>NC_061110.1:30195513-30238013 GCF_015104395.2 Macrobrachium nipponense | reverse complement strand
GTATGTACAGGTATCTTTCCTATTTTGTGCTATCAGGTGCTATTATTAACAGTGAAACCCACTTCAGAAATCTGCGCAATAAATTAAAATGGCTAATCAGGAACAGCGTATGGAATAATCTTGGCTTACCCATTAATGTGCTGAACCTCTCTAACCATCCTCTCACCGCAGAAGAACTTACGGTCTTGAATCTTTGTATTTCATTTGCTCTAAAACCAGGTCCGGAGAGTAGCCTTAATTTCTTGGTTGCATTTGATAAACATTTTGAAAAAAAACAATTATGAAAAAAGACACATGTCTCAAAGGTAATTTGATAAATATCTTGGAGCAAAACAACAACAAAAATTCGCTCCCGAAGAGATTCCAAAACGCGTTCATTAGATTAAGAAAAAGGGAGGATATCATAATTACAAAATCGGGCAAAGACGAGAAAATAGTTCTCTCACATAAGGAGACTTATATAAATAAAGTTCATGAACTTCTAAACGACACAGAGACCTATGATGAATTAACGAAAGATCCCACTACAAACATCGCTGCCCAATTTAACAAATCAGTCAGAAACATAGGGGGTAATAAGGAGAACATAGAATATGTTCTCCTTATAATCAACCCCTCTCTCCCCTATTTTTATGGCCTCCCAAAAACACACAAAGATGGGATTCCTCTACGCCCCGTAATATCTAGCAAGGGCTCTTTCATGAATAAAATATCCAAATGGCTTGCAGACCTGTTATCCCCCTTTCTAGGAACATTTTCATCCTCCCACGTTAAACATGCAGAGGTTTTTATACAAAAAATTATCAGTTTAAATCTACGTACCCATTTGAACATATTCTAAGCCCCCTGAGGAATAGGTTGCACCCGACTATGATCTTTACGGATACATCGTGGTAACTTAAAAAATGAATATATAAAACAGCGGAAGTGGGATTCCTGTACACTGTGAACTCATATCTATTCTGCTCTCTTGTGATTTGTACCTTTAGGAACGGCAATTTTCTGTTTTAAATTTTATGGCCGGAACTAGCGAATTTAGTTGATTGAATAATTCACTGAAATCTCCCCAGCTATATCATCCCAGTAAGTAAAAACAGCATCTACGCATCTAAGCCAGGGGTTTGATAGATGACAAAATTTCTATTTCGAAATATCTTCATATCGTTGTAACTTCCTCTTTAGAAAGGACACCACGTCGGCGATCGGAACTTTGGTAAATAATGATTCGACGTCAAGGCTGAGCTATTTGATGTTATTTGCTAGGATATCTAAATAAAATTTAAAACAAAAATTGCCGTTCCTAAAGGTACAAATCACAAGAGAGCAGAATTGATATGAGTTCACAATATACAGGAATCCCTCTTCCGCTGTTTCGTATAGTCATTTTTTAAGTTACCACGATGTATCCGTAAAGATCATAGTCGGGTGCAGCCTATTCCTCAGGGGGCTTAGAATATGTTCAAATGGGTTACGTAGATAAAGAATTCAACACGATCCGCTAACACCTAACGCAACTGCTCTATCCACCATACATTATCGAGAAGGCTATAAATAAAGCGAATACAATATACTATAGAGGTCCCACTCACAATAAAGAAATAGATTTCAACAATAAAATAAAACTTCTTTACGATGAAAACACCCAAAAAGCTACAGAACACATCAGGGCTAATAATCCTTTCTTTTTCCATTATCTCAAATCCATCAGGAGTTCGCTCATCAACGTAGACATAAATAAAAGAGGAGAAGAAGCCGGGGTTTGCAAGATAACGTGTAGCAATTGTAATGAGATTTACGTCGGGGAAACTGGCAGATCCATCTCGCAAAGATTAGCAGAGCACAAAAGATCAGTGCGATATGCATTACAGAACTCGGATTTTCCTACATATTGGGGACAAAGACCATACTATTAACTGAAGTGGGGCAAAGCTGTTTTTCAAAAGTACAAAAGGAAGATGCTGGGATGTGCTATCATCAATCAAACCAACAATATTAACCTGCCTGGAGGACATTGGAAATCTGATGACATCGACGAACTAATCCATAGGCCGCTTCTCAGGTATGTCTCCAAGAGCATCTGACCACCGGACGAGTCGCCAGACGGGAGTTAATGAGGCCAAAAATCACTAGGGAATATTTTAATCCCATCCTTCCTGGGTCACCAATAGAGACTTACTGTAATACCTACATGTGCCTTGTATGCAAACTCTTGTACGCTATCCTATGTCCATATTTTACCAGTGATCAGGAGCACAGAAGGAAGTGCTCGAAATATATGGTTGCAACGTTCAAATAGTTTATGGGCCTTTTATCTTCATATTATACTGTTGTATTACAGAAAAAGACACACACAAACACACGTGTGCATAATAATGATAGTCGTACTGCTCATATGATACTGTTTGAATTATATTTTTTTTTCTTTATTATAAAATAAACTACAATATAATCAGATTTTAAACATATTTCAGATATATACATTTGTATTTAGTCAGATCATCAAACTTACATTCTTAATAGATTACAAAAGTCATAAACTTAAACCATTCGCAAATGAAGTCCCTTTTCTGATACCATATTTTTTGTTATCTGCCTGCCAACTTATATAATAATATAACACAAACCTACAGATAAGTTCATTGAAATCATAATCGACATATTTTCTATTAAAACAGTTCAGTATTCTTTCACTTAACAAAAGTTCAAGTAACCATCTAGTATATCTAAACTCACTCTTTAAAAAGTTTATAATTTGTCTAAGATCATATTTCTTTTTCTTGCTCACCCATAAGACATACAAGTAATCCACAATTAAAACTAATGCAGCATTGTTACACTGTTGTTTTACAATTAAAATCTAACATTAAAATTCTCAAAACTATTTTTCTTAATACCACATACATTGATCAGAATATTTTTAAACCATAGAAAAATATCTTTAATATAAGTACATGAATAAAATATATGGATTGAATTTTCTTCCTCACCCCATCTGTCACAAGAACCATCCGTCCTTATCTTTAGCATCCTTAATCTTTGGTTAGTTGCTAGAGTCTCATGCAAGTATCTATACATAAATTCTCTCTCTCGTAATCCTATATGTCTATTGTTTACATTCTTCCGAATGCTTTTCCAGTTGAACAACGGGTAGTTACTCTCTATTATTGCCTCACAATTTGGACGGATACAATCATAAACTACTTTACTCGTCAACAAAGGGAAATTTTTACAACGAAACAACTTTCTAATTGCTTCTATCGCTACAGAATAGTATAGACAAGAAATATACGATACCGCTTTTTTATCAATCGTATTCATCATATGACTTAATCTTATACTACAATAATAAACAGCAAGGCATGAATCATTTGTTAGTTCTTTTAAAACAGTGCAACATAAAATAGATAAAGCCTTGTGATAAACATCAGTAATCCCTAGTCCCCCTTCATCCTTGGGTAAACAAAGTGTTGTTCTTCTAATAGGCTGGTACTTTCCATGCCAAAGAAATATAAAAATACAAGAATTTATGGCTAATGCCTCTTGTTTAGACAATGGAAACGTGTGAGCCAAATACCATACTTTTGAGAGTATCAAGGAATTGATAATAATACCCTTTTGATATAGGGTTAATATTCTATGTTCTGACATGGATGATATTCTGCTGATCTTGTTTATTCTGTTTTCCTAATTTTGTCTGCAAGTTTCTTCATAATTTCCATTATATTCAATCCCTAAAATATTAGCTTTCTTTACACTTTTTACCCTGTCAGTAGACCAAGACAGTTTATTTTCCCAGTTTCCAATTCCTAAAATCTTTGCTTTATCGATGTTTAGTTGTGCTCCTGTAGCCTTTTAAAACCTTGCTATCTCTTTATAAACAACTTGCAGAGATTTCTCAGCGGTGATGAAAATTGTTGAATCATCTGCAAACCCTTGAAGCTTGATACATTTTTTATTTGGTAGTGGAGGAGGAATAATCTGTTTATTACCTTTAATAGCTAAGTATAAGGGTTCATGAAATATTACAAACAAAAGCATGGACAAGGGACATCCCTGTCTAACAGACCTATTTATTTTAAACGAAGAGCTAATTACTCCATTGATGCATAAATAGCTATGAATGTTTTTATATAACTCCTTTAACCATTTGATAAAGGAGTCGGAAAATCCAAAGCAATTCATAATTCTCCATAAGAACTTCGTATCCACCCTGTCAAAAGTCTTTGACCAATCAAGGTTTAAAAGAACCAAGTTTGAATGAATTTCGTTTGAATAATACACTACATCCCTTATCATATTATTATAGTCGATAATTGACCTTCCATTTACACCACAATACTGCTCAGATAAAATAACCTTATTCATTACCAATTTCATACGATTAGCTAAAATTTGTGCACATATTTTATAATCTACGTTAAGAAGAGATATAGGCCTCCAGTTCTCTCCTAGTTCTACGTCCCCCACCCTTTGGTATAAGCTTAAGAATGCCTTCATGCTGAGAACTACTCAAATCCTCCTTCAGAGCGTACCTAATTACTTGTATGAAGTGAGGTTTCAACAGTGTCCAAAACTTTTTGTAAAATTCAGTAGGAAGGCCGTCCTTTCCTGGTGACTTTCCAATGCTTAAACCCTTAATGGCTGCCCATATTTCTTCTTCTTCAATATCCTTTGATAACATATTTACATCATCATTATCCAGTTTATTCTTGTACATTCTATGTAATTCCTCTTGTAGAATGTTATCAACATTAACGTTATCGTATAACTCTTTGTAATAACTTTTAAAATATGAAACAATACTGTCAGTATTAATGAGAACTCCTTTATCCGTTTTAACTCTAAAAATACCCGAGTTCCTATCCTTCTCTCTTCCTAACAAGTATACTGATACCTTTTCACCTTCTACCCTGTCTTTTAGTTTTGCTCGTAGTTTAATGCCCTCACAAAATTCATTCTGTATGTCATTCATTCTGTCTTTAATCACCCTTATTTCTTCAAGGTCAACTCCACCAGCATTAGCTTTTGCATACAATTGTTTCAGTCTTCCCTGAAACATATTTAGAAGTCCATATTTTTTTTTTTTTGCGACAATTTTCGACATTCTTATAAAAAACTTTTTACATTTCATTTTTGCAAAATCCCACCATAACAAATTATCAAAAATACCTTTTCTAGCCACAATATGACTCCAAACTACACTGAAATTCTCCTCAGTTTCTTTAAAACCCAAAACTTTTGTGTTAAGCCTCCAAAAACCTCTACCAAATTTTACATTTTGTACATCAAATGTAACTAAAACCATGCTATGATCTGAGCAGCTGATAGGTATTGTTTCCCATGACTTTATATGGTTAACTAGCCTTTTAACATATACTCTGTCTATTCTTGACCCGTAGTTATTTTTAACAAAAGTATATTCAGGTAACTTGTGACAACCTATGGTTATGTCTTTAAATCCTACTTGCTTTATCAAGTCCCTTAAGAGCTTTTGACTAAATTAACATTTTCTGAACTACTGTCTCAAAGAGAGGTCACACAGTTAAAATCTCCACCTAATATTAAGTTTTCACTGTTATTCCTTAACTAAAATAACAATTTATTTCGAAAGAATTCCTCTCGTTCTGGTATTTTGTTTGTTCCTGATGGATCATACAAGCTCAGCAGAGAATGATTATACCATTAAACTCAATCTTAATACTAATTACTTGCCCCTCTCCCTCCATTTCCTGATTCAAGATCTTAATGCTAGGACACTTTCTAATATATATCGCAGTTCCACCTTTCAAATTAGCACAACAGTTAATAAAGACATCATAATCATTAGATTGGTAAATCAAGTCGTTGATATTTTTAATATTATGCTCCTGCAGCATCAATACATCAATTCTGTTAAATCTCATGAGAGTGTCAACGCACATCTGTTTGTTAACTACATTAAGTCCATTTACGTTTAAGGTGGCTACCGTCAGCGCCATGATTATAAAGAGGTTAACCACCCACTTATCCATTACGAGCTTGTATTTTTACTATTCACTTTTCGACGTTTTCTTTCACGATCATCCTTCAAATTTCCCTCATCATTTCTATACATCTTGTCACTACTGTCTTTACTTTTTGATATAACCATTTTCCCATTATTTTCCACGTGTATTTTCCACTTTTCAGTATTCCTATTTTCATTTTGTTCTTTGTGACTAAATTCCTCGATCCGGTTCTCAACGTCATCAGCTTCGTTCATCATTTCCCTTTCCAGGCTCTCATCGGTCAACATGTCCTCTGCTATATCGTTATATTTAGTTGTCACATTTTCGTCGAAATTATTCCTGATCACTTCCTCATGACTGGTTTTCCCTACTGATTCTGCTTCCATACTTGACAGTTCTGTATCATTTCGCTCACGATGAATCTCCACTATTATTTCAATTAACGTTTTATCAGACTTCTCGGTTTCTTTTTCCTTTACAATGTTGTTTTGTATCTGAATATCCCATATTCAGATACAGTTACATCTTCATTATCGGACTCATTTATATGCATGTGTTCATTATCAGATTCATTTATATGCGTAGAATTAGCTGTTATTGCAATGCTTACGCGTTTTAACTCATCATCTTCGAAACATTGTTTTTATCAATTAAATATTTTGAGTTAGCATCTGTGTTATCATCAGCATTTTGAATTTCTTTATCTTGGTTCAATTTTAAATGTTTTTCATTATCACCAGTGCAATCTTGAGTTTGATCCTTTACGCTAAATCCTGGATTCTCCTTCGCTTTTCTGTTCCATTTTCCTATTTCCGGGAAGTGCGTTTCCTTATCCGTCAATTCCTCCCTTAATGTCTTCTCTGTAACACAGTTTTCCACTAGATGCTCTTCACTTCCACATTTATAGCAGGTTCTGCTCTGTCCACTGTACATGAAGGACACCGAATGTCCTGCTATCCTAATAGACGATGGAATATTATTCTTGATTTCCATTTTTGCTGTTCTTATCCCATTCAATAAACCGTTTCCTTTTCCTAGCGTGTGTTGGTTATTCCTTGTCCATATCATCTTTCCATATTCTTCAAGTACGGATTCTATCATCTGGTTGTCCATGTCAAAAGGTGCGTATCTGATTGAGTAGCTTGCTCCCATGTTCCCTATTTTCACAGTAGTCCCATTGCCGATCTGGAGTTCCTTCTCATCGCATTCACTGATTATCTTTTCATATATAACGCGCGAGCGGAATTTCATGATAAACCTATTCCTAGGCATCAACTGGAATCCTATCAAGTCGCAAGTTTCAATTCCAAGAATCTCAAAAATTACACTACAAGCTGTTTCATTGCCAGGTTTGCTTGAAAAAATCAAACCAATGGAGTCCTTTCTCCTGATTGGAGGATAGAATCGTGACGTCATCGTTGGGGGGTCTCATGGCTTACGTCACTCATTGCCTCGGGGCATGCAGCCTTTCTGGCGATGAGTGACGGACGACCACCGATTCGCTTTTTATCCTCAAAAGGCAACTAAGTCTAAACACAACTATAAACTCTTTACAGTTATTGGTTCCTTGTACCTTTATGATCCCTGTAGCAACTCTACATCACTAGGAAACCATCAAAAGACAGGGAAAGGCTTGAAAAAACACGGAATACAATCACAGCCGTGTTTACACTTCGACGCTTCTTCTTCTTCCTCTTTTGAATTATATCAGTGTTAACTAGTAATGAAACTAGAAACCGGAGTTAAAGGGTTGTTTACATTTTAAAATCGCAACAACACGTCTGCATCGGAAGGTGGCGTGATGCTATACGGTTGTCAAATTGCCGCTTAACCGTCTATTTATTTATTTATGTAATTTTTTGCTTTAATACCCTTATGAAGATTTATCTGTTTGTAACATTTCATTTCTGTCGTATGTGTTTCCTCATGTTCAAGATTGATGTTTCTGAAACCACGTGTAGCTTGGTAACAACACCTACTTTTCAGAAAAATTAGTTTTTATTGGAACAAAGCTGCATACATACAGCATCATGAAGGCACACCACACACTCACACACACACACACACACCAAACATTAAAAACGCAGCATCTCAGTGGAACTTTCGTTGTTACTGAGGGATGAGGTCAATTTTAAAGTGTACAGTCTTTCTACTGTTGCCAGCTCCATAGGGCCCACTCGATTAGAGCGAATAGAAAAAAAGACCTTAAGCACAGACTTTGATTACTGTTTTATGCATGAACCCGTATGACACTGATTGGTGGTTTTGCTAAAAGCCTGTTTGTTCTAACAGACCTTCCTATTATGAGATTCAGGGCCTCTGTAACACGGTTATTTCGCAATAACTTTTGATCTATGCATTTCATAAATATACCGCTTATTCAGAATACACATAATATCTATACATAAATTCTGCATTACGTAGGTTGAATAAATTTGGTACTTAAAATGTAAAAGTGACCTTTTTTGAAGACGGACCAACTTACTCAGAGAAAAGGCTTCGAACGCACTCGTTACGTAACTTATGACAGCATTTCTTCCCTCTTTCTCGATGGATGATTGGCTATACGTAACGAAGGCTATACCTCTGGCAACAATGACATACAAATTTAAATACAAGCAAAGCAGTACACCTTTATGAACTCTGAAACCTCTCCACTGATAATTGTCATAATGAACAAACCAACAATATATGTTAATAAATACAAAAACACTTCGATTATTAGTCTAACTCCCAAAATAAGTTTCCTAAGAAATTACAGTGTACTTTATAGGTCACATGTAGGGAATAATTGGTATTTTCAAAAACATAGTTGACAAGCATGATTTGATAACTGCTATATCCAATGTCCAGCAATTTTTATTCATTGGCTATCTACCTATTTACTGAAAAAAAATAGCCGGTACCGTATTTTGGCTTTAAACCTTCACCAATAATTATCGTCAGAATGATGACTTCATGAGGCTCCACCCACTTTGGCCTCGTTATAATTCAGGATAACACTGAAGGCTATGATGGGCATTGTTGGATTAGAAAATTTAACTTTTGGCTATAAAAACTCATTTCTCAGGTAGTTGTAAGTAGTGCTAAATGATCCTCAAGGATCCCAGCAGTTGGCCTAAACGTTTAATTCATGCATATTACTGCTATACTGTTGCGGCACTACTGCTACAGTAGTATTACTACGCTAGCACAGATACCTCACCCACATCTATGTATCGTTCCGCTATCCATAAAGTCTTTGGGTTTCAAAGCCAATGGAACAAGGTGAATGAGTTTCTGTCTGGTGGATGGGCGGGGCAACATTTCGTCAAAACCTTGCTTATGTAATGAATGTTTTTCGACTCTTGGCTCGTAATCATTGGCCATGGCATCGGCTAGATAATTTTTACTCTATAAAAATTAAAACTATCGGGTTTAGGTTATTGATAATGCTGACAAAATTGTGTGGTTGTAAAATATACATATGTCAACTTTCAGCTACATCTGGTGCTTTGATAAGGAGCAAAGTCCAAAGAACCATGTTACAGAGGCCCTGAATCTCATAGTAGGTGGTAAAGCCATCGTATACGTACACATAAATGGCATTACAGCAATTACACTCGTACTTATAAACAACATGTGACTGCAGTTCTGGGGGTACAGTGTCTTTGTACTTAAACAAGCTACCAATGATGTACTACTTAGATGTAAATACTTCTGACTTGAACTTGAAGATAAAATTCTCTTAAAAGTTTTAATATTCTATTCTTAATAGGATAAGACTTATTACCATAAAAAACACACATATGTATAACACTGCTTTATTGGCTTTGGAAATAGAAACGTTCTCGGACAATAACTTTTTAGCTGTTTACCAACATATGTGTCTATGAAAGCAATATTAAAACCGTTTTTATAAGGATTTCTTCTATAAACTGAAATTCTGAATAAATAACTTGAACAAATGTTAAAAGGCGCGAGTCATGAGTGTAGAGACTAAATTCCGTTTATAGACTAAAGGAATGAATGAAGAAAATTTAGTCAGGTCCCCTAAATGTGGGTTTCCTGTACTATAGTGATATCGAAAAAGTTTTACCTGTGTTTAAATACAAGCACGTTAAGGAACGCTAAAATATTACTGCTCTCTTCTGAAGCAAATTCATTATTTAGGAGTTTTAAGTTAAAACGATCAAGATACAAGGGTACATGTTTTTCAGATATAAATATTGAAAAAAATCATCTACTACAAATCGACGGTGTTTTAACAGAATCGGAAGAATTAATTATCCAGCCAAACAACTTCGGGAAGAGATAAAATGTCCAAAGTAGGACCAGAGGGTTTCCAATTGCGACACCACCTTTTTGTTTATACACATTTGTGTTAAACATAAAATAGCATTCAGACGCAGCTAATGTGAGTAATTTGTGTAATTGTTGTGTAAAATTTGAGTAAAATTCGGAGATGCTGTGTACGTAATTTGTAGAATGTTTGTGTGTATTCCTTTACGGTGCAGGTATTTGATTCTTTTAGTGTGTGTGTATATATATATATATATATATATATATATATATATATATATATATATATATATATAATATATATAGTATATATATATACACACACTAAAAGAATCAAATACCTGCACCGTAAAGGAATACACACAAACATTCTACAAATTACGTACACAGCATCTCCGAATTTTACTCAAATTTTACACAACAATTACACAAATTACTCACATTAGCTGCGTCTGAATGCTATTTTATGTTTAAAATATATATATATATATATATATATATATATATATATATATATATATATACATATATCAAATACTAAATCTTATGACAACTAAATTCACAGTGTACAATCTTCCCTTATCTCTGTTTGTCTACTTATTATTCTCTCTCTCTCTCTCTCTCTCTCTTTACAAGGCAAATCCGGTACAGATTGCAAGGTTCCTGAAGAATTTCCTTTCCTCTGTAACAATTCTGTCCATCTTTATCAATCGCTATTATGACAAACAGTTTATTTTTTGCCATAGTTATTGCCTGACAGTATTTTGGAATTCCCCTTCAATTTTCCATTACTAAAAAAACAGGCCTTTGATTTAAGCCTAAAACATGGATACTCAAACTTACGCACCTGAAAATATGATTCGTTTGAGTCTTTTGGGACATTTTTGCATGAAGTTGTTTCGTTCTACTTCAAATTACTCTTGTTGACAAAAATATGAGGCTGAAAGAAACAATTTGGTTTTTTTTCTTCTCTGGTAAATCTTTTAGAAAACCGATAAAATGTAATAGATTGTCTTTCACAGCCCATTCAGGAAGGGGAAATGGAATTAGAAAAAGAAACTGCACCCTCTTGCTTTTCTGAAAGCGTGGGTTACTGCTCATCTGAAGCTGATGGCATTTTCAACTACAATTATGAAGATAGAGGCCGTTATGATGGTTGAGAATTTGCGTGTATCACCATCAGTTGTACATATATACTGTATTGCAACTTAATTTCTACGACAAATACAAAATAATATAAGCCAATATAGCTGTTTTCCTGGAACGATGAGATGCAGCTGCCCTTTTCTTCCTTGCATACAGAATTAGTTTGCTTTATTTTCTTAATATATGGGATTTATATTTAAATATTCGTCAATATAATCAGGGTTACATATATGTAATGTTCTTAAAAGTACTTGAGGTGTGGAAACTGGTTTCACTTGATTTTTTTAGTCATAATGAAAATTTACAAAAGCATAAATACTGTCAAGATTTTATACCTCACATATCGACTTGTACGCAATTCAAAAAAAAATGTCTGCTACCGTCATTTTGTATTTCTAAAGTGAATTAATTCTATTGATGGGATCCATTCACTTAATTTACTAAAGATCGCTGTACATTGTGTGGAATGATTCTTGTAGCAGCTTTCAAAAAATTACATTTACAAATTACTTAAAACCGGAGATAAAACCTACCCGTGGCTATAAGTAATTTGAGATGACACTTTCCTCTTGAATTCAGTTACATTCTCTTATACCATTTTCAATGAATGCTATTAGAGTTTGTACCTGCGTGTGTGTGTTGAAATGCCATATCCAGCTTTCTGGGCTATTAGATAAAAATTCTTTGTGAAGAAGATACATAAAGATATATTGCAAAGACACCGAAGATGATAGCAGGAGCTACCGTAAGCTAAGACCAGCAGTGTGTAAATAGTTTTTGTGTGAAAATGTGTACACAAGCGCCATGAAATAGAAACACATACATCACTGACAAGCGAATTTCTCCTATTATCAACTGGAACGTGACGTGTCTTCGTTTTCTGTCAAAAATCAGAAACCGAACTCACTATAAATCTCTACATTATTTGGTTTATTCATCAAACCTACGGTGTATTCACATCAGCATCATAAATTGTACTAATCGATAGGTTATGGATGTCAAGAATGTAGTTTTCTAAATTATTGAAGCGGAAGCAAGGGAGAAATAATAGGCCTATCAAGAACATTTGGTTTTTGAAGATTTATTATTCCAGAGAAATGTAGCAATGCGTGGTGAGATTAAACAAAAATGTTCTCTAATTATTCTCAAGTGATACTTCAATGCTAGTCTTCACCCATTAACATTTTCTGCTGTAGCTGAATGACGACAAAAATGCTTATTATTATGAAAATCTTCTTTACGGAGACATCGTCGTGGCTCTAAAAATGTATCACCTCTTTTCTGATATGCATTTCGATTTCTTTTTATGGCAATTTCTGTGCTTGCCTTTCTTTATTCAAGTGCAGTATTTGAGCACCGAGTTTTCAGTTTATTTTCTGGCATTCTTCAATCCACCTATCGGAATCGTTACAAGACTCTTAGAATCAACTACTCTACGTCCAGTTTTCCCCACGATGTAGAAAAAAAAAATGAATACTTTTCCTACAAGATTTTCTTTCTTGATGAAAAGAAGTCCAGTGGTTTATATTTATTTATGTTCAGTTTTTTCTGGTAAATCAAGACTGAAATTATGGAAAATGGAAATAGAGAATTTGAGATGACATATTGAGGATAGCGAACTAAGAGAGAGAGAGAGAGAGAGAGAGAGAGAGAGAGAGAGAGAGGGAACGATATCAAGTTTTTTGCGCATAATGCAAAACTAAAATTATGACAAGTGAAAGTAGGACATTTGAAGTTTATTATTTTGGAAAAGGGTATCGGGGAGAGAGAGAGAGAGAGATAAGTTGATGGTCACCCCTTTAATATGTAAGAGTCTTGGTGATGAGATCCCTCATATTGAAATAAAAGCTATGAATGACAATGAAATCCATCAATGCAATCGGTGATGAAGAGAGAGAGAGAGAGAGAGAGGAGAGAGAGATAAGTATCAAGTTGATATGGTACATTGAGTTTGACCCTTTTGAAGGTATAGATAGAGAGAGAGAGAGATAAGTTTGATGGTCTTTAATAGTTAAGAGTCTTGGTGATGAGATCCCTCATATTGAAATAAAAGCTATGAATAACAATGAAATCCATCAATGCAATCGGTGATGAAAATGTTCAATAGACACAACAATGTTTCTAGATGAATTATGAATTCGTGAAATATATATAGGTTGTTTTATTTTTACGCTGTTTAATTCTTATCTGCAGTAGTCGTCATAAGTTTACTCTCTTTAATGAAAATTAATTGATAATACCTAAAAAGAGGGACTGAATTCAAACAAGTTCTGTTTAGAGAAATGTCTGGCATCTATTCAGGAACTTTATAAATTAGATGTTGGAGTCACATATTAAGTATCAGTAGTTTTGGGACTATCAGCCGACCTTCCAAGGAGAGGCGCTGGATTTGTCGTACAAAGGAACAAAGGAAAAAAGAATATCTTCTCTACCTGCCACAAGCCTATCTGCCTCGAGCACTCGCATATGCTCTGCAAGTGTTGTTAGATAAAGCTAAGAGCTTCATCATACCATGTAATTTATTCTCATACATTGGAAATATTGGCTTTCATGCAACATAAATATATATATATAAATATATAAATATATATATATATATATATATATATATATATATATAGATATATATATATATATATATATATATATATATATATATATATATATATATATATATATATATATATATATATATATCTATATATATATATATATATATATATATATATATATTATATAAAATAGGAATCACGTACAATACTTATATTTTGTTCATATTGATTGTGGATGTTAATGCTATGTCGGGCAACTTATCATCATCAAAGCAGGAAGTACGATCCTGTATGTATGTATATTATATATATATATATATATATATATATATATATATATATATATATATATGCATATACATATACATATATATATACATATATATATATATATATATATATATATATATATATATACATATATATATATATATATATGTATATATATATATATATATATATATAATATATATATATATATATATATATATATAGATATACATTATTATATATATATATATATAATATATATATATATATATATATATATAATATATATATTCGTGTGTGTATTGATTTTTTTACACTTTCTTACTCCAGTGGACAAAACAAATTGAATAAATTAATACTTCCAATTACTAAGCTTTGATATATGTCTTTCATTTACAAAATGCATACGGAATCTGTATAAGAATATTTAAAAGATGAATTAACTCTACTACTTGAAATACAACTTAAGAGGCCAAATTTTTGGAAGAATTAGATTAAGCGACTGTGATTTTACGTCAAAATTTAGATGGAAATTCTCCAAGGGGAAATGGACCATCAATAAATATCTTAAAGTTATGATAATACATGAAAAACGATTATTCAGGTACATGTACGATGGGTCTAGGATATAGATGGGAATTCGCTGTTATACCTGATATTGTAGCTGTAAATAACCTCTTAGAAAATCTGAATGAACTTTTAGCTGATGGCAAAAATGTCAAACCCTCTTAAGAAAAATAAATGAACTTTTACCTAATGATGATATTGTAAATATACTCTTTGAAAAATTGGATGAACTTTTACCTTTTGACATAAATGTAAATAAAGTTCTATATATGTTTATGTTGGTAATTACGTTGGTGGGACTGTCATTATGAGAACACATAATCGTTTATATGATTCTTTCAAAGTGGGAAGCGGACATAATGTTGTAAAGAACATTACTGAATAATAAGCTCTGTTTTACAAAGGCAAAAGGATTTTATGATGAACAGTAAATATTCTCATGAAAACTCTGATTACATCCTATACTTTCGAAACGTGTTCAAAATTCAGTTAAAATACATATCAAGAATGAAAATACATTTTGAGAAAAAGTGATTGCTTCCTTCGACTTTGCACTTTTATATAATATTAAACACATTCTTTAACGCGTAGTCTTCAGTGATAATGAATATGTTCAAACAAGAAGTATTCCATTTTATGAATTTACATATACTGAAACCCCCTGAATAAAATGTAGCCAGATTTCTTTTATATACATGACCACACACGCAAGAAACAATTACAAATGGATTGGTTCGTTTATTATTAGAAGCAGAGAGGTCGTGTGCTAAGAGCGTACAAACTGAGTGTATTTTTCACTTCAAAACGCTATTTCTTTATGTCATTTACAATTAATGTTACATAAAAATGAGACATTGAAATGTATCATGCACATATTGTTGTGAATTAATATACAAATCAATCTCTTGTCCTTTTCAGTATCATACGCATCACCTAAGTTAGTTGATTTTCATTATTATTACTCATATCACTTTGATAATAATAATAATAATAATAATAATAATAATAATAATAATAATAATAATAATAATAATAATAATCTTCTCACGGTACCACGAATTTTGAACAATCAGAGATGTCCTAAAGCATTAGGTTACATACTGGAAACTGAAAGGCTAATCAAAATGATGTTATTTTTATCATTATTATTATTATTATTATTATTATTATTATTATTATTATTATTATTATTATTATTATTATTATTATTATTATTATTATTTGGAGGGGGTTGGGAAATACTATATTTAAAGAGGTAGCTGTATCCGTTTTCCCGACGATACTGGGCATTTCTTTATACACAATTTTACTTTTAAAAAATGTCAAACTTCCTGAATTGCTAATAGGCACGTTTATTACGATTTAAAGCAACCAGTTATTTAGGGCACTTATCTATTCAACCTATAATAACATACAAACTATATTGGCTCAGCAAGTAGTCGTAACGTAACAATACATATAAAGAAAAAAGAATAAAGTATTAAATAAAGTATCATGTCATTACACTTTCACTCAATACCTGAACTCCAACACTCAGTAGTTAGGTCTGCCTTACTGAATATTTGGTCTGGAAGATGGATACTATTTGAAGCTGCCGTCTGTTTGGGATAAATAATCACCAAAAATATCATTCAACTTGTACCCTGATTCCCTTGCCGTGCCATCGGTATTTTGGGTCACAGTTTATTTGGGAAATGGCAATTCTATCGGACCAGTTCACTTCGCGGAAGCTTAATCGCACTCTAAAGGGAATGAAAGTGTACTATGCGAAAAGATAAACGCGATATCTGTCACTTTTTCCATAAAGGAAATCATTTTCCTTGATGGAGGGAGATAGGGACCAGAAACCAGGTGAAAGGATTTCGTCTCTATGAAATTAGGGCGAAAACGCCGTCGATTCCAAGGTCGAGAGGCGCCTGGTTTTGAATTATTAATCGTTTCAGCGAACTGACATCTGATTATGATTGTCTTCAAGAGTTGGTTCCTTATCTTAGAACATTAAAGAGACCATAGGCCTAGAAGTCACAGAATTGAAATGACGTTTCCCATAGAATATTATATTAGATTATCTGTCAAGGGTAAATTTAGAGTATGTATCCTCTGTTTGGAAAGGGATGTATATGTTACTTGAAGGAGGACGTTTTAGCAAGGTAAAGAAAACTGCGATGCAAAGCTAGGAAACAAAAGCAAAAGCAAAACGCAAATAACGTTATAAAGGAAAAATCAAAGAATAGAGATAAAAGCAAAATATGAATAATGTTTTAAAGGAAAAAATCAACTATTAGAGATAAACTCAATATATGAATAAAGTCATGAAGGAAAAAAATCGGAGATAATTGCTTAGTTACAATCCATAATATAATAATCACTTATCCATTATTGACATTTTAGATGTTTCCAAATACTTTGCATTCTAATTTTATTTTGCTACATTGGTTTTAGATGTTTAGTTTCTTATGAAGGTTGCATTTCAAACAAGCCTTCCACTATCCCTGGTATATTTTCGTTTAGTTACCTTTTATACTAAAAATGCCTTACTTACTTTCATTACATTCATTCCACTTCTGCAGAAACACACTTTATGACCGACGATTTAAGCGATAATAATGTCTGCGATATAACTGGTCTCCGCAGACGTGTTTACGACATAGAGATTATGAGGAGACTGATAAACGTGGCATTTGTCCTCCTGTCGCTAGATTTGTGACAGTCTCCAACCACCTCCCCTGCCCCCCCCCAAAAAAAAAAAAAAAAAAAAGTCCCGAACGCGTTACGGGTGTTCAGTCAAAGAAGTAGAATAATAAGAATTGCAATAATATGTAGAACAATTTAAGCGTTACTTTATTGATAGTGAAGTTTAATATTGTTTATGAGGGTGCTGTATATATTGCTTAGTTATTCTCGAAAGTATTATTGTGTCTGTTGTCGTTGTTATTGCTAAAGCTTGTAAAAGCTACGCAAATGGTAGCCTTCGTATAATCATGTATGCAACAAACAGACAGATTGTACGACCATATTAACAAGTTTTTCGAATTTCTTTTTATAATTGGGAGCCGGTTCATCAAAATTTCCTACTCTTGGTTCTGTTTTGAGGGGTGAAACTGAGATTAGAAACTATATAATGCGCCCTGGGCCCAATCGACAACGTCATGGTAGAATTTCCTGATGCATACCATTTATCGATTTCTGCTTAGGCGTTAAGGTAACGATTTTAATTTTTTTTTAAGGCAGAAAGAATGGATGGCTCAGCTTGGTTATCTTACAGGGCATAATAATAATAATAATAATAATAATAATAATAATAATAATAATAATAATAATAATAATAATAATAATAATAATAATAATAATAGTAATAATAATAATGCTCCCAAATAGATGACGTAATGAAGAACATCCTAGGTACAAAAAGACAAGAGTAAGAGAAATATAGCCAGTAACTATAGGCCTATCACCTGACTACCTAGAGGAGACAAACACCATCCTCCACCAACAGAAAGGCTGCAGAAGGAAGTTTAGGGGCACAAAAGACCTGCTCCTGATAGACAAAATGGTAATGAAGAACAGTAGGAGAATGAAAACCAACCTAAGCATGGCATGGATTGACTATAAGAAAGTCTTCACCATGATAGCAAACACATGACTAATAGAATGCCTGAAAATATATGGGGCAGAGGAAAACACCATCAGCTTCCTCAAAAATACAATGAGTAAATGGAATACAATACTTACAAGCTCTGGAATAAGACTAGCAGAGGTTAATATCAGGAGAGGGATCTTCCAGGGCGACTCACTGTCCCCACTACTCTTCGTAGTAGCCACGATTCCATGACAAAAGTACTGCAGAAGATGGATGCCGGGTACCAACTCAAGAAAAGAGGCAACAGAATCAACCATCTTATGTTCATGGATGACATCAAGCTATATGGTAAGAGCATCAAGGAAATAGATACCCTAATCCACACTGTAAGGATTGTATCTGGGGACATCAGGATGGAGTTTGGAATAGAAAAATGTGCCTTAGTCAACATACAAAAGGGCAATGTAACAAGGACTGAAGGGATAAAGCTACCAGATGGGAGCAACATCAAACACATAGATGAGACGTGATACAAATACCTGGGAATAATAGAAGGAGGGGATATAAAACACCAAGAGATGAAGGACACGACCAGGAAAGAATATATGCAGAGACTCAAGGCGATACTCAAGTCAAAACTCAACGCCGGAATTATGATAAAAGCCATAAACACATGGGCAGTGCCAGTAATCAGATACAGCGCAGGAATAGTGGGATGGATGAAGGCTGAACTCCGCAGCATAGACCAGAAAACTAGGAAACATACGACAATACACAAAACACTACACCCAAGAGCAAATACGGACAGACTATACATAACACGAAAGGAAAGAGGGAGAGGACTACTAAGCATTGAGGACTGCGTCAACATCGAGAGCAGAGCACTGGGGCAATATCTGAAAACCAGTGAAGACGAGTGGCTCAAGAGTGCATTGGAAGAAGGACTGATAAACGTAGACGAAAACCCAGAAATATACAGACAGGAGAATGACAAACAGAGCAGAGGATTGGCACAACAAATGAATGCACGGACAATACATAAGACAGACTGCAGAACTAGCCAGCAATGACACATGGCAATAGCTACAGAGGGGAGAGCTCAAGAAGGAATGATAACAGCGGCACAAGATCAGGCCTTAAGAACCAGATATGTTCAAAGAACGATAGATAGAAATAACATCTCTCCCATATGTAGGAAGTGCAATACGAAAAATGAAACCATAAACCACATACCAAGGGAATGTCCAGCACTTGCACAGAACCAGTACATAAAGAGGCATGATTCAGTGGCAAAAGCCCTCTACTGGAACCTGGGCAAGAAACATCAGCTACGTTGCAGTAATAAATGGTAAGAGCACCAACCTGAAGGAGTGATAGAAAACGATCAGGCAAAGATCCTCTGGGGCTATGGTATCAGAACAGATAGGGTGATACGTGCAAACAGACCAGACGTGACGTTGATTGACAAAATCAAGAAGAAAATATCACTCATTGATGTCGCAATAACATGGGACACCAGAGTTGAAGAGAAAGAAAGGGAAAAAATGGATAAGTATCAAGACCTGAAAATAGAAATAAGAAGGATATGCCAGTGGAAATTGTACCCATAATCATAGGAACACTAGGCACGATCCCAAGATCCCTGAATAGGAATCTAGAAAAACTAGAGGCTGAAGTAGCTCCAAGACTCATGCAGAAAAGTGTGATCCTGGAAACGGCGCACATAGTAAGAAAAGTGATGGACTCCTAAGGAGGCAGGATGCAACCCGGAACCCCACATTATAAATACCACCCAGTCGAATTGGAGGACTGTGATAGAGCAACCAAAAAATAAATATAATAATCTTTACTACATCTTAGGTTTATATACATGGAATACTCCAAGTAGAGAAAATACAATAAACACAATCTAGATACACCAGATAAATTGATAATCGACAATACCCACACAGTTCCTGAAGTAGTAGGAAAAATAAAAATCATAATTTTGGCAATAACAATACTAATAGTGATAATAATAGTAAAAAGTTTAGAGAAATATAAAAGGAAGTCGAGAGCACGTCAGCCACTTCCAGTAAAATTGAAAGTATAAGGAAAGAAAATTGAAAGACCTCACATATGATACATAACCAAAATAATTATTTTACTTACTTTGAAATGCATACATAAATGATTTGGTTGGAATTTGATAATGCCATGCAAACTACAATATCCATAAATTCCTAACAAACTTTTAGGATATTCCTGTTTTTGTTTTCTCTTCCATGATGCTTTTTAAGCAATGTCCTTGAATCGACAAAATGTCACGTACTCCACTCTGAACCTACTTTTCATATGCTATTGTATCTTTAGATGATATTCTCATTAATTTTCAAATTTGTAGCTCAGCATTCATCCTTTCATTACTTATAATCGGACACTTATCACACCCCCCCCCAAAAAAAAAAAAAAAAATCAAGTCATTATAGTCGCATACTAATCTCTGCTCCTTCCAGGCATGAAAAGGATTCCATTATTTTATATCTGAAATCTAATCAAGACGAAAAGGATCCACAGACTAAGTCCTGACCATCTTCTCAGGTGGCAAAGAGATGAAAGAGATTCCTTCATCCCAGTCTTTCGTGTGATGTTAATTATGCACACAATGGATATTCATAAGCTTGATGAAAGCATTCCTGCCCCTTTGGTATTCTTGATTATGAGAGCTAAATTTGTGGTGCTTCAGAAAATGATAAAATTTGGCATAAAATCGACCCTTGAATAATATAAGTACTCAGGAAAACTACAGGAAAAGAAATACGGCTAAAGAAATTGAGAATAGTTTGATTTTTTCGTAGGAAAATAATATCTGAAAATGAATTAGATGCATGTGTAAGGAGTAATTATTCATTACCGAAGATCCAGAAGGTGATCCTATGTGGTCAACAGATATCCTGCGAAAAGGTTCACAAATACGAGTAGGACAAAAGCTTTGCAGGGAGAGCTCTGACTGAGGTAAGGAAGTAACTGTCAAACACGAAGGAATTTATGAGCGCCATTGCCTCATGAGAATCAACATCAATCGAAAGAGGAACCAGGAAGAGCTTTACCCATTTCTCGTGGCGGAGCCTTCTTTTGAATACTCTGTTGTTTGAGTTTGTTTCTCAATCAGCATCTTACCCTAGATCCCCATCTCTAGCGTATTTTAATCAAATGCAGTCTACATCTCACCTGGTCTGATCCTCTTTATCACTTGTTTCATTAAAAGTGACCTTTCGGTGGCTGAGATTTTTCATCTAATCCATGATCATTCAGTATACACATTATCGTATTTTCAACTTAATTATCTCAGTTCCTGGATTCCATTAAGAAACAACGAAGAAATGTTTTCCCCTGAAAGATGGTACTCCATAACTACAACATCATTGGCCATCAAATCATAATCCAGATGATTTCATAGTGGGGTACATCAGTATAAGTTAGCCATACATTCTGTAAAAATAATTCAAACTAGCTGAGGCAATTTTAGCAAGAGAAAGCGTGCTGTTGAAACAACTGAGATGCATAAGATAGAAAAGCTTGTATTCTTTGATCAAACCACAAGAACTAGAAGAAAGAGTGAAGTTCCGGGTATACTTACAGTTAAATGCTCATTTACTATAGATAATCAAAACAAAACATCCTGATGATTATAGATTAACGTCTTATTTGTTTATTCAATTTAAAGTAATTTCTTAACAACATAGCAAGATTAGCTAGCTGTATATAGATAGCCTTGATAGACTAAACCCCGTGCCTTATGTTTCGGAAAAATTCGGAACATTTTCTAATAACTTTGTCATTAATAGTCCTTTCAACTCTTATTTAAAAAATGCTTTGGATGGACAAATGAATACCTAAAACAACTGCAGCCTATTGCACTAAGTCTACATACATCAAAAGTCTTGTGTCTCATTGCATCAATAACCACGTTGCTTGGGATTGATCTAACAAGCATTGTCGTTATACAAGTTATACATCAACTATTGAGAATTTGATGTGTCAAATGTCCATGTTATCATACTAATTAAGAACATTATGTAGAAAAGCTGATCAAAATAAATCAAGTTATCAAATTTTTGCATTTAATAACCAGTCTGAGATTTTTATCTGATTATGGGTTAATTCTGTTCGAAAAATCTCTTGCTTTTTACTTGTACCGACATTACTTTTCTTTCTTTATTCAAAAATAACAGTATCCAACTATAAGGTCAATACCAGTGATACGTGAACATTTACGAAACAAACCTGAAGGCCCCATTGGAACTGAATTAATTGAAGGATGTCGTCTGTGGTTCTAGTTGATAAATGGAAATGCAATCTAAATTTAATGGGGACAAGTAAAAGTTGAAGAGAACTTGCAACGTTCAGATATAATACCCTTCTACGGCAGCTATAGTTGATGCTGCCAAATATACATGTGTAATGGTTGGATTCAAATACAGAACAAGCGATACACAACTTTATAAACAAAAAAGGCTGAATTGTGATACACAGATGCATACGGTGAAAATGGAAGCTTGAAAAGATGTATGATTATTGTAGGAAATATTCATTTACCTCTAAATCTGATTAATCTTATGAAGATTGTTAGTTAAACTGCTTACCTGAAATCAGGTAGAATAAGTCTGTTGCTTTTACAGTAACGTTTATTGTAATCATGATGTTATTTCGATTAATATTTCATGTTACTTTTACTTATGGTATAATAATATTATTCTTCTAACTCTAATGTAGACTGAGTAATAATAAAAATAATAATAATAATAATAATAATAATAATAATAATAATAATAATAATAATAATAATAATAATAATAATAATAATAATAACAATATTTTTTCGTTTTATTTTCAGTGGCTTTCCGTCTGCCTGAAGAGACTGTAATATGTCTTAAGTACACAAAGGAAAAAGTGATACGCACAAGAGGTAGATTTAAGTACAGGAATGTATGTTTGCAATAAATAGGACAAAAATACTGTATATTAATTCACATTATTGCATTATTTACTCATATCCTGCATCATTTCTCCTTATTGGAACTTGATAATGTTGACAGGAATGTGGTCTTCGTTGCAGTAGGCGCCAGATAAACTTTAAGATTCTTCGAATGATGATTTTTGTTATTTGCACCTTCAAACATGGAGTAGGCTTGGGCCAACCGAGCTTTAGCCTATAATGCTTATTCGAACAATAGGACTGACAGATAAATCAAAATAATCGATGTTTAATACATCCCGTGAACCAAACAAACCAACTCAGATTAAGACAATCTTTATTTAGATATACTATCACACCCACATAACTCGGAGCACCCAGAAGAGGATCATATCGAGAGATCATATTCTGATGTAAACAAATAAAGTAAAATGTGCATAACTGCTGCAACATGTGAATTCGTATACAGTGAATTTGCTCAATTTGTTGTAAATATTATTTTACGTACAATCTAAGGCTTGTGTGTATCCCTCCTGACTTTATACGAGTATACTTGAAAATATTAATACAATAACTTCCTGAAGATGAGAAATCATTGATCATTAAAACATACAAAACATGATCCCCTAGCTACCCTACCCCACCTAAGGCGGACGAACAGGCTTTCAAGAGGTGGTTGGATATGTTGTTTCCCTTACCCTCCCGATCATTTACTTACCCCACTCCCACCCGAGACGGACACAGATTTGCAGGAGGAGGTATATGTGCTATGACCCCCTAACCACAGATCATCTACCTACCCCGCCACCACCCTGCTCGAACAAACAAGGAATATCCACTTAGATTTTATTATTATTATATTATTATTATTATTATTATTGTGATCTCACTGAAATTTTACTTCTTTTGTTGAAATGTATTCTTTCTATTTTAACATCGAGACAGGCTTTAAATTTTGTAATATTTCTTTTGAATGGTAGATTGAAAACTAATATAAGCATAATCTTATCTCAGTTCCTCTTCAAGATGTCTTTGTTGCTCTGATAAAATTCCCTTCGTTACCTTATACATAAAGACAAAAATTTCGGTGGCTTTGGTGCCTCGCTATTCTGCTGGAACAAGCTTTGAGGGGCTTTCGCTCATTTTTCTTCTCAAACTTATGCATTGATATACTGCTATTCATGAGGGTGTACGAGCAGTCCTCGCTTTTTGTTGCAATTTGTATCTAAATGCAAAATTTAAAAAAGAAAAAATGTACCGAAGTTCCTTTGGCACAATCGAATTTTAAGTATAGCCATGGCTCATGAAATGTTCAGCCACGGTTTTTTGTTGGCCTGTCTTATAGCGTAGCCAGACTCATGGCTAATGCTAACCATTAAATAAAAAAAAAAAAAAACAACTATTGGGGCTAGAGGGCTGAAATTTGGTATGCTTGGTAATTGGAGGGTGAATAATCAACACAATTTGCAGCCCTCTAAGATTAGATGTTTAAAAGATCTGCAGACTTACAGACAAATGGCCATCTCAATAATTTTCTTGTACAGAAAGCTAAAAACCAAATATCTTAATCTCCACAAGAGATCTGCAAGATTGTTTCTATGTCTGGATAAATACCAGAATAATGACTTGAATAATCCACTTTGCAAAAGTGGTCTGTAATCACATCAGCAATAATTATGAAAACCTAGGTTTTTTTTTTTTCTTTTTAAGACTTCAATGCTGCTCTCCAGCAAGTAGTTATCTTTATTTATGGAGACTTCAATGATACTTTTCAGTAAGTAGTTATCCATATATCTGGAGACTTCAAAACTACTCTCCAGTAAGTAGTTATCCATATTTCTAGAGACTTTAATGCTGCTCTCCAGCAAGTAGTTATCCATATATCTGGAGACTTCAATGCTGCTCTTCAGTAAGTAGTTATCCATATATCTGGAGACTTCAATGCTACTCTCCAGTAAGCAGTTATCCATATATTTGGAGACTTCAATGCTACTCTCCAGTAAGTAGTTATCCATATATTTGGAGACTTCAATGCTACTCTCCAGTAAGTAGTTATCCATATATTTGGAGAGTTCAATGCTACTCTCCAGTAAGTAGTTATCCATATATCTGGCGACTTTAATGTTGCTCTCCAGCAAGAAGTTATCTATATTTCTGGAGACTTCAATGCTGCTCTTCAGTAAGTAGTTATCCATAATTCTGGAGACTTCAATGATACTCTCCAGTAAGTAGTTATCCATAATTCTGGAGACTTCAATGCTACTCTCCAATAAGTAGTTATCCATATATATAGAGAGTTCAATGCTGATCTCCAGTAGGTAGTTATCCATATACCTGGAGACTTCAATGCTACTTTCCAGTAAGTAGTTATCCATTTATCTGGAGACTTCGATTCTACTCTCCAGTAGGTAATTATCTATATATCTGGACACTTCAATGCTACTCTCCAGTAAGTAATTATTCATATTTCATGATACTTCAATGCTGGTCTCCAGTAAGTAGTTATCCATTTTTCTGGAGATTTTAATGCTATTCTCCAGTAAGCAGTTATCTATATTTATGGAGACTTTAATGCTACTCTCCAGTAAGTAGTTATCCATTTTTCAGGAGGATTCAATGCTACTCTCAGGTAAGTAGTTATCCATATTTCTTGAGACATCAATGTTTCTCTTCAGTAAGTAGTTATCCATATTTATGGAGACTTCAATGCTATTCTCCAGTAAGTGGGTATCCATTTTTCTGGATACTTCAATGCTGCTCTCACGTAAGTAGTTATCTGTATTCATGGAGACTTCAATGCTACTCTCCAGTAAGTAGATATCCATTTTTTAGAGACTTCAATGCTCCTTTTGCTATATTGAATTCTGTTTAAACAGAATATATTTATGTGTGAGTGTGTGTGTGTGTGTGTGTGAACTGTGAGTGTGAGTGTGTTTGTGCTTTTTCGCAAGGAATATGTGATAAAGTATGCTATAAGAACCAGAAGTGATTTTTAATATTTAAGAAATACATATTCAGTGTATATTGCTATTATTATATAATATATAGATTAACTGCACTACTGAAAACGATAGTATTTAGATATAGGGTGCAACAGACTTTGTCATTAACTTATTGGAATGTTCAACAAACAAGTCACGAGTGTTGAGGAAAACCTTCAAAATATCAGTGAATATTCTGGGTGGATGAATGACACAGCCAAGGTAGTAAAACATGTCAGGTCTCAGAGGCGAGAGCCCGAGTGCGCAAGTTGACCTAGCTGCTGGTCGAGAGTCATGTGATCGTGACATCAGAAAAATGCACCGTGTGTGTCTGTTTCTGAGCTAAACAAGGCATGTATATGGAACCTTCTAGAACAATTTAATGAGTTCGTATGTGCGAACACTAGGGTTCCTGAGAGTGTAATATAATGAGACCGCAGGCGAAAAGTGATTATTCTAGAAAGAAACCACAGGGTGATACATGGAAGGAGGCCTAGAGGAAGGCGCAGAAGATTCATCCAGAAAGGTAATAGTGATGGAAGACTCCCAATTGATCATTTTACAAATGTCCCGAGAGTGAAAAATATTTTTTTTTCTCCCACGTCATAACTTTGCTTTTCTGTTTTTATTGTGTGCGTATCCACTTTTATTTTATATCCTAATTGAGAGAGAATTCAAAATTTTTTATATATTCTATGAGAGAGAATAAGCAAATTTCACGCACTCCTACAGAGAATAGAAAAAATTCAGTTTCATCAACTTACGTATGTTTCTGTTGTTTTTTTACTTGAATTTCGATAACACTTTCTTCGTTGTTGGCACTCGAATTCAACTGTTGTCTTTAAAATTTAATCTTGACTTGACGCTGAGTTTTTCTCTGGTTTCGTTGTTCGGCAAAGATTCGTCCTTGTCGAAAAACAATTCTTCATTAAAGTTGATCTTTAACGGGATTTTCATCGTGCATTTTGCAATGCACTCATCCGTTTTAAACATATTAATTAAAGAAATCTGTTTGTTACGGCTGCTGCGCTATTCTGAATACGCTACGGTGTTTTGCTGTTTCACGTGTTAATACTTACGTTTGCTGTATTCATGAAGAACACGACTTTAGTTTAAATTTTTGGCTAAGACTATCCTCCTCTTGCTTCGTTGTACACCGTCGACCATCAGATTCTTCTTAAAGTTCACAAGTAATGTTGATAGGTATGCTTGCTTCACTCATTCCTTGTTTTTTTTCATTAGAGAAATAATGCTTCTTCGTTGTGGGATTTATAAGCGGAAATGTCTATAAATTATTACATCGCAGAGTTCTATTTCGGCCGTTGACGTTTATAGGGGGAATGTTTTCGTCAATGTTATGATTCACTTCGCCATCTGTTATTAAATTCTTGAGTCGATTCGTATTGCCAGATTCTGGTATGTGTAGTATCTCATACTGCACTTTTTACATCTTCCTCACATCCCTTTTAGCTGGCACTATTTGTCATGCCCTTCTTTCTTTTCTCTCTTTGTTATTTGTAATTAATTTTAGTTTATAGATCCTTTATCGGTTCTTGCTTAATTTATTGCTAGATGTTGGAGTATATGAATATAATCGAAGTGTGAGCCTATCTTGAATCTTCTAACCCCCAACTGTGAGGTTCTGGACCCCCACAACACTTCTATCTAATCCTCTGCTCTCTGCTTGCTTTCTGGAAGGTTCTTCAAAGGAGATTGTCCCACCTACCATAATATGGTAGTGGTCTTTATTGGTTGAAGAATATCTACTGACATCCCTTGAGCATAATTGATTAACCTAATTCCTCCCCTTGGGGGTGGAACAAATGACATCACTGGAACTATGTCATCCCTTTCCTAGATGTATTAATGTCATCCCTTTCCTAGATGTATTAATACATAGAGAATCTTTCCAATGCAAATTCAGTATTCATAGAAAACCCACAAATAATTTAACATATGTACATTTTTATTCTGGCCACCATCTTAATATTAAAATTTCAATTTTTTCTTCTATGTTCCTACGCGCTTTGCGTATCACGAGTCCACAATATCTTGACCAAGAAACATAATACATAAAAAAGATAGGAAACGATCTCTGCTACCCACCTCATTTAATTGATTTATGTTATCAAAAAGCTCACAAAAAGTTTTATAGTGTTGCTATTAATAAAAAAGAAATGCCTAAAAATGTACTTAGCTTACCTTACTTTCGTGGATTTGAAACCATAAAATCAATATTTAAATCGTTTAATGTTAATGTGGTGTTCTCTTATAACAATACCATTAAAGATATGCTAATTAAGAATAGTCCCGTAAAAAATAACATCATTTACAAAATTCTTTGTAAGGATTGCCCATCGTTTTACGTTGGTTAGTCAAGTAAAAATTTATGTGTACGTATTAATCAGCATATGTATTCAGTTGGAACAGCCCAGACTTCAAATGAACTGTTTATCCATCTGAGTGAAAAATCTCATTGTATTAATTAGAGTGATACCTCGGTAATTGCTAGATCTAATGATTATGTTTCAAGAAATTTACTGGAATCGGCAATTATACAAATCACTAATAAAAACAACCTAAATCTTAGTCTGGGAATGTACCATTTGGACCCATATATTTGTAAGATGTTTATGAAGGACCTTAAAATAAATGAACAACTAATAAATTAGTCCCACATGTATTATAGTTATATTCTTCTTCTCACTCTCTCATCTCTCATCTCTCTCGTCTCTCTCTTCTCTCTCTCTCTCTCTCTCTGTGTCTCTCTCTCTCTTTCTCTCTCTCTCTCTCTCTGGTTCGATATTTTCTCTCCCTCTTTCTCTTGCTCGATATATATATTTATATTTTCTTTCGTCTTTTCATTAATAATATTTTTTTTTTCGAAAAATTTGTGTAAAATTCATGATATTAAATTGTATATGCTTCCGTGTTTTTTCAAAATGTACTGTTTTCTGGAAGAATAACTTGTTTATTGCGTGTATCCTTCAAGGTGTGGCTACCCTCAGGCGGTTCCTCCTTTCTGTAGAGTGAAACCGCCCTTATTTCTAATCTTGTAGTGTCAGTTTGGATATTAAGCCTTCTTTTGACCAAGAGTCGTGACTATTTACAAAGTTAAAGAAAGATAATCTTGCACTGCTAATGTCTATGTTACTCCTTAAATAGAAATCCAATCGAACTCCAAGTGCTATAGCAGCCCTTATCTAATATGGATGGAAAGTAAGTCGCCCTACTGCAAACTAACACATACATATACATACACATCCATTAGCGCGTGCGCGCGCACACACACACACACACTCACTTATAAACCAACAAAACAAATATCAAGTGAAGATTCTGTTCGAAATATTACTATTTTTTTGTTTTCTTATTTATTGCTAACGGTGGTTCCTCGTCGCAATATTTCGAACTGTATCTTTGAAAGAACGTTGGAAAATCCATTCTGAATGCATATTAAGACAGAGCAAAAAGGATAGTTCATCAGGCCGTGAATTCTTCCCACCGGAAAAAGTGTATATATATACATATATATATATATATATATATATATATATATATATATATATATATATATATATATATATATGGTACTTCAGCATTCAATTATAAGTGTCCAGAAGGAGTCCATGGTACCAGATTTAAAGGGCCAAGTTTATTACATATGATACGTTTCGCACAACTGTGTGCATCATCAGTCTGTGAATAAAATACAAAGACATATAATAAACAATCACATAAAGTTAAAAGGAATTCACAATTTTTAAAAATAAAGTCTAAAAAAGATTAAACACCAACCGTCCATGATCAGAGGTGAAGATGGAATAAGTTACAGCTGGCAGAGAGAAGCGACGACAACTATGCCAGGTACAGAGGTGACAAGGACAAATTACCGTTTAATGAGGGCACCAGTCTTTTAATATATAACGACTCCAGCGTTGTTAGTTGGTCAGGATGTATAGCATAATCAATTATTGTAAAATGTTCTTTTTGAATTTCAGTCTTGCATATTATTGAGTGGTTTCTGATATTGGAAAATTCTGGTTGTTTTATCCTTTGACCAGTACGGAAGCTAAATCCCAAATGGCTACAATATCTGACCCTCAGCAACCTTCGAGTCGATCCAACGTAAGAGCCCGGACATCCAGGGCATGTGAATTTATAAATAACGTTGGATCTCATGAAGGGCTGAAGGCGATCTTTAAAGTTAAAAAACGATCGAATAGTGCAAGGATTACTCGACACAAGCCTGACTTTAAGACAGGGAATTTCCTGTTCAATTATACGAGTGAGGTTTAAGATAAATTTTGAATCTGAAAAATACGGAACAGTAGCATAAAATATTATCTTCGGTACATCAAAAGTAGTTGATGATGGATGCAAAAATTTGGAAAGTACCTTGTTGGTGATTTTATGTACTATATCTTGTGGAAATGAATTGGCTTTGAAAAAGTTTGCCAAGAAAGTCATTTCGTTATGAAATATTTGGCACGAGGAAGAATGTTTGAGAGCTCTATTAATCAGCGTATAGATGGTGTTGAGTTTAAATGAGTATTGGCAAGAGCTATAAAAGTTATTGGTTAAACCCGTATAAGTTCGTTTTCTGTATACTGCCGTGGTGAATTCCGAGTTATTTCTCGTTACCTTAATATTAAGATATGGAAGGCTGCCCTCGCTCTCTACCTCCATAGTAAAATAAATTTGAGAATGAGCGTTATTAATGAATTCTAAAAACAAGGAGCACTGCCATGAATGTCTAAATAAAACAAAAGTATCATCCACATATCTTCGATATAAAAATGGTTTAAAATTAGGGTCACAACCGTTTAAAAGTTTTATGTCTGATTTAGAATCAAAACTTTTAAACGGTTGTGACCCTAATTTTAAACCATTCCTAAGAAGATAGGTGCGTATGGAGGGAGTCTGAATATGTGTGTAAGGTCCATGAAGTACATTTTTCCATAAATTATTATAAAATTAAGAATCATGGATAGTGTTTGTTATGAAACACTCAAGTTGAACATTCGAAAGTAATAGCAAAGTGGATATAGAGGAAAAGTTATTGAGAGTCATTTACTCATTTAACATTTTTCTTTTAATTTGCTTCCCAGACAAACTGTTCTTTATTTTCTTTTCTATTTTACCTTCTTCTTGAGCTCCTTATAGATGGTCTTGTATTCCTGTAAGATCTTCCCCAGTCTTTCAACTACGCTTTAAATAATTACTCTTGGCCTCTCATTAAATTTCTTCATCCTATCACTCACAATCTTTTTTTTTTTATTTTGAACTCCTTCCTTCCTAAAGTCATGCAAGTCCTTGCTGATTCATAACCCATCCTGGAATTGACAGTTTCTTCACATACTTTAACCTCCACGTTTTCAGCTTTTCCCTCCATTCCCTCCTCTTATGTTTCTTCTCTTCCTTCTTTTGGGATTCACTTTTCTTAATTACCCTTGTCCTTCCAAATACATTTCCACCCCTTATTCTCCAAAATACTCTCAATGGCCTTGATTCGTGCTTTAGAAAAAATAGATAAAAAAATAAAAAATAAAGAGATATAACTTGCTGCCAGATATTACTCTTCTTCTCATTATAGCCAACAGCCTGCTCTTCAATTGTCTCTACATTAACACTTGAACAAAATAATGGATTTTCTTGTTGTTTTGTCTTTTTTTCGAAATCCGGCCCCTTTCAATCCACATCCCCACAAGACTTCTTCAGTCTCATTTACACAAGAAATTCAGTATCTGTCTATTTCACAATCTCTTTCTCTGATCACCTGGCACAACCACCCTTTCATCTTTTATATTTTTGCTTACTCATGCCATTCTTTCCAGTCCTGTCGCACGTACTCCTGTATTTACAAATCATTTTCTTGTGGTTCATCGAACATTAACGATATAAATGTTCAGACTTATGCATCTGTTGTCTCTCACCCGTTCTGTTTTTAATGATGCAACAGTTTCTGCATTGCTACTACTCCTGTGCACACTGCCCTTTCACCTGTGTCCCTCTCATTACTAAACCATTGTTTTTCCTCGTTCGCTCTCTCTTGGTTTTTTTCATGTGTGGGTGTATGTGTTTTATGCTTTAGAAACACTAAAACAGTAGTTTTTATTCCATTTCCTTAATTGATTTCCTCTCATCAGCATTCCCCCTTTAGCGTTTAGAGATTACGATTCATTGCCTCTCTTGTCTCATTTCATCCTCCCTCTTCTACTGATCAAATCAGGAAGTAACTGTGATTGAAAACAAAGAGACCGATAAGGTTGCTAATTGAGATATCTTAAGTTTTTATTTACAATTTGGTTTCTTCAGACTACTAACTTGGGCTTGAAAAAGAGTTGATTATGAGGTAGGAGATGAATTTCTTAGAAAAAAATAATGCACAATGCAGAGCATTTTCTTCTTAGGGTTTTCAGTAAATTCAGATGTTACATGTCATGGCGGTTAACTATATCAATATGAGGCAACGATCTATCTTTCGTACAAAAAGAAGTCATGCGGCCTCGCATTAGACAAAGACTTCCTATGGCACTTTAAAGACGCAATTTACTTGCAGCCTCGCCTCTTGTTTGCTAAGAAACTACTGATAGAGAATAGGAGAAGAAGAATGATTTAACATGCTGCATCCATCCCAGCGCTGTCCACACACCTTAATATGCCCAAACTTCCTTATGTCCTGAATATCAAGGCGCATCTATTTCGACGCCTTTGCTTCATGTATTCAGATGTTAACGATCTTCTTCTCTTTACAAAGTCTTACGATTTATACAACATTATCACGTACTGATCAAGGCCTATAGAGTACCTATGTAAGTGTTTACATAATAAAAATATGGAATGTTAGTCCATATATATAAGTCTAAAACTAAAGAGGTCAACCAGATTGCTTGCAGGAATGTGATCAGACTAGAGACGCTAAAGATGACGTATACAATAAGTATGTAGGCTAAGATAACATGCCGTCACCTGTAGTCATTCAATTGTTTATAAACATTAGTCCAAGCTCCCTGCTTGAGACAACTACCGCCTACGTGATCTGTAGCGTGTCTCATTCGATTGTGTACTTGAATTGATTCAAGTAATAAAATATAAAACAATGATATTGGTAAATAATAGTGATCACGGATATATAATGATACAGATTTTCACTTCATCTCATTAAGATACATATGCTACAGAAAATACTAATGTACTCTGATAATTGCATAGAATGAAGATTAACATGATAAAAATCATATTTTAACTGATAAAAAATTTCATATATGAATTGATAAAATTATTAATGGTTATGCTGATTGATTCGTTGATTTTTATGCTAAATGTTATATATCTGATTAGTAATTCATATACTAACTCATAAATAACTGCAGATATTGGTAAGATAAAAGGTAACATATTGATTAGAGGCTACCTGATTTGTTTATACATATGTATATGGATTCATATAATTATGATTAATATATGTGCACTTTAAATAGATTCCTATTGCGTACACGCAAAGATATATTTGGATTCTGTTATTTATGATCATTTATATAAGAGATTCCTATTGCGTACACGCAAAGATATATTTCGACTCTGTTATTTTTTTATGATCAATTATATAGATTCCTAGTGCGATACACGCAAAAAAATATATTTCGATCGTTATTTATGATCATATATTATAATTTCCTAGTGCGTACACGCAAAAAATATATCGATTCTGTTATTTATTGATTCATTTATATATAGGATACATGACCGAGGTTATACTACTTCACATTTAACTAGCTTTCGAACCACTTTTCGTCCATTACACAGTTCCAGACAACCACCTATAGCCACTGAAACGGCCTTTTTTCAATGGTTAAAACAAGGGGAAAATTTGCCTGGGCGGGTCCAACGTTCCATTTTTGCGCTCATACTTATTCTCTGCATCCTAAGCTACACGATTACGTTCGCGATGAAAAAAAAAACATCCCCAGCACGAGTCCTTCGCCAGCAAAGTAGAGTTGAATATCCTTCGGGTCGTAATTGTCGGAAGTATGTCCCTTATTGTAGTCGATTCCGACAGCCGCCGGAGCGTTCCGCATTAAAACGAGATTAACGACGAGATACGGTGTCGGTCGAAGAAGTCCATGATGGTGCTTATTCCTTTCACATTGTAGGCGGTTGTTACTCGACTGCCGTCGTCCGCAGCGACGAACGATTTTTTTTGAAGTTGCGATGTGAAACTCTCGTACTGCAGGATACTGTAACCAGGTTCCATTAATCAGCCTGCAAGTTAAATTATACTTGTCACAAGGGCAAAGTAAATTCAGACGACATCCAAATACAGGGGAGGGAAGAGAGCCATTTAGACCAGACTTAACCCACATGAATTCACTGATATTTTGGAATTCAAAAGAGTCCGCTGTACAAACTTTTTTATCCATGGCATTAACAATGAGTGAACCTATCCAGGTCTATGATGACTCGTAAAAATATCCATAATTATAAAAAATAAACAGATATCAATACAAATCCCAAAGAAAATTCGATATTACTGGTAGTAAATTACTAGACAAAGAAGTGGAAAACGGAGCTATTTGTAAGATTGCCAGGCAACATAAGAGTCAAAGAGAATATTAATCATGATTCTATGTGCCCTAACAAAAGTTTCATATTCAATTTTCTCGTGCGCATCCTCTGAGGTTAACTTTTAAAACATTATTAATAGGTAGGAGATGCAACGAAAAAAACCCACGATGTAACTAATTTCTAAATAAACTTTGGGTTTTTCAAGAAAATGTGACATTTTCCCATGAATGTTTTACTTGAATTGTAATAGGCTAATGTTGCAAGTAAATAATCATATATACATATCTTGATACTTCTAAATGTCTATGAGGTTCAGAAAAAAAAATTAATTCATTTTGTTGTTATAGAAATTCTATTTGCTTATTTTGTTCATTAATTTTAAAATGATTGCAAGTCCTTAACTAATTGCATTACACACACGGATAAGAATATGTTATGTGGCCTGTCATGTGACCTATGAACCACATGTGAAGTTCATGAACTAAGCATTCCTTTCTCCAGTCAATCTGCTTTGCAAGCGCGAGATGAAGCCTGTGTAAGCAGATTATTGAGGTTAAAAGGAACAAATGCTGATACGGCAATGATGACGTCGTCACTTGGCAGGAGATTGCTCTCAGCCAGCTAAGAGTTACGTTACTTGCTGTAACAGATACGACTTTAGTATTTTCAAATGATATTTTAGTGTTTTAATTCTCCACCCGCATGAGAAGAATGTCTGAAAAAAAAAAAACAGTACCAAAATTGAACAATATATTAGTTTCATGTTGGAAAACTGCATGATTATGGTAAATTAAATATTCCTTATTGAAACTAATGAAAAAGGTTTCCATACAAATTCTATATATATTATTAGCCCTGTATAAGATTCATATAGGATTATTCCATAGATAACATTTTCACTTCTAGACTTCCTGATTTTAAAATCTCTTTTATTTCATTTTATTTATTTTATTTATTATTAGTTTATTTATTTATTTATTTATTTAATTTTTTTTTTTCATTGACTACGAATATAAATCACCGGGACAGACAATATGTCAGTAGGTTTTGATATGCGTTTGAACTTTTAGCTTATTTGTCATTACTAAAGCGTTAAGTTAGAGTTCAAATCTTTACGCATATATATTTGGATATTTAATGGTTACGTTTTGCTTATTTATTTTATCGTGATTCCTTTTTTATTATAATTTGTAACCCTTCCGACTTCTTACGGAGTGTATTATATTGACTCCACTTGTATCCATATTTATTTTATGTTATATATTTATTTATTTATATATATTTGATAAATTAATGGTTGGCTTGAATATGTGGAAAAGTGTTCTAGCGGCGTACCGTATAAGGCTACTTGCGGCATTAATTCTATAGATACAAGATATAAATGATAAAGGTATTTAAAACCGCGAGAACCGCTATCCAGTTCGGTATATCACGAGTTGTAACTCGTAAGACATTGACACTTCCTATTTAATTATCCGTTATTCTACCAAACCGATTGACTCTGGGTGATAAAATATATTATTGGTTTTCTTAATGGAAAGGAATTCACACAACGTGTTAAGGAGATTATTATTGATTTACACCACCCGAGTCAGATTATCATGTGTTGAATTCCATGTTTACTGATTTAGCACTCATAAATATTCCTAACGCACTCAATTGCGGTGTTTGTTTTTAGTGCTATTAATTCTATATAACGTGTCAAGGAACTATTAACACTAAGAAGTGTTTATTCCCTCTGTCAGACTCGTAATTCTGTTAATAATTCTAAGTATATTCTTTCAAGGATTGATTTGGCACAGGATAGGCCCTTAAACTGACAGGTGTCTTAGTGTGTCCCTTGTCTTCATGACACGTGTTACAATCAGTTATGTGCTTTTATATCTGTAAGCATTGTAGGCCAGTAAATAGTGATTTGGCTTTCTGTGACATACTATGGAACCTGGATGACGGAATGCAACCAGTTTATGACGATTGGTATGAAAGAGATTATTATTACTACCTGGTCGTTAGTCATCTGCTGTGTTCTTCGGGTTTTCCTCGTCACGGACCTACATATAATACTACATTTATTGACAATTATTCTGATACACATACCTTAAGTATACTTTTGCTTTAGGGTTTCTGCTCGAAGTGTGTATTGTTTTTGCTTAGCCGCTGACCCTGTTTCCGTTTCGAAGTGTTTATTGTTTGGGTTATGTCTGTTGACGCTTGCTTTGTTCAGTTTGTAACAGTTCTGCGCTCCGACCCAGATATTCAATGCTCGCGATCTCTTGGGTTAAGGAATTTTCTTGTTTAGATACGGTTTTAACAATAGGCACGGATGTTTCTATATCTTTTAGTCCAATTAATGGTTCTTTGCTGTATGGTGCGGGATTGCGGGATAATGCGTCAGCTATGATAATGCTTTCCCAGGTAGATATCTTAACTTGGCTCCAAAGACCTGAATGATCATTTGTCACCGAGTTCCTTTTGGACTGTGATTAAAGCCTTTGAAAAACTCGGTAAAGGACTCATGTTCAGTAAGGACTTTATCAGGATAGCCATAGATTATGAACTTAAAATGTACTAGTGTTAAAGATACCTAGCCCTTCCTTGCCTATTACTGCATATTTACTTTCAGAGGGCTTTAGTTTACGTGAATAAAAAGCTATAGGGAAGAACTGTTTATCATATTACTGAAGTAGTATCCCTCTTACCCCTTGGTCTGAGGCGTCTGTTGCAATAAAAAAAATTCCTTATTTAAATCAGGGATTTTTAAGTTAGGTAAGCTGCATTTTCCGCTTTTAAGATATCGAACGCCTGTTGATGCTTTTCAGACCATAATAAATCTACGTTCTTCTTCGTAAGATCTGTTAAAGGAGCTGTCATGATTGAAGAGTTACATATTTACATACGATTGTAATACCCACTAAAGCGCAAAAGTGCTGTATCCCCCTTTTACGTTAATAAGTACCGGAAAGTTATGAATAGCCGACACCTTACCATGGACTACTTTTAAGACCTTGACCAGACACATAAAACCTAGATAAACATGTTCGGTTTTAAAAAACTCACATTTAGATATTTTACTCTGAGATTATTTGTCTTTTGTCTCTGTAGCACTAGCTCTACTTTATGTGAATGTACTTCTAAGGTATTAGAAAAGATTACAAGATCATCCATTATCGCTAGTCTAACATTACCTCATAGGGCGCCTTATCATACAAGGCACTAGCCCTAATACCTATAGGCTTTGGTACTGATATTACAATTTTTGTTGCGGTACGTAACACTCGTCTCGCCTTTTTTATGCATTTCGTATACTCGCAAATACCTGTATGAATTAAGCACAAAGTTCTACAAGTAAGTTCTTCCTATGTTATTTTGTTGCAATTTACCCCAATTTTTCTTACGCACACAAAGTTTAAGCGTCAGCTTTCTTCTCTGTACTTAATTTAAAAACTTTATTTTTTTTTTTATTTATTTATTTTTTTTTACTATTAGCATCCTCACAGTGACAGCAGACATTAGACACTTGCCCGACTTAAAATTGTCTTTTTTCATTCCACGTGCGGTCTTTTGTTTCTTCTCTTACATCCTCAGTTTATATCTTGCTATACACATATCCTCGTACGAACACTTTGCGCTGGTTCCGCAAATGCCTTCAAAATTCACTTGAGAGAAATGAATGGTGCAAAGTCCTGGGAATTGGGTTTATGTTAAGAAACTGAATTTTAACAATTTGCACTGCGTGAGGAACAAGAGTGCAGTTTGCTGGTTTCTTGAGCCTCAATATGATCCATTACCACTGAAACACTGATCTTAAGTCTAGTTTTACGTCTGAGGCAAAACTTTAAACGCTCCGGGTTCTCTCATTCTCACGGTTCTTTCGATCTTTCGTTTAGCTATGCATATAAATTAAAGTGCAGAGCCATAACAAAGAAAATTGGGCATCAAAAATCCCAGGTAACTGATATATAATGCCTTTTTACTAATCTAATGTAGGCTTCCATCAATTACCTGGGAATTGTCTATAGTTTTTAATTGACTTCAAAGCTATTGAATCTGAAAAAGCTGGGCCACTGATTCACCTTACCAGCTATAAACACAGGCAGCTAATCAATACTAAATGAATAGGTTGAACGTAAAGACGGATATGCAACAATGTTGCCGTATTCGTCACCTTCACACTTTTCCATTTGTGTTGCTCAATAGAACGGTTTAAAGGAGGTTTGTGAGGTACTGATCACATGTGAAGAGCTGTTGTAATGTCCCTTGTAGGCAGAGACTGGATTAATCTGTGAGAGTACAATGAATAAAGAGAAATCAATTCTGGTAGTGTGAAATAATTTTGGTGTTTTCTTTGTGCAGTTTTAAAGGCTTTTCTAGAAACGTTACAAATATTTTACCAAGATTGTTATTAATATATTTCTCTCTTTCTCTCTACCAAACCTATATTACAGTCTTTCCTTTCATAAAAGTAAGTAAATTGAGAAACTTCTGCCTTAGAAATATGTTTCATTATCTTTCTTGAGATATACTTTTTGGCATTTGCATGACTTTAATGTATCGTTCATTTTTATATATAAACGTATTATGCAATTCAAATGCATAATGTTTTGCTTTCAAGTATAAGCATCAACGCATTTATCGTTGATGGGGAGTTGTCTATTAGTAGAAATAGAATAAGGGTCACTAGATATCCCTAACCGTATATTGTTACCCGATTTTTCTGATATATATTTTTTATACTTGGGTGAATAAATTTTCAGGGACAAGCGGCACAAGCATAAAGGCTACTCCATGAACATAAACAAGATCTGATAAGCCCACTGTACGAACTTATCATTTTACGCCCACATACACAGACACACGCACATGCATATATATGAATTTTTGGTACAGGCACTAGGGCATTTTTTTATATCAAAGATATGAAGGCACAAAGATCGTTGAATATCTAAATTACTATACCTACAGATAACTTCCATCAAGGAGAATTATAAGTGATAAACTGCTTCGTCACTAGTGGGAAGCTGAAGTACTCATGTACACGCGCACGCGAGCGAACACACCCAGATATATATATATATATATATATATAATATATATATATATATATATATATATATATATATATATATATATATATATCTTATAAAAACTGATTTAGTTATCTGAATGATTTGAACTCCCCAAGAGTGGTTGTACGTAACCGGAATACTCAAAGTTATGACAAAACATCGGACACCGCTTCAGGAAAAAGTTCGCAGACTTTCAGCGGAGAGAAGTGGAAGTAATTTTCAAGTGTATTAAAGTTGATGAGTTTCCGGGAATGTTTCTCTGATAATATCCTTATCATTATAAGAGAAGAAGAAATATTTCACAATTAAGTATGAACTTCTTCGTGTGGATGGACGTTCACGCTAAGGAAAAATACAAATGGATGATTTAATCAAATGCAGAAACATGAACATGATAGGATTTCTGGTCAAAACGGTTATAGATGAAGAGCTGAAAAGAGAAGAGAAGGGGAAAGAGAGCCATAGCGGAAACCTCTGGGAATTGTGAAGGAGTAGATAAGCATTCTCAACTTCAGCAAATGTGAAGAGGTTAGGCAGGAATCCAAATGTAGTTTTCACAAGTCCAGTAATCAAAGTTTAGATGACATAGAAATACCCAGCTACTATAAATCCCTTGGACATCAAGAGTGATACCAAGGGACTCTAAAATGTTCCGCAGAAAGATATCAAAGGTATTAAAATACTAATAATCACATAGAAAGTAAATTTGATCTGATCATGAATGCAATTTTTCCACCATAACTCCTTGTCAAATCTTCTCACTCAGCACATTTAACATATTTGCAATGAAGGTTTAGACTTTACGCTTCAAAATCAACGAGCATGCTGAATAGTAACTCAGGAAACAGCGAAGAACATAACGAAACCATTATTTTTGACGACGGGAGCGAGGAAGGTGTTCGTGACCCTCCACCAAGAGTCAGTGACAAGCGCTTAAAATATTTCGGGCGTCAAGTGCCGAAGGGAGCCTGGCAGAGGGGAAATGCCTTTCATTGATTTGGCTCAAAGATGATGCGCAACAGGGAGATGCTCCTCACTGGTAAACGAGGTCAGATTTATTCCTTGGATCCGCTGAAATGTTATGGTTGTTGTTGAGGGTGAAAGGAGTTGTACTTGGAAATGAAATTGGTTTTATAAGGTGATTTCATTTCCAAGTACAATGCTGCTATATCAGTAATTTTGCTCTGACTGTAAACATTTAGTAAAATTATATATTATTAAAAGACAGATTCAGAAAGGACGGGTTATATTGGAATATTGCATGAATGCTAGGCGATATAATAATTTCCGTTTTTAGCAATTCGTCTTGACGTTTCTTGGGGCTTAGGTTTTATCGTTTCATCAATTTTATGAAGGTATGATCATAATATCTATACCTTTACACATATCAACATCTCTTTGTCCAAGTAAGCAATTACTGCAATAATCAATTTCCCTGAAAATTTCCTTCCTCCAAACAAGCTTTACAACACGGGAAAAACACTCATTCCGATTATGAACACACATGATTCCGTCAATTCCCGTGGCCCTGCTGTTCCTCAACATCATAACTGGCTATTTTTTGACTCCCCAGTCTATCGTCTATGAGCTCTCTCACACTGACTTCAGTGCTTTCCATTTCCAAGTTAAATAGGATCTTCCTCTCGTCTATCCTCTGCATTCAATGCTTATTCGAATCATGAGCGTAGCCAACAACGTGTAAGATGAATGAGTGAACAAAAGAAGATTTACAAGACTTCTCACGTTTGTGATGTGAACACCGTACTATTTAAACTATTAACCAGATACGCACATCTGATATAATGATGCTTAAAAAACAAATGTTGAAAACGCTTAGTTAATCTTTTCTTGATATTAGTTGCTTGCTAGTGGTTAGTATCTGAATGCCATTCAGATATCATGAGTTCGCGCCTCCAGGCCGATGAAGAAAATCACTGGCTGTCTCATGGTCAGTTACTGCCGCGGTGTGGTGTCTGGTGTCTGTGGCGGGAGGTGGAAACCAACTTATTCTTTGGAAGCTTAAATTTCAAGTCACTGGTCCTGTGAACTTGTTCCATATGAATAGGTTCCATCTACTGAGCAAAATAAATGAACATTTGGTGACGAAACTTTATATCTCTTACAGTGAGGAGATAGAATCACCATATCATAGAGTAGGGAACGCAAATCAAACTTTAGAATTGCAAGAGTTACTAATCTTATTTAGTTTACATGAGTCAGAAGGCTCACAAGGTTATAAGTTTCTTCCAACACCTATCACTATCGTTATAATAACCCTAAAGTCAGTTTGACTAGTAACTGTTATTGCTCGGATTTCGTAACATTGATCCTTCTGGAGTTTAAGAACCGAATAACTTAGGGAGCAACCCCGCCCCCCCTCCGTCAGGATTACCAATTAACTCATGAGCTACGCAATCTGAGATGCAGATACCCCATCACGAGCATCATGCCTTTTAGAGCAGTATCCCTTTCAGGAGCTCCTTAAACCTCACCTACACTAGAAAAAACCGGTGTTGAAGTAAGCCAGAGAATTGTTACTCACCAA
>NC_061110.1:30188013-30190513 GCF_015104395.2 Macrobrachium nipponense | reverse complement strand
GCTTGCCTCTTTTCCATGTTGCATGGTGACATATGCTTTTCTTACGCTTGCTAGACTTCCACAAGACATCTGAACCAAGGAACTCTTCTACAAGTTTCCTTTTTTTAACGTTTAAGAGGAGAGATGTGTGCAGGCATTAAAGGGATTCTTGCTTAAAGACCATAATTGTAGCAAATAAGACTCGTGAACATCTATGCTCTGATACGACATAATGGAAAATCGTCATAATAATCCCCTTTAACCTTTCAACAAAATTAGACAAATTATGGACTGCCTATAGAATCCACCAGAAATAAAAAATTGAATTCCCGTACATTTTCCATCCCATCTTTCAATTTTTTTTCTGGTTTGTTATTCCAATCATCGAAAGGGATGAAGAAAAGTCAAACGAAGCCAAGAATGGAAAAGATTCGGAGGGGAAATATGGCTTTGAAAACAGATAATGAAATTTCATTCAGGTTTGACAAACAAGAGTGAATCGAGGTAAAAAAAAAAAAAAAAAAAAAAAAGTCACTGGAAAAAAGTCACAAGAATAAAGTCTCAATAATCTTTGCCTAGATAGTGACCACCGAAGTTTTTAACCTGGTATATGCCCTTTGGGGATTACCGTAAAAATATAAGCGAAAGATTGTAAATATCATAAAGATAATGACCCCCAAGATAGTATATTAGTCCTAGATGACGACTCCCGAAAATTCTTGGGGCTCACTATCTAGGAAAGATTCAGAATATTTTCTGTTTTATTACTTTAATTTCTTTAATTGCCGCCATAAATTAATGTGACTTTTTCCCGTGATTTTTTTTTCCTAGCCAAAATTGTGACTTTTTGTCAGTGACTTTTTTCCTGGGAAATTATTACCGGCCACCACAAGAGTAACTCCTGTCACTCCGAGCTACATTATCACGACTTTGTTTTGAGTCAATTGTATTGGAGTCCCGTGCGTACAGGTTCTACTTCATTATATTTCCATTCTATTTGTTTAACATCAGTAGCTGTTGATGTCTTAAGCATAGCATATAATCTCTTTAATAATTACTACTTGCCCCTTCTAGAGGTGTGAAATCATTATCAAGAGAAAAAAAGTGTGAAATGCGTCGTAGTTTCTGCGGTGCAATCGAGTTTTCTGTAGAGTGTATAATCAAGGGCACCAAAAATAGGTATTTCTTTCGGTGGTCTATGTATAATGCTGTATGAGCCGCGACCCATGAAACGTTAACAACGGCCTGGTGGTGGTCTGTCCTATATAGTTGCTCGACGTACGATTATGACTAACTTGAACCTTAAATAAAATAAAACTATTGAGGCTAGAGGGCTGCCAATTTGGTTTATTTGAGGAATGGAGGTTGGATGATCAACATACCAATTAGCAGCCCTCTAGCCTGGATAGGTTTCAAGTTCTGAGGGCTGAAAGAAAAAGTGCAGAGGGACTGACAAAGCCATCCCAATAGTTTTCTTCTCCAGAAAAAAAAAAACTATCCTAAAAGCATCAGTTGAGCCACTGAATAATCTTTAATAGACATGAATTAGTATATACATACACACACACACGCACACACAAACACACACACACACACACACACACATATACCTATATATATATATATATATATAATATATATATATATATATATATATATGTGTGTGTGTGTGGTGTGTGTGTGTGTGTGTGTGTGTGTGTGTGTGTAATTTAGGAACTTATATTGGATCCACCAGGAGGCTTCTGAAGGTATGCATAGATTCACATCGTGGAGTAAGCTATAGGACAGGCAGCAAAATTGCAAACCCAGAGTTTTCTAATATTAGAAATCATTCTATAATATGTAAAACCACCATTGACAATAAGGACTTTAAAGTTGTAGGACCAGCTTTCAACAGCCACGATTTGACAATTTTAGAATCGTTCATGATCAAATGACTCGTCCCCTTGTTGAACAGCCAAACCTCTGCTGGCACACTGTGCCTCTCTTAGTTTCTTCCTTTTTATCTCCAGTCTTGACATTGCGCTGAATAGGTTGGTCCAGCTTTGTTTAACTTTTGAATATTTTTTTATTTCTTTTAATTTTTTATTTTTTTTTATTTTTTATTTTTCTACTTATTTCAATAATTTTCTATCCTGCTTATTTTACGTTTTGTGTTTTTTAAAGTTGTCGTTTTAGTTGTTCCTGTTAATATTTTAAGTTTGTAATCATTGTGCAACTTTTATTTTTAAATTTTAAATTCTTAGCTTTATTTTAATTTATGTTATCTATTTTGTACAGCCCCCGAAAATATAATGAAGACATTGCGAAACGTCGGGAATAAATTGTCCCTCTTTAGCAAGTCTTTATGTTCTCGTCCTCATTGATGTATATCCGGCTGTGGCCACTGTCTATGGATATATATATATATATATATATATATATATATATATATATATATATATATATATATAGATATATATATATATAGATATATATATATATATATATATAGATATATATATATATATATATAGTATAT
>NC_061110.1:30175513-30185513 GCF_015104395.2 Macrobrachium nipponense | reverse complement strand
TAGTACTATTGATTCAGAAGTTAGGCCTAAGCCAAACTTACTCGTTAAATTATTAGCCTAGGCTTCTGATATCAAAAGTATCTCACCTAGCCTACTTGATATTATTTCCAAGGATTTATGAAGTTTGATGAATAAATTACAGTTAGTCCATCAGTGTCCAATTACTGTTTCTTAGTCTAGCATACTTAAAATAACAATTAATTACCACCTGAATCATAACATCTTTCCATAACACATTTACTTACCAATTTCATCACCAGTTTCCGAGGCAACACAATTACTGTAATAAGCCTTCATTCTTGCTATTTGCCCTTCCATTGCCTTGTGGCATTTTTTGCAAATAGCTTTACAACACTTTCTGCCTTCCACCACTTTTTTTTCATAAAATTTTCAAATGATGTCTGCTTTTCTACCTGTCATGTTGATCAGTTATTTTCAGCACTATGATCACTTGCAGTCAAACACATTATTGAAAAACAACCACAGAGTGATTGTAGCTACCATGACTAGAGTAACATGCCACTATGCCAGGCATGCCAGTAGCACTAGCTGAGCAGTGTTCTTACAGTTGCCAACTAGCCATATTTATGATTAAATGACCATGATCATGTAATCATATTAATCTGCTATTTAAATCTGGTATTTATTTATTTTTTTAGATGTAATAAAATAAAAAACCATTTTGAATATAGATTTTGAATATAGAAAGTCAGAAAAGCTCATCAATAAAAATATAACCCTTAAAATGGTAAATTGGTAACTTGATATTTGACTCAATCAGATCCAAACTTGTAAACAAACCATATACAGGTATTAGACATGACACATCCACAGAACTAAAACATCTCTCTCTCTCTCTCTCTCTCTCTCTCTCTCTCTCTCTCTCTCTCTCTCTCTCATATGCAGTTGTTTGAAGTATTGCATTAAACCAAAATTTTGGACTTTCAACCATAGTGTTATAAGATATATATATATGGAGATTGTTAATTTTGGCCATACAGATAATGGAACAATTAAATTTTGTTAATCCTTCTTATAGTGTATGGATATATACTATTTGTATGTCAAATACATATAGGGCCACAGAATTGTATGATAATCATTAAATTGCTTTAGTTTTATACTAGGCAGCACAAAAATTAAATAAACTCATTAAAAACCATACCTAGTAGCACAAAAAATGAACAAAACCGTAAAAAAAACCATATTTCATGGTTTAAACTAAAAAACCATGGTTTAAACAAAAAAAACCAGGTTTTTGGTTATTTTAAAAAAACCATTGTTTTTGCCAACCCTGATTACCTACCTGAAGAGAGAGACAGCAGTCTCTGAAATATAGTACTTACTTTCCATATTTTGGCGTTTTTATGGGCTCCTCTTATTAGATATGTATACATATATATATATATATATATATATATATATATATAATATATATATATATATATATATATATATATATATATATATAATGATTATTTTTACCTTAATCCATTGAATTCATATAAATTCTTTCGTAACACTAAGTGCAGAGAGAGAGAGACAGGAGGCAGGGTCATTATATGCCTACTATACCATAGCGTAATTATAAGTGATGAATGGTGACTTGAACACTGGAGAACAACCGACTATTTCGCTCTCTCTCTCTCTCTCTCTCTCTCTTTCTGTATCTTCATATATATACTAATATATATAATATATATATATATATATATATATATATATATATATATATATATATATATATATATATATATATATATATATATATATATATATATATATATATATATATATATATTATATATATATATATAGTAGGTGAAAAGGCAAAACAGCTCAATACATGGGTTGCTTTATTGGTGCCAACGTTTCAAGACTATTGTCTCATTTTCAAGGTTATAAAAAAACGAAAATACATAAATTACAAACTTGTCCAGCAAGATTAACGTAAATTGTTACATACAAATAAGCACGAGAAAAAAAAAATATATGTATATAGAAATTTTTAAATAAAAATCAAATAACTAAAAACACACAATGTATTAAACACTAAGTAAAAATTGTTAAGAAAAAAAAATATATATATATATATAAAACAAGCCTTACAACCCGAGGTTCGGTTGCTGAAAGGCCGGCCTGCCAGAGCGAGGTGGAGTAGAGATAACCAAGAAAGAAGATAAGGGTGGGCGGTCTAAGCAATGTACAATGGAACTGCTGTAGTGTTGTTATTCAATGTTGGAACGAGGTGCTTAATGGCCAAGGATTCGAGTATAGGGAGTTGGTTTTCATTAGGGCTGGATAAAATTATCTGAAAATCATCGTAGTTGATTCTGCATTTGCATATTTGTGCATGGTTTCCTATGTTTGAAAGCTCTGGACTAGAAAGCTTCATCCCTGTGCGGTAACTAATGCCTATGTGTGAGTCAAATCGTACTTTGAGCAGTCGGCGAGTGCTTCCAACGTAAGTCTGTTCATTGCACGAACAGCAAGTATATGTAAGGCCTAGGGTTTTTTATTAATAATATATTATCCATGCGTTCTCTGTGACCTATGGAATGTGGAGAACAGTGTAGAGGTAACGACCTGAGAGTAGCTGACAATGAGATTCTGGGGGTGGCGTGAGATAAAAGTGCTTAATTCAAGAAGTCAATGCACGACAGTTTATGAACTCTTCTCAAAGTGCCTTTGTGAAACTGGATGCAGCTAGAACCATGAGGCGCTATCGAACTGTGTGTTCATATGTGCGTGTGCGCCTCTTTCTGTTAAATAGGTTCATACCCAAGCCTATGGGAGGGATTTTGACAGAGGGCTTCAAGTCACAGGCAAGATGCCGTGGCATTCGCCGGGGGGAGTTTTTTATTAAGTGTTTAAGTGTCCGGCTGTCTGGGTAAGTGTTAAAGTGCTTTAGCCAAAGGGATGGCTTGTTTGATGTCTTGTAAGATGTTCCATTTTATTAACTTTGTCTTTAAACTTGTGTGTACTTACCGGGATGTGTTCTGTATCTTTGAAACAGATGGATCTGGTACTTGTGGAATGCGGGGGGGAACAAAGAGTTCCCGGAGGGGTGTGGACTTTCTTTGGTGACTAGACATTGTACTGTTTTTGAGTTAGTCTGTAAGACTGGATTACTTGGTTAATTGATTTATTTATTCTTGTTAATAAACGTTAATGTTATGATGCAACTCTCTCATTTTCATTACCTGTTGGAATGGAGAGAAAGAGGTGAGAGAGAGAGAGAGAGAGAGAGAGAGGGTGATTGCCGGGAGAGAGAGCGAGAGAGAGCGTGTGTGTGTGTAATAGGGTGTGTGGGTCTGCCTTCCGTTTCGTGTCCACGCTTACCTTATGAATACTGGGGGGATAATCCCCCCATGTTACAGTGGTGGCAGACGGTTAAGAGGGGATATAGAAGACTTCTTTCTTTTTTATGCCTAGGAACGCCAATGTAGAGATGGGTGGCCAGTTAGAAAATAAAAGGGGTTATGGCTTAGCGATAGTTTTCGAACGACAAAGCCTTGGTGGGATTGTGGAAAATCGTTAAACTGTTAGTTTTCAGATACTTAGTGAGAAAAAATGAGAAAATATCTGTCTGTTAACTGTGCTAAAGGGAGGGAAGGATTTTTGGACTCAGCATTTTTCCCAGGGAGTCAGCCTAGAAGCAGTGAGCGCACCCAGTGTGACTTTTGCTTGTGTAATGACGGGTGTATTCCGAGATACCCGTGCGGGTGTTGTGTTTAATTCATATATCACTACCGCGTTTTACGAAGAATTTCGAGTTCCTTTTGTTCCCATTATGGAGTGGTGAGTATTAAAAAACTATTGTTTATCAAAGGGAGAGGGTTTTTGTTTAAATATTTCAGATTATGGGATTGGTTCAAGAGGTCAACAATTTTTCTTGTCTTTGCCCCATAGTGACGTGTTTTCTTTATTTGCACGTGTTTATAATAGACGTATGCATTCGTCTTTGTTTAAAACATAAGAGTGTATTAAGGTATATTTTTCTATGCATGTGAACTGTGCTTAGATAAGCATATTTGGCTTAGTGACACAGAGCGGCCACAATTTTACGGGCTCAGCACATTTCTGCAGAGAGGCGCCTTGCATTGCGAGGGTATTGGCATCCCTCGGGGGGATAGTCGCATGGAGGGTACCATTGGCCTCCCTCGAGAGATAGTGCAGGGATGGGTACTAGTGTATACCTTGGGAAGGGGTCCTCAGACACTGTTCAAGGGGAGATGGGGGATACTGCTGGTCTGCCTCGGGGGAGTGTCAATGCTCAGGGGGGAGAAATTTTTTTTTTTTTCTCAGTGTGGGTGAACTCCCCTTTTTTTTCTTTTTTTTCTTAGTGTTGGGGAATGGGTCTGGCCTTGACCATGAATGCTAAGATATCAGCTGATTGATTAGTTGATGAAGTGAAATGCCCGTAGAGTCTTTTTTTAGAAAAGATATTTTTTTTCTCTCTTGGACGAAGAGAAAAGGAAATAAAAAGAGATTTTTCTTTTCCGTGAATGAGGGGAAAAGTAGTTAACATGCATGGGATGTGTTATATGTTTCCTTGTGCCTTGAAAGACACAAATATAAGGGGGATACACAGATTATTTTTTTTATTGTGTTGGAGAAATTACTTTGAAATGCCGATGATTGGTGTTGTATCTGTGTTGTGTGGAAATGGTGGTATACCATAAGATTCAGCAATACTAGTGTATGCTATTTGAATTTCACCCTTACTTGAGATTTTAGCAAGAGAATCATTGCTATGAAGAGTTTTTATTATTATTATTATTAATAATTATTGTACTTGAGATGTGTCACGGGAGGTTTGCTTAAGTATAATTATCATTACGGGAGAATTGTTTTGCAAGAGATTTGAGATATTTCATGGGAGATTGTTCGATAATTATTACAGATAATTATTCATGGATAATTATTACAATGAATTAATGGGAGAAGTCTTGTGTTAATTATTTGTTGAGTTCTTGTAACTTTGGAGAATATTTCAGTGATTCACGGGGATGAGTTTTGCTGAATCTTGATGAATCTGGCTGAATCTTGGTGAATTGTGGTGAAACTTGCTGAACTTTTGCTGAATTTTTTGCTGAATTCCTTGGAGAATGGACAAGCATTAACATTGGTGATATTTTTTGTGCTGATACTGATGATTTTGATGATAGCAATTTTTTTTGGTGATTTTGTGATAATATTTCTGATACTGATTTTTTTTTATTCTAATACGTGGGCGTTTTAATGCTATCAAGGGAGGTGGAATCTTTTTTTATTTTGGGAGGAACTAACAACACATTATTTCTTTTGTTTTCCTCTTTTTTTTATGAGTTCAGCAGATAATTGCTTGACATCTAGTGAGTTACGGGAGATAGTTGATGGTGCCGTTGATTTTTCTTTTCTCCTTTTTTGGAAATTAGCCATCGCTGACACAAGTTTTTTTTACCAAGGGTGAATTTGAATTTGTTTTTTCTCTCCAGTTAGTGTGAATATTATCTCAGTTCATGACTTAGAGTCATTGTTCGGGAACGTGTTTGTGTTTTAGCTATTTGATGCTATAGAGTAATATATGGGAGAATTTTTTTGCATGTTTTGAATGCATACGTAATGGCACTACATTTTTTCTCTGGATATTTATGTTCCAGGAATTGTGAGTTTTCTTGCACAATACCCTTGTCGTATTTGTGATAACTTTGTGAGAGATAGGAAACTTGGCTAAGTTTTCTAGTGGCTTATGTCGTAGTGCATATGGAGAAGTCTTGGCTAAGACACTGTGAGTTGGGAATTCTGTTATAATGACTTGTGGCACATTGGTGATTTTTTCTAGAATTTTCTAGACAGTTTTTATTTGCCGAGTTTTTGCCCCTTTTTTTAGCAGTTATGCTAAACGGAGAGAGTTTTTATAGTTTTTGACTATAAAATTGAGTTATTCTCTGGAGAATTGGAGTTATAATTGAGATATATTTGGAGAGATAATTGGAGGTATATATTATTTTGGAGTTATATTTGAGATATAATATATGGGAGATATATTTTTGGCCATTTTTAATATTTGCCAATAATGTGATGAGAGCTATGTTTAGTTCAATTATTTTGCAGCCATCTTTGTTGCAAATGGAGACACATATTTGGAGATTATGGGGCAATATTTGTGAGAGTGTGAGTTAGTTGCCTTGAGTGCACATTTTTTGGAGATATTTTTTTTGGAGCCTTGTTTTGTTCCACATGGAGTTATTGGGGAAATAGAGGTAAATATTTTGTATTTGCCGAATTAGAGGTGATTATTCTCTATTCTTGGAGTGGTGTCTAATTTTCTTACTGACATGTGGCTATTGGAGAAATAAGAGAGAATAATATAAGGGGGTTGGTTATTAACCAAATGGAGGAAATATTTTTATAACCGGAGTGGTGTTATTATTAATATGGTGTCACATAATGGAGTTGGAATTAATCTTTGGCGGGTGACCCTTTTTTTTGTGGTTATGGAGTTTTTTTCGAGACAAGAGGAGATTTCTGTGGTTCTTTCTCTTTTTTGATTTCGTGACTATTTACAGAGAAGTGGCATTACTGCATTACGAGTCATTTGGAGGTGTGTGTGCATTTTTTATGTTCACAAGTGTATTATTCTTGGAGAAATATAATGGGCAAAGTCATGTTGAGAGAATAAGTCTTTGAGACAAATTTTTGAACACATTAGTCATATCCTGGAGTTAATTCTGTGAAATGTGTCTGTTAGACGTTTTTTTTGAGAATCATGAGTTTCCAAACTTATGTGTCTGACTGGACAATTTTTATGCTACTGTCTGAGCATGCGTCCGCAGGCGATTTTTCTGCTGACAAGCGATGTGATGAGCCGTGTGCTGATTCTTTTCCTCTGATGGTGACAGATCAGAATTTTTGCAATATCTGGAAATGTTGACAATAAGCATTTCACGAAAGCGCATGTGTGAGAGTTTGCTTTCTGGCAAATTCCATAACTTTACATGGAGCATTTCTTGGGGAAAAACGCGGGAGTTATGCATATTATACATACATTATGTATTTTGTGATTGGGGAAATCTACTTGTGATTATCTTTTTTTTATTATTTTTCTTCCTTTTCCTTGAGAGATATAATTTGGGGATTGAGCTTAAGTAGCATTTCTTTTTTGGACGGGAGATTTGATTTTACCGGGAGATGTAATTTTTCTGGGGTTGCTGTTTACGTAAATGGGAGTTTGACATTAAGTCTCATTGTAATTAATTATTGAGCAGTAAAGGGGTTTTTGCTGTTAAAAGTTGGAGATTTTTACTGATTTTGTGGGTTGTTCAAATATCAGAGTTTGAGAGAACATTTTTTTGGGCCTGGGTGTTACGTGATTCTTTTTTTTCCTTGGGTTCGTTACAAATTTTTCCTCTTTTTTTTCTTGTGAGCACATTCGAGTTTGAAATGTGAGTGCAGAATTCCGTGGAGTTGCTGTGATTTCTGAGTTGTGTGTGTGCTGATGTGTGAGTTTGGAGGATTGAGTTGGAGAACTTGATGTGTTTTTTTTTCCTTTGAGAGTTGTGATGATGACTCATGATTTAGTAGTCATATTTAAGGGAGTTAATTGGGAGACGTTCAGTTAGTATTTCATTGTTTGATAGAAGTAGTATGTTTGGGTTAATTTCCCTGGATTGACCAGTGACTTGACTAACATACTAACACCAAAAAAGTCGTTCCCCGACACCAGCAAGACGTCCACCAGCCGTGAAGAGAGGTTGCTGCCATGTTGTCCAGGGTGATTACAAGAATTTCCATGTGGGTGTTCAAGAGAATTCTACAGCGTGTTTTTTGGAGATCTACAGAAGCCGTGAGAAGTCTTCTACGATGAGGGAGGCATTCCGTCTTCCTACAGTTAGCTACAGTCTGCTACAGGTGCAGCTACTTGCAGACAAGCAAAGAGGGATGTTCAAGAATCCTAATGCAGAAAATATGAGAGAAAATGCGTCTTGTGCTATTTGGAGATTAAAGCGTGATAAGACTTTATTTTATAATGCCAGAGACGTGCAGTTTTACTTATATTTTGTTTTAAGCCGGCCAGTGTTTTGTGTTATAAGCAATTTTGCTAGGCGGGAGCTAGCATTTGTGCGAGGCCGAACTATCTATAAGGCCTAGGGTTTTTTATTAATAATATATTATCCATGCGTTCTCTGTGACCTATGGAATGTGGAAAACAGTGTAGAGGTAACGACCTGAGAGTAGCTGACAATGAGATTCTGGGGGTGGCGTGAGATAAAAGTGCTTAATTCAAGAAGTCAATGCACGACAGTTTATGAACTCTTCTCAAAGTGCCTTTGTGAAACTGGATGCAGCTAGAACCATGAGGCGCTATCGAACTGTGTGTTCGTATGTGCGTGTGCACCTCTTTCTGTTAAATAGGTTCATACCCAAGCCTATGGGAGGGATTTTGACGGAGGGCTTCAAGTCACAGGCAAGATGCCGTGGCATTCGCCGGGGGGAGTTTTTTATTAAGTGTTTAAGTGTCCGGCTGTCTGGGTAAGTGTTAAAGTGTTTTAGCCAAAGGGATGGCTTGTTTGATGTCTTGTAAGATGTTCCATTTTATTAACTTTGTCTTTAAACTTGTGTGTACTTACCGGGATGTGTTCTGTATCTTTGAAACAGACGGATCTGGTACTTGTGGAATGCGGGGGGGAACAAAGAGTTCCTGGAGGGGTGTGGACTTTCTTTGGTGACTAGACATTGTACTGTTTTTGAGTTAGTCTGTAAGACTGGATTACTTGGTTAATTGATTTATTTATGCTTGTTAATAAACGTTAATGTTAGGATGCAACTCTCTCATTTTCATTACCTGTTGGAATGGAGAGAAAGAGGTGGAGAGAGAGAGAGAGAGAGAGGGGGGGAATTGGGAGAGAGAGAGAGAGAGAGAGCCTGTGTGTGTAATAGGGTGTGTGGGTCTGCCGTTTCGTGTCCACGCTTACCTTATGAATACTGGGGGGATAATCCCCCCATGTTACATATACAAGTAAACTAGGCCAGACCGCATCAAAGTAGGCAATTTTTCTTTGTGTCGAAAGAATCCGCCTATGGTTTTTGGATTCCTTATGATGAATTTCACATCAACTGCTGGGAAATGTTTGTTCATTATCTTCCTCATATGCGGTATAAATGAAGTATCGTAAGTGTATGGAAAGCTAACAGCTCCAGTACATCTAGCTTCTAAATTAAAATATTATGTTAGCTTTCCATACACTTACGATACCTCATTTATACCGCATATGAGGAAGATAATGAACAAACATTTCCCAGCAGTTGATGTGAAATTCATCATAAGGAATCCAAAAACCATAGGCGGATTCTTTCGACACAAAGAAAAATTGCCTACTTTGATGCGGTCTGGCCTAGTTTACTTGTATACTTGCTGTTCGTGCAACGAACAGACTTACGTTGGAAGCACTCGCCGACTGCTCAAAGTACGATGTGACTCACACATAGGCATTAGTTACCGCACAGGGATGAAGCTTTCTAGTCCAGAGCTTTCAAACATAAGAAACCATGCACAAATATGCAAATGCAGAATCAACTACGATGATTTTCAGATAATTTTATCCAGCCCTAATGAAAACCAACTCCCTATACTCGAATCCTTGGCCATTAAGCATCTCGTTCCAACATTGAATAAGAACACTACAGCAGTTCCATTGTACATTGCTTAGACCGCCCGCCCTTATCTTCTTTCTTGGTTATCTCTACTCCACCTCGCTCTGGCAGGCCGGCCTTTCAGCAACCGAACCTCGGGTTGTAAGGTTTGTTTTATATATTTTTAATTTTTTTTTCTTAACAATTTTTACTTAGTGTTTAATACATTGTGTGTTTTTAGTTATTTGATTTTTATTTAAAAATTTCTATATACATATATTTTTTTTTCTCGTGCTTATTTGTATGTAACAATTTACGTTAATCTTGCTGGACAAGTTTGTAATTTATGTATTTTTGTTTTTTTATAACCTTGAAAATGAGA
>NC_061110.1:30168013-30170513 GCF_015104395.2 Macrobrachium nipponense | reverse complement strand
CAAAATTAAATCACTCGGTTTAACCTACATCCCAATATATAATCAACACTACTAGATAACGGGAAAAATGACCACTATCATGGTTGTTATATCAAACCTCACTACCCTTTTCATTAGGAACTCTCCAGTTATCTGCTAGTATTGAGAAATATAATGGAAAACGGTATTTAAACACATATTGCAAATTACAGAGAGGTATTGTGGGGAGAGATGAGAAAGACAGCAAGAGAAAGAGTGAGAGGGAGGGAGAATGAAGGGATGGGGGATAGATGACATAGGATTGTATAGAATGGTCCTGCTGATTCATGCGACTTTCCAATTAAAAGTCAAGCGCAAAACGCCTTAACTAACACCATTTGTCAATGCACTATATTACCAAAAATTAGTGAGAGGCGTCTTGTACAATGTGTCAAAATACTATTTCTATCAAAAGATAAGTTTGAGAGATATTTGAGAAGGGGTAAGCGTGGATGATTTCTGACGAGGGTTACTATAAGTTTGATATTCCAAGTAAAAACAAGAATCAGTAATAGCTGGCATAATTAGTGAATTGACATTTGGTTAATTTGAATAATACATGAAATTCGGCCAATTGGGGGAATAAAAGTAAATGGGACAGGAAGATGCACATGTACAAATCACGCTTCAAAAGTATATCACAAGAGATAACACATGTGACAGAGAGTCCTCGCTAACTAGGGGTCGAATACTATCATAGGAGGTGGCAGTTTCATCATTTATTCCCAGCTCAAATTCTGTGCTTTTATTATTATTATTATTATAGTCATAATTTTTTTCATGGAAACTACATGGATAGTTTAGATGTCGAATCACTGTTCACCAACATCCCGGTTAATGAAACCATACAAATAGTTATTGACCTGTTGTTCCCTACCCCTGACTCCACTTTCAATAATTATAATTCTTCTGATTTTAGAAAACTGTTGGAACTTGCTGCGCAGGACACAACTTTCGTTTTCAATGATAAAGTATATATACAAGTAGATTGTGTTGGAATGGGGAGTCCTTTGAGTTGCACCATGGCCAATATCTTTATGTGCCATCTCGAACGACAGCTGCTGGATAGTTGTCCTTCTGATTTTAAGCCACTTTACTATAGACGCTAAGCTGACGACACCTTTGTCCTTTTCAAACACCCACACCAAGCAGATTCATTCTTAGATTATGCAAATAGTTTACACAAAATATCAATTTTACACTAGAAAAAGAAAAAGATAATAAACTACGCTTTCTAGATACTGGAGTTTCCAGATCTCCTGAAGGTTTCAAAGTTAGTGTTTATAGAAAACTTAATTTTACAGGTTTAGGCCTCAATTTTCACAGTTCCTGTGCATTTAATTTCAAGCTAAATTCCTTAACAACCCTTATCCATAGAACCCTTTCACTTTCTTCTGATTAGTCCTCCTCTCTTAACGAAATTTTCCTCTTACAAAAATATTTTCAACTATTGTTTTCCTTTGTCTTTATTCCAATATAAAGTAAACATTTTAAGTAACCATTTTAGACCTCCCTCCCCTTCCTTCGATGTCCCTAAATTAGGATACTACTTTTCCTTTCCTTTTGTTCATAATAGTGATTTTGTAAGAACTCTTAACAAATTTTAACAAAGCACTTCCCAGCAGTTAAGGTCAATATTATTTTGAAGAATCCCAAAAGCCTCGGTAGCCTTTTCAGACACAAGGAGAGACCGACTCCCTCCTTTGATGCAGTCGGGCGTCGTTGTAGTACAAGTACACTTGCTGTTGCAGTCCGCAACACATTTACGTCGGAAGTACTTAGCGCAGATTGCCACAGTGGATTTAGCTATCGTGCTGGCCTTAGACTAGCTAACCTGAGATGTCCACCATTAGGAATCATTCATTAATTTGCAAAAACCCGATAGAATACAGAAAATTTGAAATTGTGACCACGACACGGAGGGAGCACCTCCTTAATATTTGTCTGTTAAGAAGATCGCTCCATCACTCAACAACCATTTAACCTCTAACCCCCTGTACATACCCTAGTACCCTCCCCCTATTCTTGTTTATTTTCAAACCTTATTTACTCTTCTCGAGTTTCCATCCTCTGGACTTTACTGTGAAGGTAATCTATTTCTTTTATTGTCACTGTCATTTTTCAATCTTTAAAGCATTTCAATTTTGTAAACTCTGTTAAAAGTTTTAATTAGTGCTTTTTATTTTTGTCTTTTTAACCAGAAAAGATGGAATATAGGTGATCCCGAATCGCACCTAATAAATTGTCAATGACGAGCTGACTATATATATATATATATATATATATATATATATATATATATATATATATATATATATATATATATATATATATATATATAGTATGTATATTAAAACAATAAATATGTTGTAACCCATACGTAAATGATTACGATAATATGAATATGGCTAACAGAGAATATATAGCAGAAAATTCCAGAGTAACAATTTCCTCTGAATTAACAAAAGGTAACTATGACGGG
>NC_061110.1:30149762-30162262 GCF_015104395.2 Macrobrachium nipponense | reverse complement strand
TTGGAGGGGAGGATGGGGTATAAATTCTGTACGAGATCTGCTAATCAACAGAGTTTTGGTTTTACTGGAGTTCAGCCTCACACCCCACCAACTATACCATTCACTAATCCGCCATATGTCCCGATTGGGTCTAAGTTCAGCTTTTTCTCATAAGGGGAGACTTGACATCATTCACAAATGTTTCATCACCGTCATACTGAACAATCTGGTTTTCAGGCGAACAACACCATTTCTTTACATTAGATATAACAGTGGACCAAGAACACTAATTGTAACTCGCCTTAGTTGATATTCTCTAGGTATAGTCAACTGGATATGAAACATGTGTGTCCTAATGTTTTTATGTTTCCATATATATATATATATATAATTATATATATATATATATATATATATATATATATATATATATATATACATATATATATATATATATATATATATATATATATATATATATATGTATGTATGTATGCATATATATACAACGTCAAAATAGTGTTTTACGGGCCTTTTATCTTCATATTATACTGTTGTATTACAGTAAAAAAGACATTCATATATATATATATATATATATATATATATATATATATATATATATATATATATATATATAATATATATATATATATATATATATATATATATATATATATATTGCTACGTCTATAGAACGCCTCACCTTCCCGCAGAGTTAGTTATATTTAATTATAAAAAGTAGCAGCCATGCCTTCTCCTGAAGCGACTGTTGTTGGGAGAGTGGGTATGTCGTAGGAATGATATTTCCGGTCTGACGGAAGCTTAGGGTAGGAGAGGCAAGTCACAAGAGTAGCTAGGCTTCGAGATGGATTTTAGGGACTTCTACAATAAGACCTATTTTCATTCCCAATTTGCTGGCGTTGTGTTTACCACCTTTCAGGCAATGCTCGAAAACAACCAGTATCGCTCTCAGTCGGCTGCGAGACGTGATCTCGGACAGAGGTCAAATTGCCAGCCTCCCAAAATTAGGCCTACCCACGACGTACTGGTGGACACGAACCCCAGACCTGACAGAGGTCAGGCCGCATTCTTCTACAAGGATACACTAATATTGCAATAAAGGTACGTCTGAAAGTGTAAACTTCAACCCAGCACCTTTTTACTACCATACGACTCTTGCTAAATTCATTTTCAATTCTCATTTTTACCCCTTCTACATCAAAAGCCCTTTGTCCTCATCGGGCCACGTGCTACTTTGTGACTTGTTAAAGACCAAGCTTTCGTGCATACCTCAGTGAACCATTCGAGTTTACCTTCCCCAATGTTAGAAGAATTAATCAGCCTTAATCAAAGCAAGGAGTCATTTTTCTTTTATCTTGTTTAATCTGGGATTCTTTCCAGATTCCATGAGTCACGTGCCGTCCCTCTGCCCAAGCAAGTGTGCATTACCCCAAGTGTATGAAAACCAGCTATAAACAGCTCAACGGAGCCATCATTTACCTTTTCTCCAGCCCAGCACGGGCCTTTTAGTAAAATAAATAGTTATTAAGTAACGAGCTGAGTTTCTGGCGACCTTCCCTCTAAAGAAATTAATAATAACTTTCAGCTTACGGTAAGTTAAAGCAATTCCCTCTTGAAATCCCTAAATTACTTCCGTTTACGTATCTAGCCTCTCTCAAGGCCGCTATATACGTAAAATTGGCGAATCTTGCCTGGATTGAACCTAGCTTGCTTAAAAAAGCTTGTAAATCGCGTTATCCGTTGTAAAACGTAAACTGTAAATTATTTACAAAGCGTAAATCAAGCACACTTGCAGGGAAAGAAGACACACTGACTCACGGTAAGGTATTCCATTCATTAATATGATTATTCTATAACCAATGTTAGCTTAAGGTACGTTTAAGTATTTTTTATTGTAGAAGTTGTTAAACAAATGTGAAGGTAGAAATATTCTTATTATTGTAACGGCCAGAGCGCCGACGCAATTCTGTATTGTAAATTGCATTGTTGTCGTAGGAGCTCACACGAACACGTGTGCAGATAGATGCCAGAAAGGACCAGATCAAACTAGGAAGTGCTTGGCCAGGGTTTATTGCTGTATTAGAAAGCCTAGCTAGTTAGGAGTGTTTTACTAATAGTTACGCAAAAGAAGTGTACAATTCTTTGTCTGTGATATGTTAGGGAATCCATTTTTAACTTAGTTTTCATTCCAAGTGTTGGTAACCGCTTACCTCTCAGCTTAACCCTTAAACGCCGACTGGACGTATTTTACGTCGACTTTTTTGTCTCTCGGGTGCCGACTGGACGTATTTTACGTCGACATACAAAAGTTTTTTAAAAATTCGCGGAAAAAATACTTTTAGGCCTACCAGCCAAAAACTCTTGAATCACGCGCCTTGGGGACGCTGGGAGGTTCACCGGATCAAGGTGTTGTTTTGTTTACAATCGTTACGCAGGGCGCGCAAGCGCGAATTTCTTTCTTGTCCGCCACTAAAAAGTATCTGTGACACATCTCTGAAATTATTTCGTCACTTTGACATAATTTTTGTACCATTTTAAATTAGCCGTTACATAGAGTATTATATATGAAAATGTGCGCATTTTTTATGTAGATACAACAAAAAATACTCATGATTGTAGCTTTTATCAGTTTTAAGATATTTTCATATAAATAACGATAAGTGCCAAAAACAAAATTTCAACCTTGGTCAACTTTGACTCTACCGAAATGGTCGAAAAACGCATTGTAAGCTAAAACTCTTATATTTTTAGTAATATTCAATCATTTAACTTAATTTTGCAACTAATTGGAAGTGTATAGCACAATATTTCGATTTATGGTGAATTTATGAAAAACTTTTTCCTTACGTCCGCGCGGTAACTCTTCCGAAAATAATCATACATGCGATTGTGGTAATGTTTGCACCATTTTAAATTAGCCGTTACATAAAGTTTTATATATGAAAATGTGGGCAATTTCATGCACAATACAACTAAAAACAACCCATGGTTGTAGCTTTTATCAATTTTGAAATATTTTCATATAAAAAATGATAAGTGACAAATTTTCAACCTTCGGTCAATTTTGACTCTACCGAAATGGTCGAAAAAAACGCAATTGTAAGCTAAAACGCCTATATTCTAGTAATATTCAAGCATTACCTTCATTTTGCAACAAATTGGAAGTCTCTAGCACAATATTTCGATTTATGGTGAATTTATGAAAAAAATAATATTTTTTCTTTACGTCCGCGCGGTAACTCTTCCGAAAAAAATCATACGTGCGATTGTGGTAATGTTTGCACCATTTTAAATTAGCCGTTACATAACGTTTTATATATGAAAATGTGCGCAATTTCATGTATAATACAAACAATAAATAGTTGAAGGTTGTAGCTATTTCTCATTTTCGAAATATTTGCATATAAATCACGATAAATAGAAAAAAAAACCACGTTCGGTCAAATTTGACTCTACCGAAATGGTCGAAAAACGCAATTGTAAGATAAAAACTCTTACAGTCTAGTATATTCAGTCATTTATCTTCATCGTGAAACAAATTCGAAGTCTCTAGCACAATATTTAAAATTATGGTGAATTTTAAAAAAAAACTTCCTTCCCTCCGCGCGCGGATTCTCCGCCACAAATCTCCGAAATGCGTAAGTCCCATTCTCGGAATATTTGCTCCGTTTCATATTAGGCATTTCATAGAGTTTTATATATGAAAATGTGCGCAATTTCATGTAGAATAAACTAAAAAATATTGAAAGTTGTAGCTTTTCCTATTTCCGAAATAATTGCATATAAAAAATATATATAAAAAAAAAAAATTCGATACTTCGGTCACTTTAGCTCGTCAAGATATGGTCGAAAACTGCATTTGTAAGCTAATATTCTTACAGTATAGTAATATTCAATCATTTGTCTTCATTCTGAAACATATTGGAAGTCTCTAGGACAATATTTAGATTTATGGTGAATTTTTGAAAAAAATATGTGTTTACGTAAGCGCGTTACGAATTCATGCATTATTTTGTGATAATATTTTCTCTGTGTTTCTTTATCGTTTTACAATGTGTTTATATATCAAAATGATCGCAATTTAGTGCACATTACAACGAAAAAAAAGTAACTTGTTACCTTCAACCATTTTGCGCACAGCGCGATTTGAATACAATTATATATGAAATTTCGTTTTTGCGCTATCATATATCGCATTATTTATATATTATAATGATAATTTTTTTCTTTTCTGATGGTTGCATACTAAACTTCAAGCAATGGACAAAAAAAAAGGACCAAAAATAAACTCTTAATCTTGAAAACTAAGCGCGCTGTGATTTTTTGAAAATCTTTTTTCCGCTTACGCGCTCACTCTCAACCCCTCCGGCATACGGGAGTCATTTTTTTATTTACCGCTCCGGCGTTTAAGGGTTAAATTCAGCTTAGAGCATTTTCGCGCCTGCGCGGTCTCAACCAGCCTTCATTTTCGCTCACAGCGGCAGCCATGTTTTTATCCCTTTAAACATTACCTAAACAATTTAAGCATAGTAACGTAAGTCTCGAAGTTTTAACGTAAATAATATCAATCTCGGTACTAGTATCTATCGTCCTGCCAGAGAAATTAACGTAATTCGCCTGGAATAAGAAAGTAGTGAATTTTGTGTTGTATATTGCCTTCGCATTTACAGAGAATCAGCTGATTCACCATCAATGCTAGCACACCGTGGTGCTAACCCGCTCTTCTCGCCTCACGTGTTTCACCTCGCATCGCTCACTCGCGCGCTGAGCGAAAATTTCATTTCACTTAACGTAACCTCATTTACAATTGTTTGCTAACATCGTTTTCAAATCCTTACCGTAATTTTTCACTTGTCCTTACGTAAAGTTAACGTAAATCTTAAAAGTAGAGTCACTTGCAAGAATGTTAACGTAAAACGCGTCTTTGTAAAATTCATATCGAAACGCAAATCATTTCATAAGCGCAAGCCGCTAACATTAACGTAAACATCGTTCACCGCGAGCGCGTTATCATTTTTCATAAAACGTTATCAAAAGCAATTCTTTCACAAAAAACGTTAACGTAAGTAGATAATTTAACGCAAGTTGCGTCATATTAAACGAACATTAGTAGTTCAATTCAATATAAGGGAGTTCATTCACATATCATTTTTCACCCTCCTCCGAGAGAGAGAGAGAGAGAGAGAGAGAGTGAGGAGAGAGAGAGAGAGAGAGAGAAAACCAGAACCCAGTATTCACGAAGCCAAGAGTACTACATCTTACCATTAATTATAGCATGCAGAATTAACATTATTTTAGTCTCTTGTGTCTTTCCTTTACACTGAGCGTGATACGTACGCGCCTGTGTCCATTGCAGTTTGCAAGCATTTATTTCATTTATCGAGTACTTCAGCGAGTGACTGAGCATTTCTAGAATTTCCATTACCTGTCGTTGCCCGAGTGGTCTTGTTCATTTTTATCCCAAAAGACTTGCGTGTACCGCAAGCACAATTCGCACAGTGTGCCACGCAAATTCATACTTCCAGACAGGGAAGTCGTTACCAGTTTTAGGACTGGCCACCACCAGTGCACGTCAGGTCTTATCATTTTACAGTGCCACTAATTCTTGACACTGTCATCGACTGGCTGCTGAAGTACTCCACCTTTACTTTCTCTCCTCCACCATTACACTCTGCCATGAGCAGTGCCCTTTCACTTCGTATATTTAAGTATAACTGCATGTAGTGTCCGGACACACCAGCACGATACCAGTGCTCCAAGGAACGCCTCCATAAATGCCATTGCACCTGTACAGGCCGTACAGGTAGCCATTAAACCTGCGTGTCCGTCCTTACGGAACGCCCAAGTAACTAGTGTGTCCATGTACGGGAAGGGTCAGTGATCCTTCGGAACACTCAACAAAGGGAACGCCTCCCGAAGCGCCGCAATACCAGCCCTAAGTGCTGACAAACCTGCGTGTCCGTCCTTACGGAACGCCCAATTCATTAATGTCCGTTGTACAAGGGTCAGTGATCCCTTCGGACCTAATCAAGGGAACGCCTCCCGAAGTGCCATCGCACCTGTACAGAACCCGTACAGGTAGCTATACTTTTGCGTGTCCATCCTTACGGAACGTCCAATTCATTAAAGTATCCGCCATTTGGATCACTGAACCAAGGAACCGCCTCCTCATAAGTGCCGTGCACCTGTATTGGACCTACAGGTAGCCCATTCCCAACGTCTCCCAAGTTGGGAAACGCCCAGTAAGTGTGACGTACGCCGCACACTTCATTCGATTTTTTCACCTCAGTAGAAGGTGCCATTCACAAAGTGCCACCGAGCACCCCAGTCTTCTCAGACTTTTCTCTACACGTCGCAGAACGCCTTTCCAAGTGAATGCCACTTTCCACAGTAGGCACTCCTATTCCACTTCCGTACCCTTCCTTGGCCATTATTTTCATTTTCATCAGCCTCTACTGCAGCCTAAGGTAAAATGTCTTCCCTGCTTCCCGTGACTTCTTTGCCGTAGAGCTCGAGAGGCTCCGAGTCCTCATAGCTCTGGGCAAGGAGGGCCGGTTACACTGGACCAGCACTAGACCAGTGGATAAAAGGCGCAGCAGGCTGCCCGCGCGCCTGCAAGAAAAGGAAGAAAGGGAAACCAGAGAAAAGCCGGAGAAGCAGAGAGAAAAGAAAGAGAAGCAGAAAGGAAGGCAAGGGAAGAGGAGCGAAAGCATGAGCTCGACTCTCAAGGAGAAGGAACTCGACATCAAGCGGGAGAAGGCCCGTAGGAGAGTATCCTAGCTCAAGCCACTCTGCCAGCTTCCAGCCCTGCACCCACTGTCTCTCTTAGTCCCGCCGTCTCTGGTCAGCCTGACATCCTTTCGATTTGCGAGCCTCTGGTCCTGATCCAGTGCCCGAGATAGAAATTTTCTTCCGCACCATCTCAGCCTCTTACCCTTTTACCGCTACCTCTCCCTTTTGGAAGAGGTAAGCCCAACCAGTTAACCCCAGACTTGTTTCCGAGGTGATTCAACAGAGGTTTCCTTAACCTAAACCCCACGTCAAATCACTGCCAGAGAGGACTCTTCACCTGTGCCCGAGCACACTGCCAGCCTTGGTGACTCCACAGATTCGCAAACTGTGGGGCATCGGTCGGTTTATCATCCAGTGCCACGGAAGAGGTTCTGGAAACACGTTCTGCCGAGACTATGGCCGCAAGGGTCACATGTCTGCAAATTACGGAGGGTGCGCTAATTGCAATATTCCTGCCATCGCAATGGCCGTAACCAATCCTTCTTCACTAGGACCCCCAGCTAAGGGCCCTATAACTGTTGCGCCCCTCCAAAGTCATTATCAGCAAGCCACGTCAGAGCCTACGACGACTCTGGCGCTCAAGTCTCCCTGATACGGGAAGACAGGAATCCCCGAGGGGCTACCGTCGATAGACGACAATAATCACCATCGAAGGTATCAACCATATCAAGCTGATCCTTCCAACCGTGCAATTTAGAGTCACCCAACCTCATTTTCTCCAAAGTTTGTACCCTGCAGTTGCAAGCTACATACCCAGGAGGTTATGACCTCCTCCTAGGGCAAGACATGAAGTCTCCCTCAAAATTCAAAAAGCCTAGGGGTCCTAGCCCCACCACAAATCACTACAAAGCAAGGAGCCATCGCAATTCTACTTCCTCAGGAAGTACGTCCACCAACAGTCTCCCCCGTTTACCAAGGAGGGAGATTGACCATTCACAGTTCCGTTGCAAACCTGCAACGTAATAGGGCACTCCACGAATTGGCCTAGGTGCCCTAGCCGACTACCAGAAGCGGACAATGTCCACTTTCCACAAGGCTTAGCCTTCCAAAAGAGACAGGAGCCTCGTCTCCCATTTCCAAGGGCACGCTGAGAGGTATTGCACCTCCGGTACCCGCCACAGGTCCAGTCGACCTCAAACTCTCTGCCAGTGCCACTTGGCAGCACTGAGCAGTGCCAAGCTCCGTCCCAGCCTGGACGTAGAGCCACCACGAACTTGACCTCTGCGCCTGGCCGAGCTAGCGCCGGCGCCTAACCTTATCAAGGATCCTCCTACAGGAGATCCTCCAACAGGCATGGAGCTTACCACAGCCCCATGGCCAATCACTAGTTCCTTCTTCTTCATCCTTACCTCTGTCGCCCGAGGATGAACTCCGGCAGACCTTACCTTTGTACTCCTCTGGAAAACCAGGAACTGCCCGACCAGAGTCAGCCTGGAGTTTTCCCCTCACGACGGGTTGTCGCAGCAGCCGGAGTGAGGCCTCCCCCTGCAGTAGGTTCCACTCTACGACGGTTGCTGCAGAGACCGAAGTAGGGTGTTCTCCTGAAATCCTTCAGGCTACCGCTGCCTCAGCTCCTGCCGGCGTTTCTGGCCTTACCCCAGAGTCGTTGCCTCCGTCTACTCCTAGGACTGGTATAGCCAGGTCCTGGAGGAATAAGAAGAAGAAGAAGAAGGGACGTAATTAACATATTAACAAAAAGAGCCACATGCTCTCCTTGACACCTGTGCCCGAGGTACAGTGTCGCATTCATTTGCAGAATGATCCTGGCACCTACCCAGAGAAGGTAGCCAGCCTGATCTCTGCCAGTAGCACTAACCCTCTAACCCCTAGCCATTGTAATACTAACCCTCACTTAAATATAATTACCTCATTGCATTTCCCTCCTGGTCAATTAACCACTCATCATCCCCATGCATCATTACCTCTCATATGTATTTTAACAATTCCGGCGACACATTACTGCTGTCGTACCACACTCTGGAATGATTGCGTCTTCATTTAACTGTATTGAGTAGGTTAGGCTAATGATTTAGTACCAGGGCATTAGGTTAGTAGCAAGTAGAATTTTCAAGTAACCTTATCTAGGGGTAGAGTAGACTGTCGTCACAAGACAACCCGTAGTTATTAATTAGGCTAGACTACATCACTACATTAAGTTAGTACACTTAGCATCTTTGCCTATAAGTTAGGCAGGCCACTGTAGTTAGCTGTATCGCTGCTCAAAAAACTTCAAGTTGGAGTAGGAGAACTGGGTAGTCGAGGCGATCAACTTATTTAAGCCAAAGACCTTCACGCCCGAAAGGGATTGTGAATGCCTTCTTAACAGGGGGAGCTGCTACGTCTATAGAACGCCTCGCCTTCCCAGCAGAGTTAGTTATATTTAATTATAAAAGTAGCAGCCATGCCTTCTCCTGAAGCGACTGTTGTTGGGAGAGTGGGTATGTCGTAGGAATGATATTTCCGGTCTGACGGAAGCTTAGGGTAAGAGAGGCAAGTCACAAGAGTAGCTAGGCTTCGAGATGGATTTAGGGACTTCTACAATAAGACCTATTTCCTTCCAATTTGCTGGCGTTGTGTTTACCACCTTTCAGGCAATGCTCGAGGCGGACTTTGGAAGCCCCGTGATTCGAAAACAACCAGTATCGCTCTCAGTCGGATGCGAGACGTGATCTCGGACAAGAGGTCAAATTGCCAGCCTCCAAAATTAGGCCTACCCACGACGTACTGGTGGACACGAACCCAGACCTGAACAGAGGTCAGGCCGCATTCTTCTACAAGGATACACTAAATATTGCATAAAGGTACGTCTGAAAGTGTAAACTTCAACCCAGCACCTTTTACTACCATACGACTCTTGCTAAATTCATTTTCAATTCTCATTTTTACCCCGTTCTACATCAAAAAGCCCTTTGTCCTCATCGGGCCACGGTGCTCTCCCCTTTGTGACTTGTTTAAAGACCTAAGCTTTCGTGCATACCTCAGTGAACCATTCGAGTTTACCTTCCCCAATGTTAGAGAATTAATCAGCCTTAATCAAAGCAAGAAGTCATTTTTCCTTTTATCTTGTTTAATCTGGGATTCTTTTCCAGATTCCATGAGTCACGTGCCGTCCCCTCTGCCCGCAAGTGTGCATTACTCCAAGTGTATGAAAACCAGCTATAACAGCTCATTTACCTTTTCTCCAGCCCAGCACGGGCCTTTTAGTAAATAAATAGTTGTTAAGTAACGAGCTGAGTTTTCTGGCGACCTTCCCTCTAAAGAAATTAATAATAACTTTCAGCTTACGGTAAGTTAAAGCAATTCCCTCTTGAAATCCCTAAATTACTTCCGTTTACGTATCTAGCCTCTCTCAAGGCCGCTATATACGTAAAAATATATATATATAATATATATATATATATATATATATATATATATATATATATATATATAATATATATATATATTACACTCGTATATCCTTTAATTTCTTGCTGAACTAAAAATCTTTATAAAATAATTTGGCAATCATCTCTCCTTGGACAAGATTTATTATTTAATTCACACGAGAAAACTCTCAGCGTATGAGACAACTGAGCAGCATTGCGACGCTTAGTCTATTTATAAGGTAAACAAAATCTGAGGCAGGTAATAATATTTCAATTGTGTATCGTAAAACGTAATGTTACTTTATCTATCTTACTAATGCCATTGGTTATAGTAATCATACGAATACTACTAGTTTTACTGGTTTTACTGCTAATCTTCTATTATTGTTAAAGTAATCATGTATCTAGAAAAGTAGGAGAAGCAAAATTAACAAAGAAATGAATATATATTAAATAAAAGACATAAGTAGGGATATCAGTATGATTTGATTCGTGAGTATTCGTATGGCACGCCATTTTGGGTAATCAAATATTGTTACAACTTCCGCAGTTTGTTTGGCATAAATCGAAATTATCTTATTAAGAAATAAAATTCAAAATACGTAATCTGTATAATTCACCGTGTTAAGATAATGCAAAATCATTATTGTATTATGTTAATATTAGTTAGAAAAATTGTACCCATACCCAAATACAATTGTGGATAAACCACAATCGATATTACTCTTACTAATACTTAACTTTCTAAATTATTCCCTACCATGGTTAGCTAGCTAACTGCCCACACCTCTTCTCTCACAAATTCTACCTATAAGCTAAAAAAATCCTCCTCTAATAGAGAGAGAGAGAGAGAGAGAGAGAGCGAGATTGCTTTCAGAATTAATCGTGTTTTATCGTTTTTAATCATAATCTTGAAAATTTTAGATGTGCAAGTATCTAGATAATGTACATTTCGGCATATATCTTTGAGAACTATTCCATTTAAACACAGCTACATATCTCAACGACCTAGCAACAATACCAATTAAAGAACGCAAGCGGTTTTTTGTTAATACAGAATAAATTTTGGAAATCATCTAATTCTAAGGCCATTCTTCGAGAACATGAAAATTTTCGAGTAATCTTACGAAACGCTAGACTTTTATTTTTCTTAATCAGCTGATCATTGCACCCTGTAATCTGAGATCGAGGAGATTAACGGAAAATCTTTGCCATTGGTGTTACCCTTCTGAGCCCAGTAAAACCTCGATTATCCAGCAAATTGAATTCCTTTACTCGTCTTCCTCGATAAATGACGATCCCATTCGGAAAAGGATGCCAATTATGCCTGCGTTTTCATTCCTTAGCAAGTCTCAGAATTGACATTTGGGTTATTCCTTACGTAAAAACAAAAAAAAATTAGCTGCAATATGGTTGTCAGTAAGTATTGTTAAATATCGTTTCTATGAATATTATACACTGGCTTAAAACGGCCTTGTTAATACTTCGTACCTCCAGGAGTGATATAAAATGTGCAAACATAAACTTTCATAATCATTGCGCATTGTAACCAGCTATTGTTAGTTTATATTCTTTGATATTGTTCACGAAAACAAAAGGCTCTGATCATTAAATATCGAATAACAAAAGAAACTAAATCTTAGTTTAACCAGACCATTGAGCAGATTACCAGCTCTCCTAGGGCTGGCCCGAAGGATTAGATTTTTATTTACATGGCTAGGAACCTGTTGGTTACTTAGCAACGGGACCGACAGATTATTGTGGGATCCGAACCACATTATAACAAGAAATGAATTTATAATCAACCGAAATCGATTCCTCTGGTTCCGGATCGGCGCGGCGGCAGGGATCGAATAATAAAGAGGCTTTAATTTGTAATAGTAAACACTTGGCACTTGTCATGTTTCTCAGTGAAGGCAGGAAAGTTTCACCGTTTAGAGCACTTCAATCCATTTAATCCTTTCGTGTGACCATGAATATGTTTTGTTGTGGGATCTTAACATTTTGAATGGGCTTATTTATATATTTATTTATTTACTTTTTATTTATTTACTTTTTATTTATTTATTTATTTTTGCCTAATGCGTGCTTTGAGTGGAATAAGGATTCTGTAATGTTTTCTTTTAATTTTTCATAATAGATAACAATATCTTCCAAACATTTTTAATATGCTTAAAATTACTGCACTAGTAATCTAGAATGTGACTGAGTATGTGTGTGTGTGTGCGCGCGTGTGTGTGTATGATGGAGAGAGAGAGAGAGAGAGAGAGAGAGAGAGAGAGAGAGAGAGAGAGAGAGAGAGAGAGGTATGGAAAAAATGTGTTGTAATATATACGT
>NC_061110.1:30132262-30144762 GCF_015104395.2 Macrobrachium nipponense | reverse complement strand
CCATACTATGTCGTACCTCTAAGTAAATGGGGATACAATCCACAATGAAGTAAATTCCTCTTGTAGTTTAAAATATATGTTACTTGTTATAGGATTAAAGCTTTCGACCATCAACTGTGGTCTTGTTCACTAAAGTGTGATATGTCACCTCAAGGAACTGACAAGAAAGAGCACAAACATTTGAAAAAACAACGGTTAGGAAACAAGCTAGTTCAAATTATGAATGATCAGGCGGTTGAGCCCTCGTTCTTTCCAGAATTCGTCTTGATCTTCGTGGGGGAATGTTTCTATTGTCAATTGCTTGTTCTATGGTGGTTGGATGGTTAGCTGGAGAAATGACCTGTTTACTCCCACTCAGGTCATTTCTCCAACTAACCACCCAACCACCATAGAACAAGCAGTTGACAATAGAAACATTCCCCACGAAGATCAAGTACGAATTCTGGAAAGAACGAGGGCTCAACCGCCTGATCATTCATAATTTGAACTAGCTTGTTTCCTACCCGTTGTTTTTTCAAATGTTTGTGCTCTTTCTTGTCAGTTCCTTGAGGTGACATATCACACTTTAGTGAACAAGACCACAGTTGATGGTCGAAAGCTTTAATCCTATACAAGTAACATATATTTTAAACTACAAGAGGAATTTACTTCATTGTGGATTGTATCCCCATATATAATAATATAGCATATATATATATATATATATATAATATATATATTATATATATTTATTATTATATTATATATACATCATGAATGTATATCTTCTTGTATATATATATTATATATATATATTAAATATATATTATATATTATATATATCTTTAAATATAGACTTTCACATACCTTTTCTGCGTCCAACCGGTGTAGAAACATTGCAGGGGCGAAATGCGACACTGAAACCACACAAAGCAGATTCCATTCCAGGCTGGCAACGCAGTACTTGCTCCTTGTTCGTTTCTGAAAAAAGTATCAGGTTATTATCAACAATCTATATCTTCAAAACGATTTTGAATAGGATTTTATCCTCATTACAGCTATCCCTAAAATCTATTAAACCATACAGAAATTGTGAGATGACCTTTGCTCGGCAATTTGCTATTGTTTTAGAGGTTGGAACCATTGTACAAGTTACGTGAGCAGTTCTCTGAGGTGACTGGAATGTTTTTGGAATGTCACCATTGCTTCCATACCAAGCCTACGCAGCCAAAGACAGAAGCCAACATTTCCACCACGGGTCACATTTTAACTTTGATGATACTGAGAACGTCCAAAATCAAATAACTATGATGATAATTATTTCCTTTCTTAAGATTTTAATGTGGTTCGGATTCAACAGTAAGCTGTAGGTCCCGTTGCTAGGAGACCAGTTAGTTCCTAGTCACGTAAAAATATCTAATCCTTCGAGCCAGCCCTAGGAGAGCCGTTAATCAGCTCAATTGTCTGGTAAAACTAAAATATACTTAACTTAAGGTTTTAAGTTTCAAACATTTTAATTTTGATATTATTATGGTTTTGGCACGGCTGGTCCTTAACATATTACTCAAAAATAAGTATAATATATATATATATATATATATATATATATATATATATATATATATATATATATGCGAGGTCTTTCGACTACTAAGTAAAGGATATTGAGTCGAAAGGCCTCGCAGTATTCCTTCGTTTCACTTTCCTCGTAACTTTTGCCTCTGTTTATACATTCATCACGTTCCAGATTTTCGTGATTCGTTATACTACATACATACACACACACACATATATATATATATATATATATATATATATATATATATATATATCTATATATATTATATATATATATATATATATAAATTGCTTGTGTGAGTGTGATGTGTATGCGTGTGTGTATCTCAACAGTGATATTCTCGTTTCACATGATTTCATTGTAGTAGGTTTTCTCCCTCTAATTCTTGAACGGAGCGTGATGCTGTTATGGAAGCTGTTCCATAACACCTTGTGTACTGAATTATGTACCTAGATGTTACGTGATCGTTGAGGGTCGCAGATAGGGTTTTGTGTCCGTATGTGTGTGTGTGAGAGAGACAAACAGACATAGAGAAACAGAGAGTGAAAGAGAGGAGAGCCTCGACGAAGTATCGTCTTGCCTTCCAAAGTGACGTCATTTATAAAAAATTCTCTTTTTATATCACTCATATTACAGTTATCGTCTCTCCAAAATATTCAAAGAGGGTTCTTTCTTTTAAATGCTCATCTTTTTTAATCAATAATATACGATTATTCTAGTTGATCCTTTGTATTACAATTATGACCTTCCTCTCCATGTTCGTAAAGCCCGTATTCTTTATTTCTGAGTCTGTCTTTTTGCTGAATAATTTAATCATACACTGAAATCACAGGACTATCAGGAAATTCAAATGATTTCCTTTCGTCAACAGTAAAAATTCTTAATCTTTGTTGAATGGCATGAAATGCAGGTGGTTCACACTTCTTGTTTCATTGTGAGCAGCCAGGGTCAATATTTCTTTGAAATCGATTATGTTACATGTGAGTGATTACTCGTGTTTGCCAAAGGGCTGTATTTCGCAGAATTTCGTTCTTACCTGATAAGATAAAAACTTCGTATATATATTTTAGGAAGTAAAAAGTTATATTGCACAAAATACTCTCAAATGAAGAGAGAGAGAGAGAGAGAGAGAGAGAGAGAGAGAGAGAGAGAGAGAGAGAGAGAGAGCATATACCAAAATTCCATCAAGGAAGGCCAGACATGAGAAGAGAAATGGCAAAATTCAGAGCCTCCGTTTTCTGCATTAGGGAACTGAAAACACAAATAGCTGTTGGATTTCAGACTTGAATATAAGATGAGTATCTATTTAAAAGGTGCAAAAATGTATACAGGATTTCTGTTGAAAATGCATGCTATTATACTCATGGTCTTATGTGAGAGAGTCCCTTTTCGAAATCCAATGTTAAAGTTAAAATAATGAGCCATAATCTAAGAAAAGGCGAAATTTCTGCACTATGTCGAATAATGCAAATGTTATTAAGTTTTCATAGAGAAGTTAAAAACAGTTTAGAACTCCATCATGATACCCCCTGGATTACGATGCAATAGGAGTTCTCCTTTCAACAGATTTCTTTCTAGATCTGCTGAAAATGGCTTTAGTTGTAAAATTCATCCCAAAAAACGTTCTGACATGCTGAAAACTAACTCCCTCTTGATTCCCTTCTCAAGGTAGATAACTCACAAGAGAATATATATATATATATATATATATATATATATATATATATATATATATATATATATATATATATAGACATGCAAGTGTGCATTCCTGTACATATTTAGATGACATTTGGAAAACTTGAATATTGAATGGAGTGAGAGATACAGATTAATACAGCAAGTATATAAGTATATACAAACTATCTCATGAAAGACCTGAGAGAGGAATTAATTACCTGCATGACTACATGAAGTGGAAGAATATCTTCTTAACTTCCTCCTGAACTCTCGTTCACGGGTGATTGAAACCCTCTCTGTGACCTATCATGGGTTAATGATCTCTGGTCTTCTTGTATTCATTCGTGTTTTCATTTTTCGAAAATGGCACAATTCCGAGGAAAATATTGTTCCATGGTTATCATACGAACGTATATTATAGGAATACTTATTATGAAGGAAGATAACCCAGAAATGATAACCTTAGAAAATTTTCGTTTTTACACTGAATTAACTCAGTACAAAATGTGTGGGAAATTATTTTATTTATTTCTATTTATTTATTATTTTTATTTTTTATTTTCTTATTTATTTATTTGATTATTTATTTTTTATTTATTCATTCATTACTTTTTTTTATTAAATCCATAATCTTTTACTTGTGTTTATATATATATATAGATATATATATATATATATATATATATATATATATATATATATATATATATATATAGATGCAAAAGGGTGAGTATGTTTTTGTGTATGTAATTACCCATTGTGACCTATAGTGTGTAAAAAATGACATAGACTGAAGTGATTATACAATAATGAAGGTAACCATGTGACAATATGTGTTGTCTCTTCCTTCCAGTCTATAGGTTAGACCAGAAATACTTTTTGTGGGTTAATACCCTAATGCATATCGATCCTTTTACGGGATAGGGTAACAAAAATCACGTCCACTAAAGTTCGGAATCATAACTCTTCTCATTCTCGTGTTTTGAATGTGAAAGATTTATGAGGGCGGCCGAATAGAAAAAGATCCGTCTGTACAATAGAATGAAATTACTACCAATTCTTTAATACCAGAGGAAAGATTTTTCTGCACCGAAAAAAAAGTTTTTATGAATACAAAAATAGATATGTGATGGTCTTTATTTTATCACTGGGAAGCTATGAAGAGAAGGAAGGTATAGTACTACAACTCGGAGGCAATACGAAGATTTGAAGACGTTTTATGTCACCCCTCACTCGTAAAGTATATTTCACATGACTTTCATATGTATTTTCATGCGAAATTTCGACAAAGAAATCTTTTGACTGAAAGTGTCAAGGGAAACTTTGTTATGGGGAGGTTTTGGCGAGATGTCATCCACAGAGCGTCTTTCATGGTTTCACATCATTGAACTTGCAGTATTACATAATTCTTATCTTCTCTTTAGTACTGTTATCCAAAATAGATCTTTCCTAGACAGTGACCCCAAGGGTTTTCGGGGTCGTTATCGAGGACTAATATTTCTTGGGGTCATTATCTTTATATTTAATTTTTGTTTGTGTTTTTACGATAATTCGGTAACGGATTTATACTAAACACCTCGCAAAGGTGGATACGTGCCGGATTAAAGCCATTGAGTGTCACTATCCAGGAAAGATGCCCCAAAATATATTTCTTAATAAATATATTAACCCAGACACATAAAGGACGATTTTAAAGCGTCCAGGGAAAACGTCAGTGTATCGGAATTTTGTGGAATTACCATCTAAACTGTCTCTTTTAGAAATGTTTCTATTTTTTATGATTCATTACAACATCCTTTCCACGAAAATTCATAGAGGAGAAAGCTTAGGTATTAAAAAAACTTCTCCTTTCTTTTGCTGGTAATATTTCGACATCAGTGGTTTGTGTCATCTATTAGAAATTAATGACCCTTTGGGAAAGCTAAAGAAATTTGCTAATTTACAAAACACATACCGTAGTATCATGCACACATTCTCGGTTTCTTGAATCAAACATTAATAGTGTTATGTATAACATTCTTGCCACTTAAAAACAACCCTTCTTTTCTTTAAAAGTTTTAGTCATATAAAATTCTCCATAATTTTTTCGTCTATTGTTTTAATTAACCTTCTTATTGGGTTCTCAGATGTCCCAAAAGGTCCAAATGCTTGGCTCATAACGCAGCCCCATAATACTACGTCCATAAATTTAGATACATAATTCCCCTGGAACACATTATGGCTTTCCCACAGTGGATTCAGATTCAGACGAGCCTCAGTAGACCATGTAGTTATGTTTCATGAAACTTCACCCGCAAATTAGGCAAAATTTACAAAATTACCTAGCAATCGCATTCATAGACAAATGGTAGCTACATATCTGTACAACATTAAAACACATTTCCGAGGCAATTAAGGTAGAAAATAAAAGAATAAAAACGCCATAACGATGGTGCTTATTAGTAATGAAATGGGAAAATTTGAGATTTGTAATTGGTTATAAGCTTATATCAGACTTATTATATATATAATATAATAATTATATAATATGTATGTTAATATATATATATAATATATATATATAATTATATATATTATATATATATATGTAATAATAATATATATATATATTATATATATACTTAATATATATATATAATATATATATTGTATATTAATATAAATTAATATTATAAATATTAATATATAAATATATTTATTAATATATTATATTATATAATATATATATATATATAATCTATATATATATATTATATAATATATAATAATTAATGTATATATATATAATCAAGGAAGGCGGGACGAAAACCACATTTCACTAGGCTGTCTTTTTTTTATTATTTTGCCGACGTTTCGTAATCATTAACAGAATTACATCTTCTGGGCTGCATATAAGAAAAGATAAAAACATAAAAAAGTTAAAAGTATAGTCTAAAAGTTCATTTAAAATACATTAGAGTAAAAATGAAATAAATAAAAATAAAAACACAACCAACCTAGAGGAGAGACAGCAAGGAATTAAATGGAAGGAAACCACCACAGTACGAACTTATGCTAAATACAATTGACTCGCAGATGTATGGGTGTTTAACGATGATGGTACGAGTTGTTTTATAAACAACGACTCAAGGATTGTTAGCTCTTGTGGTTTGGTAGTATGACCGATTAGACTGAAATCTTTGTTGTCAATGTAGGTTTTGCATTGTTTTGCATGATTCCAGATATTGGAGTGCTCTGGGTTTGAGATTCTGCTACCTGTGCGGAAACTGATTCCCCGATGTGAATCGATGCGCACCTTAAGTAGTCGACTGGTGGATCCCACGTAAATCCCTGAAATACAGTATATTTATAGATAACACCAGAAGACATATAAGGACACAGCTGATCTTTTATCTTAAACAAGGAGCCTATATTAAGAGGATTTTTGGGAATTAATTTGACTGATATGGCTGGGAAATGGTCATGAATAATTTGTGTGAATCTTTTTTGAAAGGTTAGGTCATGGATATATGGAAAGGTTGCATAGAAACTCATTTTTGGTACAGTTGGAACGTCAGGTTTTCTAGAGAAATGTCTATTTAGTAATTTATTCAATTTTCTATATACTAACCTAGGTGGGAAACAGTTACCTTTAAAGAAATTAACTAGAAATAGAATCTCATTGTGAAAGGCATTCCAGTTAGATGAGAGGACTAGTGCTCTATTAAGGAGGGTAAAAATGGAATTAACCTTAAAATTATAATAACAACTACTATAAAAATTAGATCCGAGTCCTGTAAAAGTTTTCTTTCTAAAAATCGTGGTGTTAAGAGTTGTTTTGTCTATATACTTGAACGTCCAGGAATGACAGACAGTTGTTCTCCTCCTTTTCTATAGTAAATTTCATATTCGGTTGAAGTGTATTTACGTAGTCGAGGAACAGGTCAGCCTCGTATTCACCCTTGAAGAGAACAAACGTATCATCAATATACCTAGAATAAAAGAGAGGATGAAATCTTAGAGGGCAACCGTCGAGCATACGCTCCTCCAGGGAGCACATAAAGATATAAGCGAACGTAGGGCCAAGGGGGGAACCCTCTACTTTTTTAATAAGTTTCCCGTTAAAAACAAAAGCAGTGTCCAGCACTGCCAGTTCAAGAAGTCTTTTAAAAAGCGTGCGGTTAAAATTACTAAAAGTGGACTCAGGATCGGGAAATAGCTTATCAAGAATCAGTTCAATGGTCTCACCAACTGGAATATCCGTAAACAGAGATTCGATGTCAAGGCTGGTCATGAATAAGTCGGAATCCTGTAATAAAATAGACTCTTTAAACTGGAGGGAATTATTGAGCGAGTAACTGTTCTTTGTTAATGGTTCAAGTATAGGAACGAGAAATTTGGCTAGTTTATAATTTGGTGTATTAAAAGACGCTAAAATAGGCCTGAGTGGGAGACCTGGTTTATGAATTTTTGGAAGGCCATATAAAGCACCGTAAGAAGAACGTGTGGAATATAGTTCCTGATATGTAGTATCATCAATGATATTATCCTTTCTCAAAGACCTAAGGAAACGGTTAATTTTGTCTTGTATTTTAAAGATATTAAGATAGTCGGGAGTGCCAATCACTTCGAATTTATTCCTGTCGTTTAAGATACTTTCCATTTCGGATATATAGTCTTCTTTATTCAAGATAACTGTTCCCTTACTTTGTTGGAAAGTTGTTATTGTTATATATACTTATATTGCAGATGTTAATGAGCTACATATTCGAAATGTAGCAACACTTTTATTCTTTCTGAAAGCACGTTGAACAGAACTGCCTGTTTTAAGTTAAGGATATTAATGCACATGGCCCGGAGCCTGCTCTGAAAGTGGTTGAACATCAGTGCTGATTTTGAAACAAAGTTACTATTTACTTTGATTTCCTATCTATAATGTTTTAAGACACCGATAACTACTTTTACTTCGTCATGAAGGCTATACACACCAGAATCAGGGAGAAATGTCATTTAAATTTTGAAATAATGCACGGAAATTAATGAGAAGGAAATTAATGTTGTTCATATGCTAGTTAGGAATGTGAAATCTCGCAAACCAAATTTAAAATACTATCTCAGTGTTTACTATGTTCTGTAGAAGGGAGTCACTGGTTTAAACTATAGGCGGAGAGCATTCCTCGGGAACCAATAGGAATAGGAAAAAGTAGGAACCATTCCGTCCAACTTCGATCTCATTAGCTATGTCATCATTGGATTGTTAAGCTTTTTTTTCAGCAGGATGGTATTAATTTGTTATATCCATTTCTTAAAATCTGAACAAGTTACAAGAATGAATTCATTAGTTATACATATAACCTGATACTAATGCTAATGTTATGCAGTAATGATTATTGTCTTTCAGGATTATTGCAGATAGTAATGATTCTGTAATGAGGACTGCGAAAGTAAAAGCAATTCAATATATCGGACTTGAAAAATGCTTGATTAAAACGACACTGTCTTTGCTGACATATCTGACAAATATTAACGTTAGAGGCGGAGGGCTCTTCCGGTTCATAAGACACAGTCCTTCTCCAGTGCGTGTGTTGTCTAGAGTTAACTGGGAGCATTGCCCGTCCTTGTCTTCTTGGCAGAGGTAATTAAACAGCAGGAAGGACACTATTTGAGGAACAACTTCATTTTCCTGCCATTCTTCATATGAGGAAAGAAGAAAACACATCTTCAAGAAGGCATTGTGGTTTCATGAATTTGTGTCAGGCTTCTTGGAATTAATTAGAGGAGGATGACTGCATTAACAAACCACATGTGAGTCATGTTTCAACTAATGAAAATATGGGGGGATTCCCTTATGATCTAAATCTCGAATTGATACACAAAGATGAACTAGTTACCAGAAAGAGAAAATCTTTTCTGAAGCGGAATATATTATATACCATTTGGTCCTTCATATTAAGTATAGTAGTGACAACGACCTGTATGATACATGTCAACCTTATGAAACCGACAACAAACAGCGCTATCTATATGGTTCAGAGTACGACGAATTTTCTCTTCATCGTTAATGCCACATTATTTCAATATTACTTAGTTTTTTTACCGTCAAAGGACTAACCCGCATAAGACTTCTTTTGAGATATGAACTTGTAACGTGAGACTACCTTTCAAAACGACATTTCATACCAGTGTATGTAGTCTTTGCTTTGCGCCTATGTCTTATTCTTATGCTGATGGTCCTGGGCGTCGATGATTTAAGGAAAAATACTTCAGAAGGGATCGTTTTTTTTATACATTGTAACTTTTTATGTTTGCATCCTTTTTGTTCCTCTCCATAGCATCCCAACAGGCTGTTTTATTTACTTGATTTCAAAAACTGTCTGAACGGTTAGACCAAAAGATAAAATATATCTTTGGAGAACAGGTTCTCAACGAAAATTATTTTACAAAAATTGGAAAAGAAGAAAAAACAAATATTTGGCATTGATGCTTTACAAAAATTAAATCTAAAATGTTGTCATCAAGAGCAAAGAAATGCCTTACTATGCACCGAAGGCTTCAGGTCAAGTGTATTAATACAACACAAGAAATAAGAAATGCAGACAGAATCATTGATGAGCAACTGGCAGTCTCTCTAGAAGAAAAGACAGACCGGCTTCTCAAGTTTATCGTGACAATCGATTTGGTGGTCAAAGCACTGGCACAATACGAGAGCATTCCGGTTATGCTGCTTTTCATTCCGTATTTCTTCAGCGCAGTTCGAAATATATTTCTAGTCATTACAGAAGGAATTCAAAAACACCCGTTCATAGTGGTGCCGGTTGTCGAAGCTATTACAACTTTCGTTTTTGTTCTGTGTTCCCCCGATTCTCTAACTGCAAAAGTGAGTTATTATAATCTTCTGCAAAGTATGACGTGATTGTATTACTTCTGCACATACTTATTTGCGGGCTAAGGTTCACCAAGTATGTTACCAGTCTTAGTACATAATAATGTATTCCTAACTAAAAAGAAATTACTTGGCACCTTGGCACCCAGCTCTCCCGGATATGATTCATGTTGAAGTGTGAATAAATAATGAAGTCTGTCGTCTAACCCTGACATTTGCCTATAATTTGACTTGTTTCCATATTTCAGTGTTGTCATTGCCAGAGTCTGTAACTGAAACACCCACGCCACAAGTTATTCATTGGCAATTTACTTATGTAGTTTCTCATAGCCGAGCTCGCAGTGCTTAAAATCATTTATCAGAATCTACTTTACAGAGAAATTTGCTTAGTATGTAATTAACAAGATAAGAAGAAAAAGAGATTAAATTTCAAAAGCGCCTTATACTACAGAATGTAATGTGACACATTGTTTAAAAATGCCGACTGAAGAAAGTTGACTGTGGCGACAGTAACTATAATTGGCTTGTTCAGCCATCCCTGACTGTACCAGATATGTATATTTGATGTCCAAGGAAAACAATAACCTAACAGTAACTTGGTATTAAGAGTTGTTTTGTCCATTAAGGAGGATATATTCAGACATGTTTTTTCCATTTCCAATGCATATTGCAAAACTAAGTTTGACCTATTACAGTACTATTAAGAAAAGATCATCCGGATATCCAGTGGAGCTACGTAGGGCTCTCACGTGTAATCTTTCTCGAAGTGTTCTTGGAATGCAAAGGAAAGCTACCTGAAAAAAAGCCAGTTTAGAGCTTATTAATTAAGATCATTTTTATGTAAAAGAGTAATACGTCTTTATCGATCTTTTAATGGTCATATTTTCTTCCTTGTAGGAAAAAAGGTCCTATTAAAGGATGTTGACTGAGAGTAATCTTGACGATGTATCTCAACACATAAATACATAAATAAATAAATAAGACAAAGATCTGTACATGTTTGCAAAATCAATTAGATATTACAGACATGTGGATTACAGTTGCTGCATCAATCTATAAGAGAGGCAGATTTATCCTAAATTTGATTGAGGTCATACAGAGGAACATAAATATAAAACAAGAACACATGACATACAAGATTTTGGGATAATCTGAGAAAAATTAAAACAGCAGATTACTTTGAGATCCAAAAAATCACGTGAACTCGAGATTTTGCCTAATATATATATATATATATATATATATCATATATATATATATATATATAATATCGTATATATATATATATTATATAAAAAAAAATTTATATATATATATATATTATATATATATATATATATATATATATAATATATATAATATACATACATACATGCATAAATATATATAATGAGAAATCACAAAAGTAAGCAAGTGATTTTGTTTATTAGCTGAAGCCACAAAGAAAGTTAAAAATGAAAAGACAGTGCCAAGTACTTTCGTGTATTTAACACATCTTCGGGCACAAAGTGATACAGAACACAAAACAATTGAGCAAGAGCTCACACAAGAGTAAAGTGAAGGAAAAAAGAAATAAAAATGTGTATAATAGGGTCATTACAAACAAACAATATTCGTCTAGATCACTTAACTACTCAACACCCCAACAAATCAAAAGAAGCTAAGCAAAAGCCCAATGATCCCATTACTTAAAAAAATGAAAAACAGACTAGTACTTGTCAACCAGTTTATAAAACAACCGAATTCATAATTATGAAGAGTAACAACACTAACGTCAATAACAACATACCTAAAAGGACATCACCAATAAACGAAAACGACAAGTTATATTAAAATATCAATAAGAAATACATAAAAAGGAATTTGACTAGTACACAAAATTAATGGATAATGTTAAAACTCTTCACTATTTTATGTATGATAAGATCGTCTAATTTGTGCATACCATGCTCAGATTTAAAAATTTTCCAGAATACGTCTTTATAAACGCAGATTCAAATATATTCCAACTAATATAATCGTAACAAAATAGAATTTCTTTTGCTTCTGTACTATCAATCTCACGGTGAAGATTACTAAGATGAATAAAAAGGGCACTAGAGGTCTGTCCTGTTCTAACCGAGTATTTAAGTTGGTTTAAACTCAGTAGACAAATCTTTCCTAAGTTGGACAATATATTTCTTATTACAACTTTTACAAGGAATGGTATAGAGGCAGTAGGTAGATGACTCTATCAAGTTGATTTACTCCTGGGCCACGCGTGTAAAGATACTTGCGTATAGTGGCCAAAAACACACGTGAAGGATTGTGAGTCGTACATTCAGTACTTTGTCTTAGCATTCGTAATAACCGAAAGGAAGCTTCTTACAACAAAAAAGAAAGGCCGGGGAACAACCGAAA
>NC_061110.1:30122741-30130241 GCF_015104395.2 Macrobrachium nipponense | reverse complement strand
CTTCATCCTTTGGAAGCTTCATACACCATCTACACGCCGATGAAAAGAAGAATAAAGAAAACTCTGTAAATTGAATGCTGTTGAAGCAGCAATTATTATTATTCAATTATTACGAACCCTATTCATATGAAACTAGTCCACAGGGCCATTAACATGAAATACAAGTTTCCAAACAATCTGGCATTTATCAGGAAGACATAACAGGAGCTAAAAGGAAATACAGAAATAAGAGATGTCTCTTATTAATATATATATATATATATATATATATATATATATATATATATATATATATACATAATAATCTACAAATGTCCCTTAATATCTAATTCTCTCTATCTCGGAATCAATATATTTTCGTATCTGTTAACTGTGACAGCCTTTTGGGTAAAAGAGCTTCACTGTACGTCCTGAATTCTTGGTTCAGTGGTTCGCGCCAATGAGCCGACGAATTGCTTATCAACTCAGATTTGCGCTTCGGTTAACATATATGAAAATACGTTAATTCCGAGTCAGAGCGAATTAGATAATAGAGGGCATTTGTAGCTTAATACGTACAAATAAAGTACGGTGATGTTATAAAACTCAATATATGTAATACTATATATATATATATATATATTATATATATATTAACTATATATAATATATATATATATATATATAATATATATATATAACCATAACATACATATGTATATATAAGCAATGAATAGATCAAAACGTATTAAAATGCAAGGAGAATAGTTTTAAGGCAGTATGCATTGCAACGTCGCTTTAAAGTTTTGATGTTCCAGTTGCACAAACTCCTCAGGGAGACTGTTCCAGAGTCCAACGGAGTGATTAATAAACGACCTCTGGAATTGAGAAGTTCTACTGCGAGGCACATTTACTGCATAATCTGGTTGCCCTCTGCAAAACGAGGGGAACTGGGATCACTTGAGAACGTGAAAGCTCTCTGCCAAAATACAACTTATGAAAAATTGACAAAGAGGAGACCATCCGTCTATGGTCCAAGTCATAATTGCTAATATTAGGAAACATAAACCTTTTACCACAAACTACACTTCCAAAAAGAGACAAATCTCTGGCAGAAGCAGATATCCATACCGGAGAATAGTATTGATTTTATTACTGCTAAAAATATGTGTGGCCTTTCGTAGGATACCTAACATTTGTGTGGCACTTAGGCTGAAACTTTCATTGGACGTTTCTCAAAGGTATGTTGTGAAATAAAAAGTGACACCTAGAATAGTTTTAAAGCTTCAGATTCATTCATCGGCTTGGAGGGGAGGATGGGGTATAAATTCTGTACGAGATCTGCTGATCAACAGAGTTTTGGTTTTACTGGAGTTCAGCCTCACACCCCACCAACTGTACCATTCACTAATCCGCCATATGTCCCAATTGGGTCTAAGTTCAGCTTTTTCTCATAAGGGGAGACTTGACATCATTCACAAATGTTTCATCACCGTCATACTGAACAATCTGGTTTTCAGGCGAACAACACCATTTCTTTACATTAGATATAACAGTGGACCAAGAACACTAATTGTAACTCGCCTTAGTTGATATTCTCTAGGTATAGTCAACTGGATATGAAACATGTGTGTCCCTAATGTTTTTTATGTTTCCATATATATATATTATGATATATATATATATATATATATATATATATAATATATATATATAGATATATATATATATATATTATATATATATATATATTATATATATATATCTATATATATATATATATATATATATATATATATATATATATATATGTATGTATGTATGCATATATATACAACGTCAAAATAGTGTTTTACGGGCCTTTTATCTTCATATTATACTGTTGTATTACAGTAAAAAGACATTCATATATATATATATATATATATATATATATATATATATATATATATATATATATATACACTCGTATATCCTTTAATTTCTTACTGAACTAAAATCTTTTTATGAAATAATTTTGGCAATCATCTCCTTCCTTGGACAAGATTTATTCATTTAATCACACGAGAAACTCTCAGGCGTATGAGACAACTGAGCAGCATTGCGACGCTTAGTCTATTTATAAGGTAAACAAAATCTGAGGCAGGTAATAATATTTCAATTGTGTATCGTAAAACGTAATGTTACTTTATCTATCTTACTAATGCCATTGGTTATAGTAATCATACGAATACTACTAGTTTTACTGGTTTTACTGCTAATCTTCTATTATTGTTGAAGTAATCATGTATCTAGAAAAGTAGGAGAAGCAAAATTAACAAAGAAATGAATATATATTAAATAAAAGACATAAGTAGGGATATCAGTATGATTTTGATTCGTGAGTATTCGTATGGCACGCCATTTTGGGTAATCAAATATTGTTACAACTTCCGCAGTTTGTTTGGCATAAATCGAAATTATCTTATTAAGAAATAAAATTCAAAATACGTAATCTGTATAATTCACCGTGTTAAGATAATGCAAAATCATTTTTGTATTATGTTAATATTAGTTAGAAAAATTGTACCCATACCCAAATACAATTGTGGATAAACCACAATCGATATTACTCTTACTAATACTTAACTTTCTAAATTATTCCCTACCATGGTTAGCTAGCTAACTGCCCACACTCTTCTCTCACAAATTCTACCTATAAGCTAAAAAAAATCCTCCTCTAATAGAGAGAGAGAGAGAGAGAGAGAGAGAGAGAGAGAGAGAGAGAGAGAGAGTTGCTTTCAGAATTAATCGTGTTTTATCGTTTTTAATCATAATCTTGAAAATTTTAGATGTGCAAGTATCTAGATAATGTACATTTCGGCATATATCTTTGAGAACTATTCCATAAAACACAGCTACATATCTCAACGACCTAGCAACAATACCAATTAAAGAACGCAAGCGGTTTTTTGTTAATACAGAACAAATTTTGGAAATCATCTAATTCTAAGGCCATTCTTCGAGAACATGAAAATTTTCGAGTAATCTTACGAAACGCTAGACTTTTATTTTTCTTAATCAGCTGATCATTGCACCCTGTAATCTGAGATCGAGGAGATTAACGGAAAATCTTTGCCATTGGTGTTACCCTTCTGAGCCCAGTAAAACCTCGATTATCCAGCAAATTGAATTCCTTTACTCGTCTTCCTCGATTCCTTAGCAAGTCTCAGAATTGACATTTGGGTTATTCCTTACGTAAAAATTTTTGGGAGAGAGAGAGAGAGAGAGAGAGAGAGAGAGAGAGAGAGAGAGAGAGAGAGAGAGAGAGAGAGAGGTAATAACTACAAATTCGAAGTAGGCAAAATATCTTGGAAAAAAAAAATTCTATTTGAATGGAGCGGCTATATCTGACAGCATTTTTTGCAGACATCACTCAATTTTTCTCAAGCCAATAAGGAACTAGTGCAGTATTCAGTAGGAGGACTTCACAAAAATACCTTTCAGTGAAGCTAACATAGAGCGGTATGTATTTCTGTCTAGTCTTTTGATAACATGATTAAATGTGTTAATGCTTTTCATAATCATGTTTTGTAAATATGCGAAGGACAATAAAGAGAAATAACAGGGAGTGAACACCGGGCCCCAGAGACTTTCTCTGCTACCTTTTCCTTTTTCTGTAAAAGAAAATAATTGAGATGGCCTATTGTCTGTCCTCAGATTTTCAAAACTACTGAGGCTAGAGGGCTGCAAATTGGTATGTTGATAATCTACTCTCCAATCATCAAACTTTCATGGTCGCGGCTAAGAGTTTTGTGGGCCGTTGCTGAGAGTATTATACAGCTTTATACGCTGTACAGAAAACTCGATTCGTTTGCCCATTCTTTTTACTTGTTTTTATTGTAATCATGTTTGTTTATGACACTGTTCTTCAGTGTCTAATAATCCCTAACCCATTTAAATTGTAAATATGCAATTTGTCCTAATTTATTTAATAATTTGAAAATATAGAATGGGGATTGATGAAGCCATTTTCAGTAAAGATAGCTGATGACAAATCTAGCGTAAAGTAGTATTAAAACGTGTAGTAAAAGATCAGGATATTGATCAAGCGATTATTGTACGAGTACATTATGATCAATGCAAATTGTGGATTGTTGCAGCGTCAAAAGGGAACTAAAGTAGTGTACATTGCTGGTACCCTGGCTGGGCATTTTACAAAGAACGTTGATGATCCAGGCAATTATTTCCAAGCTATTTAGTGAATCCTGTAGCGTCAACATTGTGTAACTCCAAAGTTCACAGACCGGCTATTCTTGTCAAGACATGATTGTTCATCATTAAGTTTCGTCTCGTTTTTATCTGGCGTTCCTCAAACATTCATTAACTCCGCAGCGCAGAGTTAATTATCGTTTAGATACAAACGATAATTACCGGAAACTGCAGCCAATAACTGACAAATCTAGATGTACAAATGCTTTAGTTTCAATTCCATTTAGAAATATAATCATCATATAATATCTTGCTATGCAATTAAATTCTCTCTTTTTGTCTCTCTCATATAAAGATACGCACCAAAACATAAAAATGTCTGAGCTGGTTTGACATCAGGCCAAATATGAAGAACGGTTGTCCTATTACTTGGCAACTATTCCACCCGTAGTATTTCAATCAACACTAGTCGACGAACTGGGAATTTTTCTTTTTAGTTCTTGGCCGTTGTTGTTCCTACTGTGATCATAATTTTTAAGCGAAACGGATTGATTTAATGTAAAGTGTTACATTAAAAAGGAATTATTTTAACATACCCTATAGAACACACGAAAAAAAATTTTCTAACTCCTACAGATGGCAAGTTAGAAGTCATTTGGTAATGCAAAGGACTGGCGAAAGAGCTGTTTTGATGGTAATCATTAAATGATTAAAAAGCAAGACTTTATGAAAATTCTTGGATAAAAACTTATTCATGAAACTATACAGCTACCTCCACTTCTGTGAGGTCTTAAAACCCAGAATACCTTTAATTGATTCCCGATTGTGAAATCTGAGGCTTCCACCTCTAGCCAGATGCAGTGGATCCTGACCAAATGCAAATCTGTCTCGTTCATTGTCTTTAGAGTAGACAGTCCACCGTTGTGGAATCGAGGATGTCCTATGGCTTTTAAGTAGTAAAGGAGGGCCATCGTATCACATGTATTTCCAAAGGTGTCGGGAAACAGTGTAGACGAGCAGTGTGGAGAAGTACAAAAATTCAGCATTGTCATTTCACGTGTGGAACCCAGAACTAGCCAAGTCTAACATTGAGGTCTTGGATCTCCTTCTTCCAGTGGCATGGGGAGGTGGACGGCTAAAAATGATTTATTGAATCCATTGTTGAATTTTTCCCGCCCGTTGGAGGCTGGACCTTCACCATCAAGAATACATTCTTGTATGTAAGAATGTTCTTACGTTTTCTAGAGAACGTTCCATTCTTACCCTTGCGATGATTACAATAAAATCTTTTTCAGTTATTTCAAAATAACTTTTATTCGTGTCTGTTGTCTTGTCAAAGAGAAATCTCTTAAAATCTCAAGATAATTATTCGTTATGAAAGCGGAGTACAGGTTTGCATCCAGTCTTTAAGCATTAAGAGCATATTCAGGTACGAGAGCAACGAGGCTGTTCCCATTTACCCATTTATTCGCTCTTTTGAAGCTTTGGAATCATATTCTGTTCGGTGACAACAGCACGTTTTCTCATGGGAAAAGCAAGAATCGGTTGAGCCCTTACATCCTTGTTTGAAATCAGAATTTCTTGTCACTGAAGCCTTGTTCCTTGGTAATAAGATGCCCGACGCACACACACACCTATATATATATATATATATATATATATATATATATATATATATATATATATATATATATATATATATATATACACACACACACACACACATATAGGATGTAAGGACTCAACTGATTCTTGCTTTTTCCACGAGAAAACGCGTTGTTGACACCGAACAAAATATGATTCCAAAGCTTCAACAGAGCAAATAAATGGGAACAGCATCATTGCTCTCGTACCTGAATATGCTCTTAATACTTAGAGACTGGATGCAAACCTGTGCTCCGCTTTCATAAGAATAATTATTATGAAATTTGAAGAGATTTCTCTCTGACAAGACAACAGACACGAATAAAAGTTATTTTAAAACACTGATAAAGAATTTATTGTAATCATCGTAAGGGTAAGACTGGAACATTCCCTAGAAAACGTAGGAACATTCTTACAGACAGCAAGAATGTATCCTTGAAGGTGAAGGTCCAGCCTCCAACGGGCAGGAAAAATTCAACAATGGATTCAATAAATTTCGTTTAGCTATCCTCCTACCCATGTCACTGGAAAGAGATCCAAGATCTCATTGTTAGACTTTGCCAGTTTCTGGGTTACACTCGTGAAATGACAATATACTATATATATATATATATATATATATATATTATATATATATGTATATATATATATATATATATATATATATATATATATATATATATATATATATGTATGTATAAACTAAAAACGCGCTATTATAACGAGAATTCATGTTTTCATCTAAATTTCCAAAAATGAGAGAGAGAGAGAGAGAGAGAGAGAGAGAGAGAGAGGTTGGAAAGCAAGCGAGTAAATTAAACGTGGCAGCTTCCTTTATACGAAGCGTCGGTGTAATCATTTTCTCATTTAAGAAACTAAATGCTCTAAAATTGCCACAAAGAAAGGTGAAACCAAGATTCTGCTTTACATCAGGCGCAGTGGTGACGGAAGCCAAGGTAATATCTCATGACACCGGAGTTTTCCACATCGCAATAAACACCACTCTCAGTTAATGACTTTTCAAGAAGCAGAGTTTTTGGACGAATGAACAGTGTGATAATTTTTAGTAATCTCAGGTTTATCAACCTCATATCTCTATATTTTATATTGCAGGTATTTTCTTTCGGCATCATAGTTCCTGGCCTTTAAATTGTTGAAAATATCAAGACACTCGTTATAGATAAAAATCAGAAGTGGAGATCAGAGTTGCCGTTCACACACACACACACCTATATATATATATCTATATATATATATATATATATATATATATATATATATATATATATATATATATATATATATATATATATATATATATATATATATATATATATATATATATATATATATATATATATATATATATATATATATATATATATATATATATATATATATATATATATATATATATATATATATATATCTATATATATATATATATATATATATAGATATATATATATACTATATATATATATATATATATATATATATATATATATATAATACATATATATACATATATATATATATATATATATATATATATATATATATATATATCATTAAATATAGACTTTCACATACCTTTCTGCGTCCAACCGGTGTAGAAGCATTGCAGGGGCGAGATGAGACACTGAAACCGCACAAAGCAGATTCCATTCCAGGCTGGCAACACAG
>NC_061110.1:30112741-30120241 GCF_015104395.2 Macrobrachium nipponense | reverse complement strand
TTGGAAAACTTGAATATTGAATGGAGTGAGAGCTACAGAGAGAGGAATTAATTACCTGCATGACTACATGAAGTGGAAGAATATCTTCTTAACTTCCTCCAGAACTCTCGTTCACGGGTGATTGAAACCCTCTCTGTGACCTATCATGGGGTAATGATCTCTGGTCTTCTTGTATTCATTCGTGTTTTCATTTTTCGAAAATGGCACAATTCCGAGGAAAATATTGTTCCATGGTTATCATACGAACGTATATTATAGGAATACTTATTATGAAGGAAGATAACCCAGAAATGATAACCTTAGAAAATTTTCGTTTTACACTGAATTAACTCAGTACAAAATGTGTGGGAAATTTATTTTATTTATCTATTTATCTATTTGATTATTAATTTTGTATTTATTTATTCATTTACTTTTTTTTATTAAATCCATAATCCTTTACTTGTGTTTATATATATATATATATATATATATATATATATATATATATATATATATATATATATATATGTATATATATTATATACATATATATATATATATATATATATATATATATATATATATATATATATATATATATATATATATATATATATATATATATATATATATATATATATATATGTATAGATGCAAAAGGGTGAGTATGTTTTTGGGTATGTAATTTACATTGTGACCTTTTATTGTTTATGGCCCATTACCTATGGTGTGTAAAAAACTAACATAGACTGAAGTGATTATACAATAATGATAAATATATATATTATGTATATATAGAATATATATATATATATATATATATACTAAATATAATATATATATGTAAATAACCCATTGTGACCTATGGCGTGTAAAAATAACTTAGACTGAAGTGATTACACAATAATGACATGAAGATACCTAAAACTAGGAAAATTTTTTTCAGATGAAGGTAACCATGTGACAATACGTGTTCTCTCTTCCTCCCAGTCTGTAGGTCAGACCAGAAATACCTTTTGTGGGTTAATACCCTAATGCATATCGATCCTTTTACGGGATAGGGTTACATAAATCATGTCCACTAAAGTTCGGAATCATAACTCTTCTCATTCTCGTGTTTTGAATGTGAAAGATTTTTGAGGGCGGCCGAATAGAAAAAGATCCGTCTGTACAATAGAATGAAATTACTACCAATTCTTTAATACCAGAGGAAAGATTTTTCTGCACCGAAAAAAATGTTTTTATGAATAAAAAAGAAAGAAAGATATGTGATGGTGTTTATTTTATCACTGGAAAGCTATGAATAGAAGGAAGGTATAGAACTACAACTCGGAGACAATACGAAGATTTCAAGACGTTTTATATTATCTCTTACTCGTAAAGTATATTTCACATGACTCATATGTACTTTCATGCGAAATTTCGACAAAGAAATCCTCTGACTGAAAGTGTCAAGGAAAACTTTGTTATGGGGAGGTTTTGGAGAGATGTCATCCACAGAGCGTCTTTCATGGTTTCACATCATTGAACTTGCAGTATTACATAATTCTTATCTTCTCTTTAGTACTGTTATCCAAAATAGATCTTTCCTAGACAGTGACCCCAAGGGTTATCGGGGTCGTTATCGAGGACTAATATTTCTTAGGGTCATTATCTTTATATTTAGTTTTTGTTTGTGTTTTTACGATAATTCGGTAATGGATTTATACAAAACACGTCGCAAAGGTGGATACGTATCGGATTAAAGCCATTGAGTGTCACTATCCAGGAGAGATCCCCCAAAATATATTTCTTAATAAATATATTAACCCAGAACCATAAAGGACGATTTTAAAGCGTCCAGGGAAAACGTCAGTGTATCGGGATTTTGTGGAATTGCCACCTTAACTGTCTCTTTTAGAAATATTTCTATTTTTTATGATTCATTACAGCATCCTTTCCACAAAAATTCATAGAGGAGAAAGCTTAGGTATTAAAAAAACTTCTCCTTTCCATTGCTGGTAATATTTCGACATCAGTGGTTTGTGTCATCTATTAGAAATTAATGACCCTTTGGGAAAGCTTTAAAGAAATTTGCTAATTTACAAAACACATACTGTAGTATCATGCACACATTCTCGGTTTCTTGAATCAAACATTAATATTGTTATGTATAACATTCTTGCCACTTAAAAGCAACCCTTCTTTTCTTTAAAAGTTTAATTTTAGTTATATAAAATTCTCCATAACTATTTCGTCTATTGTTTTAATTAACCTTCTTATTAGGTTCTCAGATGTACCAAAAGGTCCAAATACTTGGCTCATAACGCAGCCCCATAATACTGTCAATAAATTTAGACACATAATTCCCCTGGAACACATTATAGCTTTGTTAGTGATTTATACTATCTAATGTCTTTCCCACAGTGGATTCAGATTCAGACGAGCAGCAGTAGGGCATGTAGTTATGTTCCATGAAACTTCACCTGCAAATTAGACAAAATTTACAAAATTACCTAGCAATCGCATTCATAGACAAATGGTTGCTACATATCTGCACAACATTAAAACACATTTCCGAGGCAATTAAGGTAGAAAACAAAAAAATAAAAACGCCATAACGATGGGGCTCATTAGTAATTAAATGGGAAAATTTTAGATTTGTATTGTTTATAAGTTTATATCAGACTTAGATATATATAATATATATATATATATATATATATATATATATATATATATACTATATATATATATATCTATATATATATATATCTATCTATATATATATATATATATATAGAAATATATATATATATATATATATATATATATATATACATAGAAATATATATATATATATATATGTTAACGAGATATTAATCTCGTTTTTATTTGATAAACGTGGAACTCCGAGCGTCAGGCAAACTGACACACTATCTCTCTCTCTCCCTCTCTCTCCAAGCGATCAACGGCTCCCGACCTCTCTCTCTCTCGCAATCTCTCTCTCTCTCCACCTCTTTCTCTCCATTCTGTCAGGTAATCAAAATGAGAGACAAAGTTATATAAAAAATAACTGTTTATTTAACAATGGAAAGATCATAAATCAAGTCTAAATCAAGTCTCACAGACTAACTTAACTCAGTTAACCCCCCAACATTAAAATGTCTAAAACAGTAATTTGTCACACCAATTGTCCCTCCCATCTGGGACTCTCTGTCCCCCTAGGACTCTTGGTCTCCCTTTGCCAGAACTGTCTGTTTCAAAGACACGAGAAACACACTCGTTAGCACACATAAGTTTAAAGACAAAGTTAAAGATTAAACATTCTTATAATGTGACAAGCCATTCCTTTGGCTAAAGTAATTTAACACTCACCCATGGCAGCCGGAATATCTTACTCACTGTTCCAAAAACACTTTGGCATCCGCCATCGTGGCTTCCCCTTCCTCCCACGAATCTTTGTGCAAGTCCTCCCATAGACTTGGCTAGTGATACATTATGAATAGAAGAGGCGCACACGCACATACGAATGCACACTTCGTTAACACCTCATATTACTGGCTACAACCAGTTTCCCAAAGGCACTTTGAAAAGAGCCCATGAACTGACGAACATTGACTCGCCTAACTATGCAGTTTTTGAATCACGCCATCACAGAAATCATTTGTCAGCTCTTCTCGGGTCGTTCCCTCGGCTCTGTTGTACACATTCCAAAATGGTCACAGCGCATCACATTCTGCTATTCAAATATATCATTAATTATCACCCTAGGACTCACACACAACACACACACACACACACACCACACACACATATATATATATATATATATATATATATATATTATATATATATATATATATATGTGTGTGTGTGTGTGTGTGTGTGTGTGTGTGTGTGTATGTGTGTGTGTGTGAGTCCTAGGGTGATAATTAATGATATATTTGAATAGCAGAATGTGATGCGCTGTGACCTTTTTGGAATGTGGAGAACAGAGCCGAGGGAACGACCCGAGAAAAGCTGACAAATGATTTCTGTGATGGCGTGATTAAAAACTGCATATATATATATATATATATATATATATATATATATATATATATATATATATATGTATATATATATATATATATATATATATATATATATATATATAGTATATATATATATATATATATATTATATATATATATATATATATATATGTGTGTGTGTGTGTGTGTGTGTGTGTGTGTGTGTAGAGAGAGAGGAGACGAGAGAGAGAGAGAGAGAGGGAGAGAGAGAGAGGGAGAGAGAGTGCTGTTAAAGTTATTTCCGAAACAGTCATAAAGGAGACAAAAATAGTGGATCGAAATATGAAAATTAAAGTTATTTCATATTACGTGTCACCTGGACGCGCATAAACAAGGCGCAAAGTCCTTTTTATAAATTCATGCATACACACACGGCATAATTACTCAATTTCTATTAAACTCAAAGCAAATTGGTTCTGCGAGCATCATTGTTGGAAAGTTGTTATTGTTATATAATACTTAATTATTGCCAGATGGTTCATGAGCTACATATTCGAAATTGTAGACAACACTTGTTTATTCTTTCTGAAAGCACGTTGAACAGAACTGCCTGTTTTAAGTTAAGGATATTAATGCACATGGCCCGGAGTCTGCTCTGAACGTGGTCGAACATCAGTGCTGATTTTGAAACAAAGTTACTATTTATTTTGATTTCCTATCCATAATGTTTTAAAACACCGATAACTACTTTTACTTCGTCATGAAGGCTATGCACACCAGAATCAGGGAGAAATGTCATTTAAATTTTGAAATAATGCACGGAAATTAATGAGAAGGAAATTAATATTGTTCATATGCTAATTGGGAATGTGAAATCTCGCAAACAAATCTAAAATAATATCTCAGTGTTTACTATGTTCTGGAAATGGGAGTCACTCGTTTAAACTATTGGCGGAGAGCATTGCTCGGGAACCAATAGGAATAGGCAAAAGTAGGAACCGTTCCATCCAACTCCAATCTCACTAGCTATGTCATCACTGGATTGTTAAGCTTTTTTTTTCAGCAGGATGGGTATTAATTTGTTATATCCATTTCTTAAAATCTGAACAAGTTACAAGAATGAATTCATTAGTTATACGTATAACCTGATACTAATGCTAATACAAAAACTTCTTTCAGTTTTCGTGTGTTGTCTAGAGTTAACTGGGAGCAGTGGCTGTTCTGGTCCTTGTCTTCTTGACAGAGGGAATTAAACAGCAGGAAGGACACTATTTGAAGAACAACTTCATTTTCCTGCCATTCTTCACATGAGGAAAGAAGAAAACACATCTTCAAGAAGGCTGTGTGGTTTCATGAATTTGTGTCAGGCTTCTTGGAATTAATTAGAGGAGGATGACTGCATTAACAAACCACATGTACTTCATGTTTCAACTAATGAAAATATGGGGGGGATTCCCTTATGATCTAAATCTCGAATTGATACACAAAGATGAACTAGTTACCAGAAAGAGAAAATCTTTTCTGAAGCGGAATATATTATATACCATTTGGTCCTTCATATTAAGTATAGTAGTGACAACGACCTGTATGATACATGTCAACCTTTTGAAACCGACTACAAACAGCGCTATCTATATGGTTCAGAGTACGACGAATTTTCTCTTCATCGTTAATGCCACATTATTTCAATATTACTTAGTTTTTTTTCCGTCAAAGGACTAGCCCGCATAGGACTTCTTTTGAGATATGAACTTGTAACGCGAGACTACCTTTCAAAAACGACCATTTCAATATATAAATGTAGTCTTTGCTTTGCGCCTTTGTCTTATTCTTAAGCTGATGGTCCTGGGCGTCGATGATTTAAGGAAAAATACTTCAGTAGGGATCTTTATTTTTATACATTGTAACTTTTTATGTTTGCATCCTTTTTGTTCCTCTCCATAGCATCCCAGCAGGCTGTTTTATTTACTTGATTTCAAAAATTCTGTCTGAACGAACGCTTAGACCAAAAGATAAAATACATCTTTGGAGAACAGGTTCTCAACGAAAATTATTTCACTAAAATTGGAAAAGAAGAAAATACAAATGTTTGGCATTCATGCTTTACAAAAATAAAATCTAAACTATTGCCGTCAAGAGGAAAGAAATGCCTTGCTATGCACCGAAGGCTTCAGGTCAAGTGTATTAATACAACACAAGAAATAAAAAATGCAGACAGAAACATTGACGAGCAACTGGCAGTCTCTCTAGAAGAAAAAACAGACCGGCTTCTCAGGTTTATCGTGAGAATCGATTCGGTGGTCAAAGCACTGACACAATACGAGAGCATTCCGATTATATTGGTTATCATTCCGTATTTCTTCAGCGCAGTTCAAAATATATTTCGAATCAGTACAAGATGGAATTTCAAAAAATAACCCGTTCATGAGCGGTGGCGGTTGTCGAAGCTATTACAACTTTAGTTTTTGTTCTGTGTTCCCCCGATTCTCCAACTGCAAAAGTGAGTTATTATAATCTTCTGCAATTTATGACGTGATTGTATTACTTCTGCACATACTTATTTGCGGGCTAAGGTTCACCAAGTATGTTACCAGTCTTAGTACATAATTCCTAACTAAAAAGAAACTACTTGGCACCCAGCACTTCCGGATATGATTTATGTTGAAGTGTGAAAAAATAATAAAGTCTGTCGTCTAACCCTGACATTTGCCTGTAATTTGACTTGTTTCAATATTTCAGTGTTGTCATTGCCAGAGTCTGTAACTGAAACACCCACGCCACAAGTTATTCATTGGCAATTTACTTATATAAGTTTCTCATAGCCGAACTCGCAGTGCTTAAAATCATTCATCAGAATCTACTTTACAGAGAAATTTGATTAGTATGTAATTAACAAGATAAGAAGAAAAGGAGATTACATTTCAAAAGCGCTTTATACTACAGAATGTAATGTGACAAATTGTTTAAAGATGCCGACTGAAGAAATTTGACTGTGACGACAGTAAATATAATTGACTTGTTCAGCCATCCCTGACTGTACCAGATATGTATATTTGATGTCCAAGAAAAACAGTAACTTGGTATTAAGAGTTGTTTTGTTCATTAAGGAGGATATATTCAGACATTTTTACCCATTTCCAATTCATGGGCGTAAGTGTTGACAGAGCTTTTTCGGCACCTTGAACCATTTTGCATAAGAAACAAAGCGGAAAAAAACATTAAATCTAAAATATGTGTACCCTCACTGGAAACGATAGAAATATGCGGAGTAGAAATTAATATTTCTTTTATCATCTTGATACTTTTTATTGCAAAACTAAGTTTGACCTATTACAGTACTATTAAGAAAAGATCATCCGGATATCCAGTGGAGCTTCGTAGGGCTCTCACGTGTAATCTTTCTCGAAGTGTTCTTGGAATGCAAAGGAAAGCTACCTTAAAAAAAAGCCAGCTTAGAGCTTATTAATTAAGATAATTTTAATGTAAAAGAGTAATACATCTTTATCGATCTTTTAATGGTCAT
>NC_061110.1:30092905-30112241 GCF_015104395.2 Macrobrachium nipponense | reverse complement strand
GTGTATGAATGCATAATATACAAATAAGTATGGAAAATACGGTGGTGAAATTACTAGTACCTACGATGATATGTTTAGATAAATATTACCTGTATTAAAGTTACTTTCAAAATGATACATAAGCTTTTATCAAACACAACTCTGTTATCACGAAATATAGCAATTGGTTAAACGTTAACAACTAATGCCTAACTCTTATCAAGACAAAAGGCAAAAATCCTGGTATTCACGCAGAATTCTATTTGGCGTATAATTTTTGAGTAACACTAATTAGTCTTTCCGGCAGTCGTTTTATTTCTATTTTGATAATTTTAGTCTTAAAGGAAAGCTAATATAAAAATTTACTTTACATCTGGAAATCTCATATTGCCCCCAGTCTCCCTCTCTCTCTCTCTCTCTCTCTCTCTCTCTCTCTCTCTCTCTGTCACACACACACACACACGCGCGCGTACATATTCAAATATACATACAGACACACACACAAACACACACTCACACACGGACACACTCCCCATGCTCATTTTGTATCAAGAATCACAGCTTATTAAATGATGCAATATATTTTAGGATGTGTTTAATTTCTTTCTATCTGTTTCTCTGTTGCTCAAATGGAGATTTATAAATTTATTCGAACCAAACAGTCTCTCATTATGTTCTAAATTATACTTACCAATATGCACGGAAAAATGGTATTTATATTGCAATTGGAAAATAATATTTTACAATTTCAATTCCATTTTCTGTGTTGTCATTCTAGGAAACTATATAGCATCGACTAGTGAAAGGGAAAGTTTGAGAAAGGTTAGGCAGCAAGTGGTAGGAAGTTCAAACGTCCTGATAGAGAGAGTGGGAGATCCCGGCTCCCATTACAAAGGGCATTACACTCCTAACGGCGGACCTTAACGACTCGAATACAAAGTGAAAGTGTTCCTGTTATCAACTCCAGCCTCCTGAGAACAGCCTCTTCCTCGATTATACGTATTATGAAGGATATTTTTTCTTTATATCCAGTTTACGTAATTTTAAATATAAACTAGTAAAAAATGCAATTCTTGTACAGCGTATAATGCTGTATGAAACTCTCGCCCACGGCCAATGAAACTCTCGGTCGGTCGTGGTGGCCTGTGTTGTTGCGATGCCAGATGCATGATCATCACTAACTTTAACATTAAATAAAATAAAAACTACTGAGTCTAGGGGGCTGCAATTTGGTATGTTTGATAGTTGAAGGGTGGATGATCAACATATCAACTTGCAACTCTCTTGCCTTAGTAATTTGTAAGATCTGAGAGTGGACAGATAAAGCCAACTCAATAGTTTTCTTTGACAGAAAAATGAAAAGTAAGAAATCTTACAAAAGGTTTTGATAGAGAAATTGCTTCCTTAGTGACTTATACTTCAATCTTTTGTAAGGTCATTGGAGAGCACTTTCACCCCCTTTTTTGTCAATTTTCTGGACAAAATATTTTATTATTATATTTCAAAACAATCCATTATTTCCTGATTAAGAAATTATTTGAGAATCGTTTTCGAAACTTTTTGTGCAATCGTAATATTGTGTGTGTGTGTTTGCGCGTACATGCGTACATGTGTGTGTGCCTGTGTGTAAGTGGCGTGGTATATCTTTTGTCAGTGAAGTGTTAGTTACTGTGTTGAAAATACAAAGCACACCCTGGTCATTGCTACTTCAAGAACTGCCAGTTAGTTTAAGAATACATTATCCCAAAACAAGCAAGGATCTCGAGAAGGGTTATGGATTATTAGAACCGCAGTATCTTAACTAGATCTTTAATGTTTCGCTCGTGCTGGGTCATTACATAAAGATGCCATGTCAATCAGTTGACAATGAAAAGGCATCATTCATGTCAAAACGACAAAGGAAACCAGAGAAATAAACAAACTATACACAGACAAACAGGCTCATATACATACATATATAATGCATACAATTATACATACATATAATATGTGAATATTGACATCCATCACTGAGTGGATAGTCCAGATTCAGGAAACCACTTATAGTTTCGTTGATGTTTCAATAAGTTCAGATCCAGCCTTTTGCAGAGATTTTCAAGCAATCCAAGGAAACAACACTTGTCAACTGAATTTCAGAGCTTCAGAGGTTTGTTGCGTTTGATATCATGTCATAAGAACAGGCTAGGCTTATCCTTTTCAAAAAGGAGAATTGAAATTGTAGTAGACTAAACAGAGACTTAAAGAGGTCATGGTCGGTGCCACTACCTATATCAAATGGCATTATATTATCACCTCCGGTATCTATTCAAAGATGTCACCACCTGTTTAAAATATCACACACACAAAAAAGAGAGAAAAAAAGCACCGACATTATTTTTTCTTTACTGGTGGCTACACATAATTTTTATTTTGCCCCTAGTAGTCGTATTAACCTGCTCCTAACCTCTTTACTTCAAGAATTCATTGTTTCACCTCCGCTTTTCTTTTGCTATTTGTTGTACTTATTACCGTGCATGTGAGAACCAACCGCTTCAATTCTTTTACCTCCTAATTAAGAGTCCTAGTTCTGTCTTTCTGGAGTCCATGTACCCTCAATCCTATTGATGCTAATTTTTAGTTGTACTTCTTCCATTTTGCTTTCAATTTATCAGCAAACTCAGCAGCTCTTGATAAGCCCCAGCGAAGGCAGTAAAATATGTCAACAATGGCCACACTGAATTATGTTAGGAACTCCTGTTTTGCAAAACTGCTAGAAATATTCAACAATCAGTATAAATGACACATCTTTGTTTAAATCCCATTTCCATATTAAACCAATCGTTCGCCAATAGTTTCGATTTATTAATTAAAACCTTCTTGTCACTCCAAGCAACATTGATTGTACACCTTTCACCCTCATGCTTATTTTAACAAAGATTCTAATATATTTGCTAGCCTTTCTCTTGCATAATATATATCAGTCAGCTTTTTAGGCTTAGAAGTTGCAACTTGCTCAAAAATCAGTTTTCTTTAAAGTAAAACTATCTTATTATTAATTTCAGTTTACCTTCTTCAGCCAGGCAGTGATATGAAAAATGACTGTCTCCGTCTACTGTTTGGTAAAAGAATTACACCTTATCTTGTAAGAGAACATTCTATTTCATAACAAGAACAAGGTGTGATCTGGCTTCCAGCTTATTCTGGTCACATGCTAAAATCTACAGTCAAATAATTCATTGTTTCACCAACGAAAATTAAAATAAATACGCTATATTCTATTAGAAATAATTGTTCTGTACTGTATAACATGCATATTTTTTTCCATTTTCATTCTAATAAATAATTCATAAATATCCTATCGTAAATTTCCTGTATCTTTAACTCAACGTAGAAACACCTTTTTTCAGGCTTTTCCATAGGGCTTTCCTATCGACAACAAAAACAACAACACTAAAGTAGTTTGTAGGCTTACTCCCCAAGTGAGCGAAAACCATAGCCTTTACAGCCAAGTCCCTACAAGGCTTCAGTTTCAAGCCACATCTTTCATTCACCCTTGACATTCCAAAAATACTCACAATGCTGTCATCTTGTCTATCACTTACCTTGGTCTTCGAATCCCCTGATGCAACAACCCAGTCAGGCATAGATTAATCTCTTTTTTTTTTTTACTACTTTTATGAACCTGGAGATTATTAAGTTACTATCTCAATATTTTTTTTCCCAGAATTTCATTTCAAGTGCACAATCCTTCAATGATCGCACTGGTAATTATTTTTTCACTTATATGCCCTTTCCTCTTAAAGGTAGTAGTTCACAGAACTTTATGTTCACCGAAATTAATTTGGAATAGTACTGTTATCCTTTACCTATACTGGATGCTACTCATCATAGGCGAATGAACAATTAGTACACTCGACAAGAAAACTGAAGATACATTTTTCATTAGCTTTTGTTCATCAAATTTCCCATTTGTTTTTACTGAAAAGACATAATATCGCGACATAATATCGCTAAATTTACCCTAGAATATGAAAATACATTACAAATTATATCATATAAGACAAAACTACAAAACAAAACCGTTCAGATATTTCAAAACACGATATATGTCCGAAGTAATTGGAATTTCTCAGATGGATTCGTTCATAGAGATTTGGTAGATAGAATGTGAATTTCTGATTGTAGCACTATGTATCACGACGACAATATTTACTCGTTTTCCTTCATGAACGGGGATATGATTGCTTCATCGTAAGTGGTGAATGCAATTATTTTGATTTCTACAAACTCATGTTTGTATTCCAAAGCGTGTAAAGTTAGCTGACGTCAATGGTAGTCAATGTGCGACGGCTAAGGTAGGTTGAGCAAAACTATAGTCGATTCATTTAAGGTAGATTCTTGCGCCTACGAGACGTTTGTTTGGCGGCCTCTGATTGGCTGGTAGCTGGAGGCAGACTGCTCGCTCAGTGGGTCATATTTTCGTTTGTAGCTTAGAAAACTAGCAATATGTTTACATTTCTTCATTTATCTCACGTTTTACAAAAGATAGGAAAGTTTTGGTCATACCAAAGGATTCAGTATTAAATGTACAATTAATGAATCTTTTCCTGAAATCAATAAGTTAAATACAAAGGAATTACAACGAGTAGGAAGTGAAGGGAGAAAGAAACATTTCAATTCTTTCTACCTGGTTTTTACTTCATCATCGGATTTTGCATAATTCACGAGATCAAGATAAAATGAAATCTTGTGTTTTAAAACAATAAAATCACCCTGAATACGCCGGTGCTTTCAGATTTTGAATGCGTGTAATATGTAAAGAGAAAATGAAGAATATGTCTTATTATTATGTTGCATCCGTGCTTGACTCGGTTTGACAGTAGTGCCGAGAGACGCAAGCTAGAGCTGTTGGCGTGTTGGCAGTTGCCAATTGGCGATATGAGAAGTTTGCAGTTTCGAGACTATGTATTTACCGAATTATTATGTCATTACATTTTCTATAAATAAATGCATAGAATTCCCATTATGACTTTCGAACATTTTTACTAAAATATTATATATGTCCGTATTTCTGGACATATCTGATAAAAGGAAAGTAAATAATCAGATGGATGCATCTGGGTGTTGGCTTCAATTTAGTCTAAGTGAGAAATGTACATGCTTTATGAGGATCACTGATAAATAACAGAACTTGTTTCTCTGGCCAATAACATCAAAAGCTTATGGTTTTCATATGTTCACTCAATAAACAAAAGTACAAATGTTTATTTCGTACCATAAAATTTGTTGACGATGTAACGAATATAATATACTGTCTTTTTTCAGAATTGCTTGAGTTACTCTTACACCAGAATGTTTATCCTCCTTATATACATGTTACACTTGATAACATGTCTACAACAATGTTTTGGAAAAATTTGCTTAGTTTTCTCCTGAGGTAGTTGATTATTCTTGAATCACTTAATTCATACCTGAGTTAGAATAGCTCCCGTAACCGTTCCCACAGCCCTGCATAATTGTATATATATATAGTACATGTAGGGTAATGAGACTAATCAGAAGACTGTTATATCATCATCTTTTATACAAAAGAATGGAAATTCATGCAGATATATTATGTCATAAACACAAAAGAAAGTCATACACAGTAGGCTTACATTGGTATATGCATTAGGCTATCGATATGAACAAAAAAGAAATTAAAAATTTTACAAATTTTCTTACGTCATCATTATTTTTAAAAAATAAAATAAATAAATATAAAAGGAAAATGGGAAAATCATACATATCTAACATAGTCATTGTCTATTACCTATTGGAACAAAAAGAATGGGAAATTATAGATACATTGATTACCCCTTTTCTATTAAAACCAAGTAAAAAGAATTTATAAAACATATGTACATTGTTATGCCATTAAATATTAAAAAAAAAAAAAGGAAACTCATATGGATATACGTAGTTATGAAATTGCCTATCTAAAAAATGGAAAAAACTATAGAAACACTGTTAGGTCTTCAACTTTAAAAAAAATAATGGAAAATCATTGATATATATCATCACTCTCAGTGTCATCCTCCCTAAATATCAATATCATCACTGTCAGTTTCGTCATCTCCAATGTCAATAACAAAACTTTCAAACATATGCTCTCTAGCAACATCTTTCCTCCTATAATCATCTTCTAATTTCTTAACGTGGTGAAAACATTTCTTCCCATCCAGTCTGTTGTAACTTTGTCTATCGCCAGTCTCGTAAGCTGCTCAACAGTTTTCAAAGATTGATTTGCATTAGAGTTATTTTTCTGATATCCCCCTTTATTTGAGCCCATATAAGTTCTATGGGGTTAAACTGACAATAATATGGTGGCAGTCTGAGCACATCATGACCATTTGCACGGGCTATCTCATCTATCACATACCTCTGTTTTTCTTTGTGACACTTGGCAATCTGCAGCAATTTTGGCTTTGTTGCTGATGGGTCGTGGGTGACGTTATTAGAAGAAAGCCACTGTATGACTTCACTTTTTCTGTTTGCTGGTTGTTGGCACTTTATTTTCTATTTTTGCTATGGTAGGGAGCATTGTCCATTATGATTAGAGATCTATCTTCTATATTAGGCAATAGTTGTCCTTAAACCACTTTAAAAACCTTTCATGGTCCATGGAATCATGGTAGTCCCCTTTGGCACCATTTTTTGACCTAAACAAAAATAGCGCAAATCTTTGACAAACCCCTTCTCACTCCCCGCGTGCACCACAATAAATCTTGACCCCTTTCCAGTCTTAAGTTTGGGTCCTATTTCTCCTTCACCCGTTGTCCAACAACTGAAGTACACATTCATTTTGGTTTATCCAAGTTTCATCCAGGAATACTTCAGGTTTACATTCAGTTGGACTACAATTCCTATTCTTTTCAATTAACCGTAGATATTCAGTTCTCGCTGCCACTATATCATCACGTTCCATTAAAATGCTCTTCCACTCGTCACTTTTTGTACCGGAATCCAAGCCCTCTCACAATTTTCCATAACGTTGTTCTTCCACCATTAAACTTTACCGGGTCTTCCTTCACTTTTTCCAGTAGGGCATCTAACGTTGGGAGCTCTCCTCTCTCGTAAAAAGACAAAATCTCCTTCCGAATACACTCATTTTACAAAAACTATCCACCTTGTCCTTCACTCGGATCCTCTTCCTGGGATATACAGGTGAAGCGAAGGGGACGTTGCCACACTCAGATGACTGTCGCTTGATTTTTTTCACTGTGTTGGTTGGCACTCCTGTAGCTTTGGCGGTTTTCTCAAATACTTCATTTCTTGAGTCTGCTCCCCACTGTGAGCTGAAGTAACGATGAACATTCATTATAATGTTGCGAGCTTGACTTGCAAATCTGGAAACCGGTGCGACGAATGGTGCTGTCATCTCGAGACATCTGCTTGAAAAGAAAAAGAAATCTTGGTTAGTTCGTTGCTGTTTATTGCTCCACTGAGATTATTATTTCATATCACTCAATTAAGTCTCTGATATCTCTTTCGTTTGAAAATATATTCATATAAGAAAATTAGAAACAATATGTTGAAACCAACCTCATTAAAACTTAGGATGAGCTGAAGAGTGCGAAGTAGGTCCGTAGATTTCAAATTCTTTCCTGGACTGAATTTCCCGCCCGCGGCCAGCCTACACCTCCAACGATACCAGATGCATCCATCTGATTATTTACTTTTTTTATCAGATAGTCCAAAAGAAATACGGACATATATGATATTTGAGTAAAAATTTTCGAAAGTCATAATGGGAATTCTATGCATTTATTTATAGAAAATGTAATGACATAATAATTCAGTGAATACATAATCTCGAAACTGCAACTTCTCATATCGCCAATTGGCAACTGCCAACACGCCAACGGCTCTAGCTGAGAGGACCAGACCCAACGATGTGTCTCGGCACTATTGTCAAACCAAGTCAAGCACGAATGCAACATAATTAGACATATTCTTCATTTTCTCTTTACATATTACACGCATCTAAAATCTGAAAGCACCAGCGTATTCAGGGTGATTTTATTGTTTAATAACACAAGATTTTATTTTATCTTGATCTCATGAATTATGCAAAATCCGATGATGAATAAAAACAGGTATAAAGAATGAAATGTTTCTCCCTTTACTTCTACTCGTTGTAATTCCTTTGTATTTTAACTTATTGATTTCAAGAAAAGATGATTTAATTGTACATTTAATACCGAATCCTTGGTATGACCAAACTTTCCTATCTTTTGTAAAACGTGAGATAAATGAAGAAATGTAAACACATTGCTAGTTTTCTAAGCTACAAACGAAAATATGACCCACTGAGCGAGCAGTCTGCCTCCAGCTACCAGCCAATCAGAGGCCGCCAAACAAACGTCTCGTAGGCGCAAGAATCTACCTTAAATGAATCAACTATAGTTGCATCCGGGAAAGCGCAAGTCACTGGATACTGGCTTACGTAACGGATTTCACACTTTGATTACTTTGACGTTGACATGGATCGAATGCTAGTTGCTGTTTACAAAGCTACTGTCTTTAAGCATAAATCTTTACCAAGGTTAAAGTAGCATGTCAGCTCAAAGATTTTCTGGGTATATGCTCCCATTATAAAGCAGTTCGTAGTAGCCTACAGCCCTACACGACTGCATTTCTTTGCCGCGAGGCTGAAAGATCTCCCAGCACATCAGCATTTTTTGCACGACATGAAACTTTAATTGCCTGTGAAATACATAGAGTTATTTGTGGTAATAAATATTTTTACTTAACACAGCTTTTTTCGTGAATGATTTATGGATGAAACCCGATTTTCAAAAGTACAGACTATATCAAGAGAGCAAGAATGACCGCAGCCTGTGTTTAAAATTGTCCACGTCTTTTTACAGTCTTTGAATGTTAAGGCAACTATTGAATGAAATCAGTATCAGGGTGTGATGTGAATTACTTAGAGATTTAACTTGAATATTATGATCCTTCTAAAACATACTATAAAAATATATATTACCACTCAATCTCCCAAAGATAATAAATAAAATTAAGTAGTTATAAATAGGCCTAAGCTTTCACGTAAGCAGATTTTGCTCTCTCTCTCTCTCTCTCTCTCTCTCTCTCTCTCTCTCTCTCTCTCTCTCTCTCTCTCTCCATTTAAAACAAATTTGAAAAAATATTATCACTCAATCTCTCAAAGTAAATATAATCAATTATCTCTATAGATAGGCCTATGCTCTCTCTCTCTCTCTCTCTCTCTCTCTCTCTCTCTCTCTCTCTCTCTCTCTCCCAAGTTTTTTCCCCATCTCTCTCTCTCTCTCTCTCTCTCTCTCTCTCAACTTTTGAAACATTTGAAAAAATATTATCACTTAATCTCTCAAAGTAAATATAATGAATTAAGTATCTCTATCGATAGGCCTATGCTTGCGCGCTCTCTCTCTATCGTCATAATATTTCATTCTTGACTGTATTGTTCCTCACGATTTCCATAAGTACTGCCCAAATTTCAAAACACTTTCTCTCATTGTTTAAGATCCATCTTCAATTACGTATGAATTTTACGTCAGTTTAGTGTCAAACATTACTTAAAAATGTTTCACAGTAGGTTCTAAAAAAGGATGATCGATATTCAACCCTGAACTGACGTTACCAAACCATCATTAACGAATAATATAGAGCCTGTTTCTACATTCAAGTATAAATGATTATAGGACCTCTACAAAATCTTTATGGTGTAAAGTTAATAGAAATCTAGAAAGCAACAAAGGCTATGATTTTTAAGCTCCGCTCCCTGTCTAGAGTTGCCAGTTGTGGCATTATTGAACCATATACGTATGTCCGAAGATTTAAAAAACTGTCTTAACATTCCTTGCCGAGTGTACCTGTTTCTATGCGTCCAATAAGGTACAATGGAGATTAGAGGTCAAAGGCTTAAGATGTTCACTTTCCACACACACACACACACAGACACACACACACACACACACACACACATATATATATATATATATATATATATATATATATATATATATATATATATATATATACACACACATATATATATCAGACCTTTTACCCTCAGGCCCTTATTCATGGTTGTTCAAGGAGTCTGATCTGAGCCTTATCTTGTTCACTTGTCCCTGGGACTCAAGTCGTGTATACATATATACATACAAAATAGTAATATTAAATTAATCTATTTAACTGCGTTAAAGTAAATCTAAAAAAAAAGTATTTTTATTATATAACCGCATTTATATTTGCATTCAGCAATTCCCCTTTCATTGATCTTTTCGCTTTGCCTGAGTTCCCCCACCTTCGACGACCGGCCCACTTCGCGTATTTTCCTTCCTCGTGCATTCGGTAAGTGAGGCCTGAGAGTTTTTACATCGAAAGCTTAAGAGCTTGAAATTTGCGGGCGCATGCGGTAATCAGGAAGAATAAATGGCTTAGTGCCTGCAACGCTCTGCCTTCGGAGTGATCTGAATTCCAGATTGACCTTGGGGGTTCCGCCAGGAATCTTGTATCGGTTGCAGCGAAACAGATCATTGGTGACCCTTACGGCTGAGTGCGATTTGCCAAATCTTGTTGTCATGACTCGGGTGTTGTTACTGATAACATATCTATTAATCTACTTTTTATTTTTTATCCTAAAGTATTACTCATTAGCTCATCCCGGTTCATTAGTTTCGGATGTAAACACCTGAATATGAAAATAATAGTGCATAATGATGTACTAGAACCTAGCAAGATGCTCCTCCTGTAGTTATAGATAGTTTTCACATGTCAGTACAAGACAAGCTGAGTAATTCAAATGAGAACCTATCAGGTTATGGTATGTTCACAATTCTTGAATATGTTATTAGAAATTGTTAATCGGCGTCGAATAAAGTATGGTTATTGAATCATTATGAGAATTGGAAATGTTCTTTCTGAGAAAGAACCATCTCCAGGCTTATGCTTCAGAGTTCATTATTATTATGAAGAGGAATGAATTGAAATTCAATTAAAATTATTGAGCCATGTCATTAAAAATTTAGCCAGCACTGGTTAAAAAAAAAAAAAAAAAAAAAAAAAAAGCAAAAAGACCGCATCAGAAAAGACAACAAAAAGATATATAGATCGATGAGAAAGATCAGTAGGAGCATAGTCTATGTAAATAATGCCTTAGGCTTTAATAAGAAGGACCATAAGAAAAATATGCCGTTATGAATACGTGCATACATACATATACGTATATATATATATATATATATATATATATATATATATATATATATATATATATATATATATATATATATATAGGGTATAATATATATATATATATATATATATATATATTAATAACGGGTGTAACGTGGTAAAAAATATCGTAGAACAAATGACGAAAGGAATTCTTCCCTCTTTGAAAGATGATAGTCAGAATAATAATTAAAAACATTGTTGCTAGAAAACTTATGAATAGATACCCAGATTATACAGTTTTATTTGGTGAATATTTTTCACCTGTGAAATATACGCATTTAAAGATTTATTAAAAAGATTTTAAAAATAATGCGATCGGAAATATAGAGATTATCTAAAACACCGTTCCATAAACGCGAATATTGGTTGGATAATTGCATGATGACTCTGTTCTTACTCTTGATCTCTATGTCCAGTAGGTGTTTAGTAGCTTCAGCATAAGAGGGTCCATTATAAAGGGAAGCTCTGTAAAGTCTGATTTTGACGAATTTCGGCCCCACATTCTTGAGTCTGCAGTACTGTAAGAACTCAAGGTCCAACTCGGCCTTGCGGAGGCGACGTGCGGTCTTTTCCACATTTCGTCAGGAGCGAAGTAGTTCCGGAGAATAACGTTTTCGGATGAGAGACTAGAAACTGGGGGCTCCAGCTGACCTTGCTTGGGCCAAGAATAGGTGTGTGTGTGTGTGTGAGCGTGCACGCGCGCACGTGAATATATATATATATATATATATATATATATATATATATATATATATATATATATATATATATATATGATCACAAATCCAATACTGGCACACTTGTTAAGTTCTCGAGTGTATGTCATTATCTCGCGAATCTCAATGGATACTTTTGTAAACACGATACAGACTTCATTTTTATTCTTAAGGGGAAAACTTCTCTAGCCTTCAAGATTCTATGTAAGGGCGCATGAGTGCCATAAAGGTTAAACCTTTTTGTTGCAGCAAGAATAAAACATTCTCTTCGGAAACAGCGTCATGGACATTCCACCTCTAAACTAAGTTCGTTTTCCCAGAGTTGTTGTAGACGACTCAATCAACAGGCCTCGAAAATGAAAAAAGGTGTAAAAAGAACAAAGGAAAAATGGCTCAATTCCTTAAGCGAATAAACATGGCACCTGCGCCCAGGTTCCAATTTGGTTTTCCTGGAAGAGAGATGAAAAAGATTTTTCTCTGCGGAGAGTATAGAGTGCATCGATTTGCTTCTTCACTCTTTTTAATCGTGATTTTTTTTTTCATTTCATACAGAATTAAAACTTCTTCATATTCATATATTGCAAATTGTTTTACTGTCATTTATGTTTTGTTAGTATAATTCACATTATATCTTGCTTATTCAAAATTTAAATTTCTTTCCATTTCATATAAACGTAACCTCCGTGATAAATAAAAAAAACAAGCAAGAAAAGTAGAGGATGAATAAGGATTTATTAAACAAGTGAACAAGGAATGGAAGAGATGTTGTTAATAAGATATTTTTTCATCTTAGATTTATTGAATGACATGAAAATCAGCGTTCGTTAAGTGCACCATCAGTAATTAAGGAAGATCATATATTATGATACCTTTCGATGAAATCTGGGAAATGGATTGAGTCATGACTTGAAATTTTAGCAATATTACTGATGAAAACGTAATATTCTCAGTCTCATATTCGTGAAATACTGGAATAGCTGTACTTGAACTCGGGGGAGCTTTAAAGTAATACCATTTCTCAGAACATAGTTTGCATGAATGATGGTTACAATTAGAGAGTAAGGCCTGATATCTTGTTGAGCACTGTAATAAAGAATTTCCTCAAAACTGTATCTTTGATCATTCACAATGCGTATATAATTATCGCTAATAAAAAGCGCATGAATAAGGATAAAAAGCAATAGATAGCAACACGTTGGCTTTTCTGTTTAGATCGTATTGCCGTTTCCTTAAGATACATTTTCCTTTAGGTTTTCTTGAACATTATCACAATAATTTCCAATCATTTTATTCAGAAAATTTCTTCTTATCAACAAATAAATGATCAACAAAGTATTGTCAGGTTGGGTTATTGTTATCTGGCTTATATTAACTAAATCCCCGTTTCAGGAAGCAAGATTGCTGAAAAAGATAGAAAACAGTAATGTTTAATTGCTTATTTCTAAATAAAATCATAGCACTTTTTATAAATAATCCCTTAAGGAGTGGGCACGAGTTTCCATATTCGTGTACACACAAAGTGATTATCACCACTTAGGAGAATGTACGATATTTATGCCTCCTTGGTGGGGGAGGAATGCACAGCGCGTCAGTAGGGTAACGTTTTGCAAGAAGTGGGCACAAGAGAAATGTGCGGGTCTTGGTGGAGGGGATAGTAAAAGCATAAATAAAGTAAATTGGACCTATTGTGTCTGTTAATGACAGGAAAGTGGGATCCATTATATGTTCCATCACTTCAAGAAGGATCGCATGAAATATGAACTTGAGTCATTGGGAAGGGATTCAAGACAGACATTTGGGCAGACTGTCAAGGTGAATGGGAGGTTTCCAAGATAGTGAGGCGATATGTATCCACCTCTGTGGTATGTTTAGTACAAGGTCGCTGGGGATTACTGTGAAAACATAAGCAAGAGACTGTAAATATCATAAAGATAATGACCACCAGGAAATATTAGTACTAGATTCTTTAGCGGGAGATCGAGTGTCTTCCACCAGATTGGCAATATATATATATATATATATATATATATATATATATATATATATATATATATATATATATGTGTGTGTGTGTGTGTGTGTGTGTGTGTGTGTGTGTGTGTGTGTGTGTGTGTGTGTAAATGTAGTTCTAAAAAGGATGTGAAAAGAAGAGCTGGGCTTTAGGAATTGGTGGTTGGAAAATCAAAACCCATTGGTCATATACTAGATGGGCTGCTCGCATGCGTTTTGCTTCACTAGTGACTGCAAATCAGCTATTGACTACGTTTGTTGAACGAAAGGATTACTGTGAGATTAAAGTGGAATTGAATGCGGTTGCAAAGGTAGCTAGAAAAGCGCTTTCTTTTAATTGCCTTGCAAGGTGAAGGAACTTTGAAAAATACATAGGCAGTGAGACTCATGAAATTGTTAGTAATTAAAGTTTTTTAAATAAAAAGTTACATTGATGTTTTTTTTAACAGAATAACCGAGCATTTGTTTACGTTTACTATATAAATGCATTAACAATTTGTCACAGAAATGTATTTTCACGGTTACCTAAGTGGAGTAGGAAACACTATTGTTACATCCATGAATTTTACAGCAACAATCTAAAATTTACGTACATTTATATGTTTATAGTTTTCCTAGTAAAATCCAAGTTTCCCTCTTTAAAGTGGACTAAGTTCCGAGACTAATTCTTGGTGCTGAATCGATACTTTTGTAATAAGATAATTTACCATTTATTTACATTTGCTATACTAGGTACATGTACTTAAAATTTGGAATGTTTATTTTTAGTAGAAATGAAACTAAAATGTAATGTTGTATCAAGACCACCGAGATAGAAGGCCTGTTCGATGTGACGTCATGACGTGATGACGTCGACCCTGGTAGTCCGACTCTCCGAGGCAAGTGACTGGCGACTCACTCCTGGCTCTCGATCTTCCTTCCCTTCCATCATTTGGACACGAGGTGTTTTCATGGTTCCGTTGTTTTATTTATGAACTGGAACATAAAACTTATATGGGATCATGAGGTAGCAAGCTATGGATACGTCTTGCGTACTTTTTTGGACGAACTTACTGTAGTAAGCAGATAAACTCAGCAATAAGTTCATAGCAACAGGTAATACCTATTTGACTTTTTTCTCTGGATGACTTTCGACTGCAATATAAATACAGTCTGCATTCTTGGTAGAAGTTGTGAGCAACAAGGTCAGGTGCAATATAAAGAAAGACTGGTTTAGCCTACATTGAATTTTATTAGGAATTCATGTCAACCAATGCTTAACAGAGTCGAATAGGTATAGGCTAGCCTAAATCAAAGAACTCCCATTGTAGCCCTACCTACCAAACAACACCCCGTGTAGCCTATGCCAACCAATACCCAGTGTAGCCTGTGTCCAGCTTACATACTGCTAGTGCATAGAAAGCCCAGAAGAAATTTAAAGCATGCTGTAGCCCATAGGTATATTGTAAAGAGCATTATTGCAATGATTGGGACAAGGGCCCTGTGTCAGGTAAGAAGGTTGCAAACATGATATCTAACTGTGTGATAGAACCTTCAGACAAGGTACTCAAGAGTTACATTAGCACAGACGGACATATAAGTTATAGGTGCATCACAACTCAAGTCCAGTACACTAGTGGTGGGGAAATAGGCAAATTTCCATTGACAATAGTCTAAAGCATGGGACAAACCTTTTGGGCCTAGATGGGTTAAGGTGAAAAAAAGTAGACTGGCATAGTATTCATATATATATACATATATATATATATATATATATATATATATATATATATATATTATATATATATATATATATATTTACTTGGATAGCGTGACAAATAACAACCATTCCACCAGTGGGACAGAGAGCAGCCATTTGCTTCGGAGAAAGAGAGAAGCCGTTTACTGAAAGGGTGAAGAATAGCAGTTCTATATCAGGACTGAGAGCAGCCACTTACTCAAGGGACAAAGCATCTTTCCGTGTTTTGTATGAGACTGCATGTGGATGTGTTTCTGAAATACGCGGCGCGGATTGCATCCTAGTATGGAATTGGTGCAAGAATGCGAAAATGTGATTTTCTATCTTTGTTTACTATAAATACTTGTTATTCAGTGCCCAGTTGTTTCATCAAGAATTCGACTGATTTTTCTGGGTTGATGCGGATGATGTATTGCAGTTGCATAGTAGCTTATGCCGAAATGAAAGCGTCTATGCCACAGCAGAGAATCAAGCGTGAGAAAGAAAGATATGCTGATTCATATGGAAAATCTAGGCTATAAGCCTTAACTGTTAAGATTCAAGTCGTGTATGTGATCAACAGTAGTTCTTTAGCTGGAAAAAAGGCTCGAGTGTGAAGACGCCGAGATAACCCCAGACACTCTTGGAATGGCCGCGTCCAGACATACTTGAACCTTTGCTGTCTTTTCCTGCTAGATCAAGGAGACGCCTAAAATGACAACCGCATTTGGCCTCTCATTGCCAACTGTTTAAAGGAGCTTCAACGGAAACAGTGACATGAGTGGAAAAGTCGTAGAAATCGAGAATTCTTAAAGTCTTATTATATAAAGGAATATAATACTATTTGGCTTTTGGTAATCGAGAAAATTTCAAAAGGACGTCAGGTTACATGTCACTTTTTACTGTATAAACATCACTTCACAGAATAATAGCTGGGGATCAGAAGTAAACCAGCTAATAATGAGCGCCTTCTTTAATCATGGAGATGTCTAAAAAAAATTAAGTCAATAAGTCAATATTCCTATGCAGTTCGTCCTTTAACTGTGGAAATACGGATGGGTCATTGTACAAAAATCATTCACTTCGGTTGCTGTTTCCAGACTACTTTAACATAAGCATAAAGTCGTCGTCATCATCTCGTTTATGTCATAAAGATGCTGAAAATAGATCAACTATCTGGAGCGGAGAACGAGCTATAGCTAAGCAAATGCTTGATAGTTATAAGAAGCATTTGTGAGAACTACCAATGAGCCATTGACTTACATTCCGCCTATTTGTGAAGTTTAAGCTATGGGAGGTCGACATGTGTATATAATATGGTTTACTGTAGTGTAGATGACCTCATTGTTAGTCAGCAGTGCGTTTAATAGTCTCCGACATTTTATAATATTTGCACACAATCTCTCTCTCTCTCTCTCTCTCTCTCTCTCTCTCTCTCTCTCTCTCTCTCTCTCTCTCTCTCTCTCTCTGAAAAGTGCCATTAAAGGCATGTCCATTTGGATAAAAGATATTATAATATACAAAAAATATCTGGTATTGCTGTACGAAGATAAGTTTATAATATTCTTAGATAACTAGAAATCGTGAGAACCTTATGTATATTATGTAACAAATAATTAATGAATGGTTAGAAATGGAAGTAAATTTTGTGAAAACAAATGAAGTTGAAAAAAAAAACAAAAAGAACAAAAAACCGGGATACTGACACTTCAGGAACCTGCCAAAGAAGTTAATTTTAGTCCACTTAGCGTGAGCTTTCTCCATTTAGTATTTCCAACTGCCATATCTCAGATATCTCATGTAAAATTATAATAATGCCTTTCGTTTTAATTTTTCCTGTAATTATATTATACTCCACACACAATTTTTTTTTTTTTTTTTTTTTTTGAAGAGTAACAAAGGATATCAGATGTACAGTTCTCATGTACGTCGCGTCATCCCTAATCCATAGAACTTAAAGATGCTGACCAAAACCATCTTTTTGGGCCAGGATCGTGAAAATTCCTTCAAAGCTGCAGCGGGTGGCTTTGACCTGTAAGAATTGGATAAGCTTTAATCAACGAAGGACAATCAGATGCAATAATAAGTCCTCGCCAAATATAAGTTTAAACCCTTTAACTCATGTACCTGAAGATACAATCTGATTATTTTCAAAGGTCCTAATACAGCCAAATTTGTGTTGATGCTCAAAGTTAAAAATAAAAATAAAGCGATGTAAACACTTAAATTTTTTAGATCAATTGTTCAGATATGTTGAATAGCTATTGGTCACAATCATTGCTGTATCTTGAGACACTATGTAAATTTGATTACTGATTTCAGCAAAACTCTCACCCTTATCCCAATTTTGATTATAAGTGTAGGATCTATAGACCCACTGCTTCTGTTATGCTCTTCCTGTGGGTTAGAATTATATTGAAAAAATACGGTCTTGTGAAGTTGTTCTAAGCACCTGACCTAAATGTGACTTAAAGTCACTATTTACAGCTTCGTATTTACATATATATGTGGTTTATACAGATTCCTTTGGATTTGAAGTGTAATCAAAACATTTATGATTGCAATTTTTAAGTGATTATTTTCTGTAATATTTATAAGTATGAACTTTTTGATAGCGAATTTCCTCCGCCTCTGCTGTGTGAGCACTTGAAAATGATTGCATTAATGGTGCATTTCGTTCATTTGAGAAAAGATTACTCCCAACTATGCCAATTTTGTTATTTACCATATGGCTGATACAGGAAACTGACGTTTCAGAACTTATTAATGAGATGTGCTGTGCTGAGCTGAAGTAATGATCGTTGCTTCCTTGAATTATTTTTTTTTTAATTTATATGCCTAAGTATTCTTACTAATGATATCAATTCAGAAATTCAGAATGCGTACCTTGAGTCCCAGCTCTAGCCCTTAAGTGTATGTATGAAAATATACTAATTCCAAAATAGAGCGAATTAGATATTAAAGGGCATTTGTAGCTTAATGCGCATATATGAATCACGGTGATGAGATAAGATACACACACACACTCATATATATGCTTAAAAAAATCACAGTAGATGCACGCGACTTCATTAAATAAGCGAATACCACAAGAAAATGATAGTCAGAAATCCAAGCGCAACAAGATAAAAAATACCAGATGGTTAATTGTCAAAAGGGTAAAAATTAAAAGAGATAATCCAGGATTATCGGATATCACACGGTCACAAATATAAACAGATTTGACCCTAACCGAAATTACAAAGTATCTTTACAGTCCAAAACATGTAAAAAAACTAAATATATTAATTTTGTTGCTAATATTTATCTACAACTTTTTTCATTATGAAAGCATCAAGTTTAAATAAACCAAGACTTAGATTTAGAACATTTCTATTATTTGACTTGATGAAACAAGATTCAATGAATATATATATATATATATATATATATATATATATATATATATATAATATATATATATATATATATATACACGTCGAGCTACAAATGTCCTTTAATATCTAATTCGCTCTACCTCGGAATTAATATATTTTCATATATGCTAACCGAAGGGGAATTTTTTAGTCGATAAGAAGTTTAGACAAATTTCTTGTTGACTAAAAATTTCACCTTCGTTCAACTTATATGAAAATATATTAATTTCGAGTAAGGCTAACTAGATATTAAA
>NC_061110.1:30089505-30092405 GCF_015104395.2 Macrobrachium nipponense | reverse complement strand
ATGACCATTAAAAGATCGATAAAGACGTATTACTCTTTTACATTAAAATTATCTTAATTAATAAGCTCTAAGCTGGCTTTTTTTTAAGGTAGCTTTCCTTTGCATTCCAAGAACACTTCGAGAAAGATTACACGTGAGAGCCCTACGAAGCTCCACTGGATATCCGGATGATCTTTTCTTAATAGTACTGTAATAGGTCAAACTTAGTTTTGCTTAAGTATCAAGATGATAAAAGAAATATTAATTTCTACTCCGCATATTTCCTTCGTTTCCAGTGAGGGTACACATATTTTAGATTTAATGTTTTTTTTTTTTTTTTTGCCTTTTTTCTCATGCAAAATGGTTCAAGGTGCCGAAAAAGCTCTGTCAACAATTACACCCATGCATTGGAAATGAGAAAAAATGTCTGAATATATCCTCCATAATGGGCAAAACAACTCTTAATACCAAGTTTCTGTTAGGTTATTGTTTTTCATGGACATCAGATATACATATCTGGTACAGTCAATTATATTTACTGTCGCCACAGTCAACTTTCTTCAGTCGGCATCTTTAAACAATGTGTCACATTACATTCTGTAGTATAAAACGCTTTTGAAATTTAATCTCTTTTTCTTCTTATCTTGTTAATTACATACTAAGCAAATTTCTCTGTAAAGTAGACTCTGATGAATGATTTTAAGCACTGCGAGTTCGGCTGTGAATAACTTGTGGCGTGGGTGTTTCAGTTACAGACTCTGGCAATGACAACACTGAAATATTGAAACAAGTCAAATTATAGGCAAATGTCAGGGTTAGACGACAGACTCTATTATTTTTTCACACTCCAGCATGAATCATATCCGGAAGTGCTGGTGCCAAGGTGCCAAGTAGTTTCTTTTTAATTAGGAATACATTATTATGTACTAAGACTGGTAACATACTTGGTGAACCTTAGCCCGCAAATAAGTATGTGCAGAAGTAATACAATCACGTCATAAATTGCAGAAGATTATAATAACTCACTTTTGCAGTTAGAGAATCGGGGGGAACCCACAGGAACTGTTACGGACCTCTTGTGATTCTCATAGACAATGTTATGGTGTCGAAATATCCTGGCTAAAGGTCGACACAATGTTACGGCCTCTGAGAGAGGTCCGCTTAAGGTTCGATATGAAATAATAATAATAAAAATATCATCAACACAAACAGTTGAAACTAGGGATACGAATATAGAAAGAAAAATTAACACAACAAGGTTTATTTACAAGCTTACTAACAAAGGTAAATGCAGAATGGTATCTCCTATTTACATAAAAAGATAGAATCTTACACTGCATGAACTGGGGGAAACAGTGAGGTAATTCAAATACTTGCAGGACGGTTTAGTGACTCGTAGCGGTGGCTTCACTAGAGGAGGGCGGCAATTGCAGACGTCCCCTTGACTCCGTATTGCAGAAACTAGTCTATTCGTAAGGCAGGAACTCTCCCCTTTTCTTCTCCGAAGTCTGCTCAACGTAGAGACAACTCGGCCGTCCACACCGGAAGGACGACTAGACCAATATCCCAACCAAACACTCCCGAACAACTTTCCTTTCTTTTGGATTGATACTTCGTCGGTTCCTTTTTTCTCGTATCTCACGGAAGATCTCTGCTGCTGCTGATCTCTCACTGATAAACTGATCTGTGGCTCTTACTAACTGGTGATCCCTCTCTTTTACGATCTCTTCCTCTTACGATCACTCTCTATATCTCCTCTCACCCGCTGCTACTCCTCCGTCGTATTTATACGGCATCCTGGGGGCGAGCCTACGGGGAGCGTCACAGACTCCCGAGGTTTCTAGACATTCTTAGATGAATCTAGACGAGGTATTGCATCAGAGAATAGCGGCGTTTCTCACGTAATATTGGCGCGTTTTTGCGCTCCACAACACGCCCGACGATTCTGGAAAGCGCCTCCAACACGGGCGCGAAAACCTCCTTATGCCGAACTTCTCGAAAATGCGTTCTCCTTTCCTTTATCTTCCTTTGTTATGAAGCAATTACCATCACAAGAACAAAACGAAAGTTGTAATAGCTTCGACAACCGGCACCACTATGAACGGGTATTTGTGAATTCCATCTGTACTGATTCGAAATATATTTTGAACTGCGCTGAAGAAATACGGAATGATAACCAATATAATCGGAATGCTCTCGTATTGTGTCAGTGCTTTGACCACCAAATCGATTCTCACGATAAACTTGAGAAGCCGGTCTGTTTTTTCTTCAAGAGAGAGTTGCTCGTCAATGTTTCTGTCTGCATTTTTTATTTCTTGTGTTGTATTAACACACTTGACCTGAAGCCTTCGGTGCATAGCACGTCATTTCTTTCCTCTTGACGACGATAGTTTAGATTTAATTTTTGTAAAGCATGAATGCCAAATATTTGTATTTTCTTCTTTTCCAATTTTTGTAAAATAATTTTCGTTGAGAACCTGTTCTCCAAAGATGTATTTTATCTTTTGGTCTAACCGTTCAGACAGAGTTTTTGAAATCAAGTAAATAAAACAGCCTGTTGGGATGCTATGGAGAGGAACAAAAAGGATGCAAACATAAAAAGTTACAAAGTATAAAAAAACGATCCCTTCTGAAGTATTTGTCCTTAAATCATCGACGCCCAGGACCATCAGCATAAGAACAAGACAAAGGCGCAAAGCAAAGACTACATACACTGGTATGAAATGTCTCACGTTACAAGTTCATATCTCAAAAGAAGTCCTATGCGGGCTAGTCCTTTGACGGAAAAAAACCTAAGTAATATTGAAATAATGTGGCATTAACGATGAAGAGAAAATTCGTCGTACTCTGAACCATATAGATAGCGCTGTTTGTAGTCGGTTTCATAAGGTTGACATGTATCATACAGGTCGTTGTCACTA
>NC_061110.1:30077005-30084505 GCF_015104395.2 Macrobrachium nipponense | reverse complement strand
GAGTTGTGGCACATTGGTGATTTTTTTTCTGGAATTTCTAGACAATTTTATTTACCAAGTTATGCTACACGGAGAGAGTTTTTATAGTTTTTTACTATAACATTGAGTTATTCTCTGGAGAATTGGAGATATATTATTTGGAAATATAATTGGAGGTATATTATTTTGGAGTTATAGTTTGAGATATAATATATTGGAGATATATTTTTGGACATTTGATATTTGCCAATGGTGGTGAGAGCTATGTTTAGTTCAATTATTTTGCAACCATCTTTGTTGCAAATGGAGACACATTTTTGAGGAGATATATGGGGCAATATTTGTGAGTGGGTCAGCTGTATGCTTTGAGTGCACATTTTTTTGGAGATGGGATTTCATTTTTGATATTCCCGCTTGGAGATATATTTTTTGGAGCCTTGTTTTATTCCACATGGAGTTATTTGTGAAATAGAGGTAAATATTTTTATTTGCCGAAACAGAGGTGACTATTTCTTATTCCTGGAGTAGTGTTTTTTATTAACATGTGGCTATCAGAGAAATAAGAGTGATTATGGTGTGGGGGTGGTTATTAACTAAATGGAGGAAATATTTTTATAACAGGAGTGGTGTTATTATTAATATGGTGAAATATATGGAGGTGGAATTGATCTTTGGCAGGGGTGACCCTTTTTTGTGGTTATGGAGTTTTTTTTCGAGCCAAGAGGAGATTTCTGTGGTTCTTTCTTTTTGGTTCCGTGACTATTTGGAGGCGAGTGGCATTACTGCATTGTGGTCCTATGGAGATGTGCATTTTTTATGTGCACAAGTGTGTTATTTTTGGAGGCATATAATTGCTGCATTACGAGTTTATCGTAAGTTTTTTATCCCGAATAGGCGAAAATTTTTACATAATTCGGCAGTGTCATGTTGAGAGTTAAGTCTACGAGACAAATTTTGAACACATTAGTCATATCCTGGAGTTGCTTTACTGGAATGTGCTTACGTGATTTCAGTTAGACCGTTTTCTTGAGTTTCCAAACTTGCGAGTCTGACTAGACATTTTTTGTGCTGCTGTTTGAGCACACATCCGCAGGTGGATTTTCTGCTGACAAGCCCTATGCTGATTCTTTTCCTCTGATGGTGATTGCTCAGAGTTTTTGCAATATCTGGAAATGTTGACAATAGCATTTCACGAAAGCGCATGGGTAAGAGTTTGCTTTCTGGCCGTGTTGGTCGATAAAAGTTGCGATGTCGAGAAATTCCGTAACTATACATGGGGCATTTCTTGGGAAAAATGTGGGGTTATGTATATTATGCATATATTATGTGTTTTGTGATTGAGAAGTTTACTTGTGATTATATTTTTTTAATTTTTCTTCTTTTTCCTATGAGAGATGTAATTGGGGTTGAGCTTAAATAGCATTTGTTTTTGGGCAGGAGATGTAATTTATCGGGGTTGAGATTTACATAAATGGGAGTTTGACATTAAGTCTCTTTGTAATTAATTATATGAGCAGTAAAGGGGTTTTTGCTATTAAAACATTGGAGATTTTTACTGATTTTGTGAGTTGCTGTAATATCAGAGCTCGAGAGAACATTTTTGGGTCTGGGTTTGTTACGTGACCTTTTTTTTTTTCTTGGGCTCATTGACTTTTTTCTTTTTTTTACTTATGAGAACCTTCGAGTTTGGAATGTGAGTGCAGAAGTCCGTGGAGTTACTGTGAGTTTTGGAGTGTGTGTGGTGATGTGTGAGTTTGGAGAATTGAGTTGGAGAACTTGATATTTTTTTTTTTCTTTGCGAGTTGTGATAGTGACTTGTGATTTGGTGGTCATATTAAGTGGAGTTAATTGTGAGACGTTCAGTTAGTATTTCTGACGTTTTGATGTCATTATTTGATAGAAGTAGTATGTCTGGGGTTAATTCTTTTTTATGATTGACCGATGACTTGACTGACATACTAACACACAAAAAGTCGTTCCCAGACGCTAGAAGACGTCCACCAGCCGTGCAGAGATGTTGCTGTCAATTATCCAGGGTGATTACGAGAGTTCTACAGCATGTTTTGGGGATCTGCAGAAGACATTAGAAGTCTTCTACAATGTGGGAGGCATTCCGTCTTTTCTAACAGCACGCTACAGACTGTTCTGGAAGTTGCAGACAAGCAAAGAGGGATATTCAAGAATCCAAAATGAGAGAAAATTCTAGTGTATTGGAGATGAAGCGTGATAGACCTTACTTTGTGCTGCCAGAGACGTGCAGTTATTACTTATATTTTATTTTGGAGCCGGCCAATGTTTATTATGTTATATAAGCTATTTTGTTTGACCATTTGCTAGGCGGGAGCTAGCAATTGTGCGTGGCCGAGCTATGTGAGTCCTAGGGTTATAATTAATGATATATTTAAATAGCATAATGTGATACGCTGTGACCTTTTTGGAATGTGGAGAACAGAGCCGAAGCAACGACCCGAGAAAAGCTGATAAATGATTTCTGTGATGGCGTGATTCAAAAACTGCATAGTTAGGCGAGTCAATGTTCGTCAGTTCATGGGCTTTTCAAAGTGCCTTTGGGAAACTGTTTGTAGCCAATAATGAGGCATTAACGAAGTGTGCATTCTTATGTGCGTGTGCGCCTCTTCTATTCATAATGTATCACTAGCCAAGTCTATGGGAAGGCTTGCACAAAGATTCATGGGAGGAAGGCAAAAGCCACGATGGCGGATGCCAAACAGTGTTTTTGAAACAGTGAGTGAGATATTCCGGGTGCCATGGGTGAGTGTTAATTACTTTAGCCAAAGGAATGGCTTGTCACATTATAAGAAATGTTTAGTCTTTAACTTTGTCTTTAAAACTTATGTGTGCTAATGAGTGTGTTTCTCGAGTCTTTGAAACAGACGGTTCTGGCAAAGGGAGACCAAGAGTCCTAGGGGACAGAGAGTCCTAGATGGGAGAGACAATTGGTGTGACAAATTACTGTTTTAGACATTTTAATGGTGGGGGGTTAACTGAGTTAAGTTAGTCTGTGAGACTTGATTTAGACTTGATTTATGATCTTTCCATTGTTAAATAAAAAGTTATTTTTTATATAACTTTGTCTCTCATTTTGATTACCTGACAGAATGGAGAGAGAGAAAGATTGCGAGAGAGAGAGAGGTCGCGAGCAGTTGATCGCTTGGAGAGAGAGAGAGAGAGATTGTGTGTCAGTTTGCCTGACGCTCGGGGTTCCATGTTTACCAAATAAAAACGAGATTAATATCTCGTTAACATATATATATATATATATATATATATATATATATTATATTTATAATATATATATTAAATATATATAATTTATATATTATATATATATGTATATATAGGAAATTATTAATATATATATATAATATTTAATATATATAATATAAATTATAAATATATATTTATATCTGTATATATATATATATATATATGTTTATATATAATATATATATATATATATTTATTATATATATATATACTATATAATATATATATGATATATATATATATATATATAGTATATATTATTTAATATTAAATATATAATAAATATATTATATTTATAAATAAGATTTATATATTATATCTAATATATAATAATTATATAATATTTTATAATAATATATTATAATATATATATATATATATTAATATAATATATATATCTATATATATATCTATATATATATATATAGCATATATATATATATATTATAGAATATATATTATAATATTATAATATATAACTATATATATATATATATATAATTAATATATATCTAAGTCTGATATAAAACTTATAAACAATACAAATCTCAAATTTTCCCATTTCATTACTAATGATCCCCATCGTTATGGCGTTTTTATTCTTTTATTTTCTACCTTAATTTGCCTCGGAAATGTGTTTTAATGTTGTATAGATAGTAGCTACCATTTATCTATGAATGCTATTGCTAGGTAATTTTGTAAATTTTGTCTAATTTGCGGGTAAAGTTTCATGAAACATAACTACATGCTCTACTGAGGCTCGTCTGAATCTGAATCCACCGTGGGAAAGACATTAGATAGTATAAACCACTAACAAAGCCATAATGTGTTCCAGGGGAATTATGTATCTAAATTTATGGACATAGTATTATGGGGCTGCGTTATGAGCCAAGCATTTGGACCTTTTGCTAAATCTGAGAACCCAATAAGAAGGTTAATTAAAACAATAGACGAAAAAATTATGGAGAATTTTATATGACTAAAATCAAACTTTTTAAAAAAAGAAGGGTGTTTTTTAAGTGGCAAGAATGTTATACATAACACTATTAATGTTTGATTCAAGAAACCGAGTATGTGTGCATGATACTACAGTATGTGTTTTGTAAATTAGCAAATTTCTTTAAAGCTTTCCCAAAGGGTCATTAATTTCTAATAGATGACACAATCCACTGATGTCGAAATATTACCAGCAAAGGAAAGGAGTTTTTTTAATACCTAAGCTTTTCCTCTATGAATTTTCGTGGAAAGGATGCTGTAATGAATCATAAAAAATAGAAACATTTCTAAAAGAGACAGTTAAGGTGGCAATTCCACAAAATTCCGATACACTGACGTTTTCCCTGGACGCTTTAAAATCGTCCTTTATGTTTCTGGGTTAAAATATTTATTAAGAAATATATTTTGGGTGATCTTTCCTGGATAGTGACACTCAATGGCTTTAATCCGGTACGTATCCACCTTTGTGACGTGTTTAGTATAAATCCGTTACCGAATTATCGTAAAAACACAAACAAAAACTAATTATAAAGATAATGACCCTAGAAATATTAGTCCTCGATAACGACCCCGCAAACCCTAGGGGTCACTGTTTTGACGTAGGAAAGATCTATTTTGGATAATAGTACTAAAAGAGAAGATAAAAATTATGTAATACTGCACCGTTCAATAATGTGAAACCATGAAAGGACGCTCTTTCGTGGATGACATCTCGCCAAAACCTCCCCATAACAAAGTTTTCCTTGACACTTTCAGTCAAAAGATTTCTTTGTCGAAATTTCCCATGAAAATACATGTGAAAGTCATGTGAAATATACTTTAAGAGTAAGGGAGAATATAAAACGTCTTGAAATCTTCGTATTGTCTCCGAGTTGTAGTTCTATACCTTCCTTCTATTCATAGCTTTCCAGTGATAAAATAAAGACCATCACATATCTTTGTTTCTTTTTTATCATAAAATATTTTTTTCGGTCAGAAAAATCTTTCCTCTGGTATAAAGAATTGGTAGTAATTTCATTCTGTTGTACAGACGGATCTTTTTCTATTCGGCCGCCCTCATAAATCTTTCTCATTCAAAACACGAGAATGAGAAGAGTTAAGATTCCGAACTTTAGTGGACGTGATTTTTGTAACCCTATCCCGTAAAAGGATCGATATGCATTAGGGTATTAACCCACAAAAGGTATTTCTGGTCTGACCTACATACTGATAAAAATTTTCCTAGTTTTAGGTATCTTCATGTCATTATTGTATAATCACTTCAGTCTATGTTATTTTTTACACACCATAGGTCACAATGGGTAATTACATACACAAAAACATACTCACCCTTTTGCATATATGTATATATATATATATATATATATATATATATATATATATATATATATATATCTATATATATATATATATATAAGTAAAGGATTACGGATTTAATAAAAAAAAAGTAAATAAATAGATAAATAAAAAAGGAATAATCAAATAAAAGAATAAATAGAAAATAAAATAAAATTCCGAAATTTCCCACACATTCGTACTGAGTTAATTCCAGTGTAAAACGAAAATTTTCTAAGGTTATCATTTCTGGGTTATCTTCCTTCATAATAAGTATTCCTATAATATACATTCGTATGATAACATGGAACAATATTTCCTCGGAATTGTGCCATTTTCGAAAAATGAAAACACGAATGAATACAAGAAGTCCAGAGATCATTATCCCATGATAGGTCACAGAGAGGGTTTCAATCACCTGTGAACGAGAGTTCTGGAGGAAGTTAAAATGATATTCTTCCACTTCATGTAGGTCATGCAGGTAATTAATTCCTCTCTCAGGTCTTTCATGAGATAGTCTGTATATTCTTGCTGTATTATCTATAGCTCTCACTCCATTCAATATTCAAGTTTTCCAAATGTCATCTGAATATGTACAGGATGCACACTTGCATATATATATATATATATATATATATATATATATATATATATATATATATATATATATATATATATATATATATATATAGTCTCTTGTGAGTTATCCACCTTGAGTAGGGAATCAAGAGGGAGTTAGTTTTCAGCATCTCAGAACGTTTTTTGGGATGAATTTACTAACTAAAGCCATTTTCTGACAGGGTTATATTGCACTGATCAAGTCACCTGATCTGTCGACTCTCCCCGAACTTTCAGCAGATCTAGAAAGAAATCTGTTGAAAGGAGAACTCCTATTGCATCGTAATCCAGGGGGTATCATGATGGAGTTCTAAACAGTTTTGAACTTCTCTATGAAAACTTAATAACATTTGCATTATTCGACATAGTGCAGAAATTTCGCCTTTCCTTGGATTATGGCTCATTATTTTAACTTTCACATTGGATTTCGAAAAGGGACTCTCTCACATAAGACCATGAGTATAATAGCATGCATTTGCAACAGAAATCCTTTATACATTTTTTGCACCTTTTAAATAGATACTCATCTTATATTCAAGTCTGAAACCCAACCTCTATTTGTGTTTTCAGTTCCCTAATGCAGAAAACGGAGGCTCTGAATTTTGCCATTTCTCTTCTCATGTCTGGCCTTCCTTGATGGAATTTCGGTATATGCTCTCTCTCTCTCTCTCTCTCTCTCTCTCTCTCTCTCTCTCTCTCTCTCTCTTCATTTGAGAGTATTTTGTGCAATATAACTTTTTACTTACTAAAATATATATACGAAGTTTTTATCTTATCAGGTAAGAACGAAATTCTGCGAAATACAGCCCTTTGACAAACACGAGTAATCACTCACATGTAACATAATCGATTTCAAAGAAATATTGACCCTGGCTGCTCACATTGAAACAAAAAGTGTGAAACACCTGCATTTCATGCCATTCACAAAAATTAAGAATTTTACTGTTGACGAAAGGAAATCATTTGAATTTCCTGATAGTCCTGTGATTTCAGTGTATGATTAAATTATTCAGCAAAAAGACAGACTCAGAAATAAAGAATACGGGCTTTACGAACATGGAGAGGAAGGTCATAATTGTAATACAAAGGATCAACTAGAATAATCGTATACTAATGATGAAAGAAGATGAGCATTTAAAAGAAAGAACCCTCTTTGAATATTTTTGGAGAGACGATAACTGTAATATGAGTGATATAAAGAGAGAATCTTTTATAAATTGACGTCACTTTGGAAGCAAGACGATACTTCGTCGAGGCTCTCCTCTCTTTCACTCTCTGTTTCTC
>NC_061110.1:30057005-30069505 GCF_015104395.2 Macrobrachium nipponense | reverse complement strand
TAGTCGCTTGATAATGCCATAAGGCGAAAACAGCTGTCGTGACAAAATTCAATAAATGGAAGAAGGAAGTCTGCGTATTTTTCACCATGAAATTGACGAACGAGAATCGGAAAAAACTTCGTCGCGGTATGAAGATACCTGCAAGAAAAAACTTATTGATGCCACTAAAGCAATTGCTTTTAACAAAAATTGCTTAAGAGAAAACTATCCACTAAATATATATATATTCATATATATATCATATATTATAATCATATATATATATATATATATATATATATATATAACTTCCTCTATTTAGTTATTGCGACTGTCGGTTTCGAAGTAATTGTCTCCATCATTAGGTCTGACACTTTACAGTTGAACCTTTCCTTCAGCAACAACGAGAGTTCAACGGAGATGCTGTTATTAATTTTTATTGTGTGCGTGTTTGTATCCCTTCATGATGCAGGTATTTATTTCTTGTAAGATTACTTTGTTTCGATTTTTCTATTATGCTGTACAGTGATGCTCAAATCTCATGCAACATGACTCCATAGGATTTCGGTCAAAATTCACTAACTGGCAACCTAACATGCTCCATATTTATCTATTATTTCATGCAAAAATGCGATTATTGCATACAATAAGGCCGTAATATGTTTCATAAGAGTGAAATCTGTCATATATTTCAAAACTGTAAGAAAATATCACGTTGTAGCCAAATTTCAGAAAAAAAACTCTACGGAAAGGAACATTTTAAAAACTTTCGTTCACTTCATCGCTGAAGCATTTGACCCAAAATGAAGTCGTCATCAAACCTCAAGTTCAAATGTTAAATAAGAAACAAAAAAAAAATTTTGTAACATTAATAATGCTTCCAAAGCAAACATTAAATTTGGAATAGTCTTATTTGATTGCTTTTACACCTCAACGCTGAAAAAATTAAATATGTAAACACAAAGTAGAATGCGCCCACTGATATCAACGCGTGACTGTGGGGGAGGGGAGCATGTGTGACGTATCATTAGTGTCGGTGCAACACCAACTACACAATGTAACATAAGCATGTCTACAATGAGTAGCGACCATGAAATTATCTTGAAAACATTTACTTTATATGTATTAAAGAATATTTGGACTTTCAAACATAATTATTTGTTATCTTTCTTAAATATATAAAAAAAAAATGATAGCATACTAGCAAATATTCTCAATTTATTTGTAAAAGCGCGATATTATTCCTAGACTAGGGTGCTACATTTCTTTACTTTACACTTACATTCACGTCTCTCTATTAACAATTTCTGGCCAGAAAGCAAATGAGGTTATATATACATTCTTGCACTTCAAGTTACCTCATGAAAGAATAAATTATACAACAAAAGCGAGCAGAAGGACTTTTAAGAAAATAATCTGTATATCAGTTGAAGAACAAGTGCTCCATACGCCTTGATATTAATACTTATGATATTTCGATTAATAGCCTTCTTCCCACCATATAAACCAAAATCATCATCATTTTTATCCCTCAAAGAACAGGTAATCTCTCCGAATAAATTCATCCAGTACCAGATACATCTCAGAAGGCTGAGATTATTATTTAGGCCTGTAACATACAGGCAGCTTAAAACAGCCGAAAACTTGTTTTAATTTATATTCCTACTTTGAAATTGTTGTTAATGACTGTTGAGCTTATTAGGTCTACTGTTATAATGCTGCAGATATGGTTGTGTGACCAGTCCGAGGAGCATGTTAAGTGTGCTTTCATTGCTGGCACAGTTAACCTCATCACACCGCACTTTGAACTGAGCAGCGTAAAAAAAAAAAAAAAAAAAAAATAAAATAAATAAAATAAAAATCAGTTTTCAAAAAATCACACCACAGATTACGAATTATGCCAATTCATAAAAGGGATCATATTTATTTTAACCATAAGGAAAACTAGGGCTAGCTCTGAATTCGCAAACTTTTCAACATGTATGACATTACAAAATAAAAAAAAAACGTTTAGCACTACTTGGCAACGTCACGTTAAGTCTGAGAATCTGGGACAATACAAGAAGGGGGGAAATCATGTAGCATGAGATTTGAGCATACTGTACATTACCTTACACACACACACACACACACACACACACACACACACACACACACACACATATATAATATATATATATATATATATATAATATATATATAATATATATATATATATGCAATGCAAATTCAGTATTATAGAAAACCCACAAATAATTTAACATGTACATTTTTACTCTGGCCACCATCTTAATATTAAAAATTTCAATCTTTTTTCTCTATGTTCCTACGCGCTTTGCGTATCACGAGTCCACAATAACAAATGGACCAGGAAATAGAATACATAAAAAAGATAAGAAATGATCTCTGCTACCCACCTCACTTAATTGATTTATGTTATCAAAAAGCTCATAAAAAGTTTTATAATGTTGCTATTAATGAAAAAGAAATCCCTAAAAAATCGTACTTAGCTTACCTTATTTTCGTGGTTTGAAACCATAAAATCAATATTTAAATCGTTTAAATGTTAATGTAGTGTTCTCTTATAACAACACAATTAAAGATATGCTAATTAAGAATAGTCCCGTAACAAATAACAACATCATTTACAAAATTCCTTGTAAGGATTGCCCATCGTTTTACGTTGGTCAGTCCAGTAAAAATTTATGTGTTCGGATTAAGCAGCATATGTATTCAGTTAGAAACAGCCCAGACTTCAAATGCACTGTTTATCCATCTGAGTGAAAAATCTCATTGTATTAATTGGGGTGATACCTCGGTAATTGCTAAAATATAATGATTATGTTTTCAAGAAATTTACTGGAATCGGCAATTATACAATCACTAATAAAAACAACCTAAATCTTAGTCTGGGAATGTACCATTTGGACCCATATATTTGTAAGATGTTTATGAAGGACCTCAAAATGAACAAAAACTAATAAATTAGTCCTACATGTATATAGTTATTAATTCTCTCTCTCTCTCTCTCTCTCTCTCTCTCTCTCTCTCTCTCTCTCTCTCTCTCTCTCTCTCTGGTTCGATATTCTCTCTCCCTCTTTCTCTTGCTCGATATATTATAATTTATATTTTCTTTCGTCTTTTCATTAATAATAATTTCTTGTTGGGAAAATTTGTGTAAAAATCATTGATGAGATTGAATTGTACTATGCTCCGTGTTGTTTTCAAAATGTACTGTTTTTCTGGAAGAATCACTTGTTTACTGCGGGTTTCCTTCAAGGTGTGGCTAGCCTGACTCCTCCTCCTCTCTGTAGAGGAAAAGTCGCCCTTATGGCTAACCTGGTAGTGTCTGTTTGTATATTAAGCCTTCTTTGTGGGGGGGACTATGGTGTTCTTTTTGTAAAAAAATCAGTATGCCTCAGTAAAGGGTCCGAATAGGACCGAAAGAACTCGGCTAACTCGCTTTTTTCATTTTTTTCCTTACTGACAAAAAACCTTTATTTATACATAGCATCACGTTTATATACTTCGTGATCAAGTTATTCATATATATATATATATATATATATATATATATATATATATATATATATATATATATATATATATATATATACGTATACATATATATATATATATATATATATATGTGTGTGTGTGTGTGTGTGTGTGTGTGTGTGTGTGTGTGTATGAATGCTTAATATACAAAAAATAATATGGAAAAATATGGTGGTGAAATTACTAGTACTTACGGTGATATGTTTAGATAAATATTACCTGTATTAAAGTTACTTTCAAAATGATACATAAACTTTTGTCAAACACAACTCTGTTATCACGAAATATAGCAATTGGTTAAACGTTAGCAACTAATGCCTAACTCTTATCAAGACAAAAGGCAAAAATCCTGGTATTCACGCAGAATTCTATTTGGCGTATAATTTTTGAGTAACACTAATTAGTCTTTCCGGCAGTCGTTTTATTTCTATTTTGATCATTTTAGTCTTAAAGGAAAGCTAATATAAAAATTGACTTTACATCTGAAAATCTCATATTGCCCCCAATATCTCTCTCTCTCTCTCTCTCTCTCTCTCTCTCTCTCTCTCTGTCACACACACACACACACACACGCGTACATATTCAAATATACACACAGACACACACACTCACACATGGACCACACTCCCATGCTCATTTTGTATCAAGAATCACAGCTTATTAAATGATTCAATATATTTTAGGATGTGTATAATTCCTTTCTATCTCTTTCTCTGTTGCTCATATGGAGATCTATAAATTTATTCGAGCTAAACAGAGTCCCATTATGTTCTAAATTGTACTTACCAATATACACGGAAAAATGGTATCTATATTGCTATTGGAAAATAATATTTTACAATTTTAATTCCATTTTCTGTGTTGTCATTCTAGGAAACTATATAGCATCGACTAGTGAAAGGGAAAGTTTGAGAAAGGTTAGGCAGCAAGTGTTAGGAAGTTCAAACGTCCTGATAGAGAGAGCGGGAGATCCCGGCTCCCATTACAAAGGGCATTACACTCCTAACGGCGGACCTAAACGACTCGAATACAAAGTTGAAAGTGTTCCTGTTTATCAACCCCAGCCTCCTGACTTTATTTCCAGTTTACGTAATTTTAAAAAATATAAACAAGTAAAAAATCAATTTCTCTACAACGTATAATGCTATATGAAACTCTCACCCACGGCCAATGAAACATCTTAGGTCCAGTCGGGGTGGTGGCCTGTTGTTTTTTTGCGGTGCCAGATGGATGATCTTCACTAACTTTTACAGTAAATAAAATAAAAACTGCTGAGTCTAGGGGGCTGCAATTTGGTATGTTTGATAGTTGAAGGGTGGATGATCAACATATCAACTTGCAACTCTCTTGCCTTAGTAATTTGTAAGATCTGAGAGTGGACAGATAAAGCCAACTCAATAGTTTTCTTCGACAGAAAAAAGAAAAGTAAGAAATCTTACAAATGGTTTTGATAGAGAAATTGCTTCCTTTGTGACTTATACTTCAATCTTTTGTAAGGTCATTGGAGAGCACTTTCACCCCCTTTTTTGTCAATTTTCTGGACAAAATATTTTATTATTATATTTCAAAACAATCCATTATTTCCTGATTAAGAAATTATTTGAGAATCGTTTTCGAAACTTTTTGTGCAATCGTAATATTGTGTGTGTGTGTGTTTGCGCACACATGCGTACATGTGTGTGTGCCTGTGTGTAAGTGGTGTGGTATATCTTTTGTTAGTGAAGTGTTAGTTACTGTGTTGATAATACAAAGCACACCCTGGTCATTGCTAGTTCAAGAGCTGCCAGTTAGCTTAAGAATACATTATCCCAAAACAAAGCAAGGATCGCGAGAAGGGTTATGGATTATTAGAACCGCAGTACCTTAACTAGATCTTTAATGTTTCGCCCGTGCTGGGTCCATTACATAAAGATGCCATGTCAATCAGTTGACAATAAATAAGGCATCATCCATGTCAAAACGCCAAAGAAAAACCAGAGAAAGAAACAAACCAGAAGAATAAGGAAAGGTTCCAAGTAAACATAGTTATGCCAGGTAAAGAGGGGTAGCGGTAGTTTGATTGTTTAATTTTGGAACTATTGTTTTTATGAAAAGCGATTCGGAAACAGCAAGCTTTTGAGGAGAAGCCCGTGTAATGACTTTTAAAGTGTTTGTATCTATATGAATTTTCATTTTTTTGAATGTTCACTCTTCCACGGGCATATTCTCTCTTTTCTGGCTGGTCTGAATTTCACGTGAGATTACTCTTTTACACAGTACTTCACCGATACTGCTATCCAGCTAAGGTTTTCTTAAAATACCTAACCAAGTTTTTAAATAGTAAATAATAGAGAAAAATGACAGACCAACTGCGCCTAGAATGCCTTTCTTTGCTAGTGTCCCGTTTATCAGTGATACAACGTTTTATACCAAAGTTAAACGTTTAATACGTGAATATTGTCCGGTCATAAAAAGCCAACTAATCTTGAGAAACCATTAACTATGGGTATTTATTTAGATTTAAGAAAAGCTGAGCCCTTTTCTGACTTCCAATGCGGTCTATTTATTTTCGTGTCCCAAATGTAGTTTGGGAAATTATTTCGGGCTCACGTAGGCTTCTTAAAGTCCGCATTGATTACCACAGGGGGTGAGTTATAGAACAGGTGTCCGGTTGTCTTCACCAGAATTCTCGAACATTCGTGAACATTCAAAAAAATGCAAATTCAATATAGAATACAAACCACTTTAAAGTCATTACACGGGCTTCTCCTCAAGAGCTTGCTGTTTTGCGAATCGCTTTTCATAAAAACAATAGTTTCAAAATTAAACAATCAAACTACCGCTACCCGTCTTTACCTGGCATAACTATGTTTACTTGGTAGTACTTTCCTTCTTCTTCTGGTCACTCGTCTTCTCCCTTTCCACTTGATATGGTAATTTTCTTAGCATTGTAGTAGGTTTTTCGTATGAATTTTAAATGTATGTTAGTTATTAGGATGAGTCCTTTTATTATATTTATGTGTATTAATCCTTTTTACAGCCGTGATGATGGGGCTGGGACCCCCCCCCCCCCGAAACGTCGCTTAATAAAGCCTTTTAAAATTACCAGAAGACGTCTCCCTTGCTTCCTTAAGAATATATATATATATATATATATATATATATATATATATATATATATATATATATATATATATATATATATATATATATACATATATACATATATACATACATATATATATATATATATATATATATATATATATATATATATATATATATATATATATATATATGATCACAAAATCCAACACTGGCACACTTGTTAAGTTCTCGAGTGTATGCCATTTGTTGCTCGCGAATCTCACTGGATAGTTTTGTAAACACGATACAGACTTCATTTTTATTCTTAAGGGGAAAACTTCTCTAACCCTCAGGATTCTATGTAAGGGGCATGAGTGCCATAGAGGTTAAAACATTTTTGTTGCAGCAAAGAATAAAACATTCTCTTTTGGAAACAGCGTCATGACATTCCAGCTCTAAACTAAGTTGTTTTTCCCAGAGTTGTTGTAGACGACTCAATCAACAGGCCTCGAAAATAAAAAAAGGTGTAAAAAGACCAAAGGAAAAATGGCTCAATTCCTTAAGCGAATAAGCATGGCACCTGCGCCCAGGTTTCAATTTGGTTTTTCTTGGAAGAGAGATGAAAAAGATTTTTCTCTGCGGAGAGTATAGAGTGCATCGATTGCTTCCTCGCTCTTTTCATCGTAATTTTTTTTTTCATTTCATACAGAATCATCACTTCTTCATATTCATATATTGCAAATTATTTTACTGTCATTTATGTTTTCTTAGCATAATTCACATTATATCTTGCTTATTCAAAATTTATATTTCTTTCCATTTCATATAAACGTAACCTCCGTGATAAATAATAAAAGAAAAGAAAAAAACAAGCAAGAATAGTTGAGGATGAATGAAGATTTATTAAACAAGTGAACAAGGAATGGAAGAGATGTTGTTAATAAGGAATTTCTTCATCTTAGATTTATTGAATGGCATGATAATCAGAGTTCGTTAAGTGCACCATCAGTAATTAAGGAAGATCATACATTATGATACCTTTCGATGAAATCTGGAAAATGGATTGAGTCATGACTTGAAATTTTAGCAATATTACTGATGAAAACGTAATATTCTCAGTCTCATACTCGTGAAATACTGGAATAGCTGTACTTGAGCTCGGGGGAGCTTTAAAGTAATGCCATTTCTCAAAACATTGTTTACATGAATGATGGTTACAATTAGAGAGTTAGGCCTAATATCTTGTGAGCACTGTAATAAGGAATTCCTCAAAACTGTATCTTTGATCATTCGCAATGCGTATATAATTACGCTAATAAAATGCACATGAATAAGGATAAAAAGCAATAGATAGCAAACACGTTGGCTTTCTGTTCAGATCGTATTGCCGTTTCCTTAAGATACATTTTCCTTTAGGTTTTCTTGAACATTATCACAATAATTTCCATAGTCATTATACTCAGAAAATTTCTTCTTATCAACAAATAAATGATCAACAAAGTATTGTCAGGTTGGGTTCTTGTTTATCTGGCTTATATTAACTAAAATCCCCGTTTCAGGGAAGCAAGATTGCCTGAAAAGATAGAAAAACAGTAATGTTTAATTGCTTATCTAAATAAAATCATAGCACTTTTGATACATAATCCCTTAAGGAGTGGGCACGAGTTTTCCATATTCGTGTACATACAAAGTGATTATCACCACTTAGGAGAATGTACGATATTTATGCCTCCTTGGTGGGGGAGGAATGGACAGCGCGTTAGTAGGGTAACGTTTTGCAAGAAGTGGGCACAAGAGAAATGTGCGGGTCTTGGTGGAGGGGATAATAAAAGAATAAATAAAGTAAATTGGACCTATTATGTGTCTGTTAATGACAGGAAAGTGGGATCCATTATATTTTCCATCACTTCAAGAAGGATCGCATGAAATATGAACTTGAGTCATTGGGAAGGGATTCAAGGCAGACATTTGGGCACACTGTCAAGGTGAATGGGAGGTTTCCAAGATAGTGACCCGGTATGTATCCACCTCTGTGGTATGTTTAGTACAAGGTCGTTGGGGATTACTGTGAAAAACATAAAGCAAGAGACTGTAAATATCATAAGATAATGACCACCAGGAAATATTAGTACTAGATTTCTTTAGCGGGAAATCGAGTGTCTTCCACCAGATTGGCAATATATACATATATATATTATATATATATATTATATATATATATATATATATATATATATATATATATGTGTGTGTGTGTGTGTGTGTGTGTGTGTGTGTGTGTATGTGTGTGTGTGTGTGTGTGTGTAAACGTAGTTCTAAGAAGGATGTGAAAAGAAGAGCCGGGCTTTAGGAATTGGTGGTTGGAAAATCAAAACCCATTTGGTCATATACTAGATGGGCTGCTTGCATGCGTTTTCCTTCACTAGTGACTGCAAATCAGCTAATAACTACGTTTGTTGAACGAAAGGATTACTGTGAGATTAAAGTGGAATTGAATGCGGTTGCAAAGGTAGCTAGAAAAGCGCTTTCTTTTAATTGCCTTGCAAGGTGAAGGAACTTTGAAAAATACACAGGCAGTGAAACTCATGAAATTGTTAGTAATTAAAGTTTTTTAAATAAAAAGTTACATTGATGTTTTTTTTAACAGAATAACCGAGCATTTGTTTACGCTTACTATATAAATGCATTAAAAATTTTTCACAGAAATGTATTTTCACAGGTTACCTGAGTGGAGTAGGCAACACTTGTTACATCCATGAATTTACAGCAACAATCTAAAATTTACGTACATTATATGTTTATAGTATTCCTAGTAAAAATCTAAGTTTTCCCTCTTTAAAGTGGACTAAGTTCCGAGACTAAATTCTTGGTGCGAATTTCGATACTTTTGTAATAAGATAATTTACCATTTATTTAACATTTGCTATACTAGGTATATACATTTATTTACATTTGCTATGCTAGGTACAGTACTTAAAATTTGGAATGTTTATTTTTAGTAGAAATGAAACTCAAATGTAATGTTGTACCAAGACCACCGAGATAGAAGGCCTGTTCGATGTGACGTCATGACGTGATGACGTCGACCCTGGTAGTCCGACTCTCCGAGGCGAGTGACTGGCGACTCCCTGGCTCTCAATCTTCCTTCCCTTCCATCATTTGGACAAGAGGTGTTTTCGTGGTTCCGTTGTTTTATTTATGAACTGGAACATAAAACTTATATGGGATCATGAGGTAGCGAGCTATGGATACGTCTTGCGTACTTTTTTGGACGAACTTACTGTAGTAAGCAGATAAACTCAGCAATAAGTTCACAGCAACAGGTACTACCTATTTGACTTTTTTTCTCTGAATGACTTTCGACTGCAATATAAATACAGTCTGAATTCTTGGTAGAAGTTGTGAGCAACAAGGTCAGGTACAATATAAAGAAAGACTGGTTTAGCCTGTATTGAATTTTATTAGGAATTCATGTCAACCAATGCTTAACAGAGTCGAATAGGTATAGGCTAGCCTAAATCAAAGAACTCCCATTGTAGCCCTACCTACCAAACAACACCCCGTGTAGCCTATGCCAACCAATACCCAGTGTAGCCTGTGTCCAGCTTACATACTGCAAGTGCATAGAAAGCCCAGAAGAAATTTAAAGCATGCTGTAGCCCATAGGTATATTGTAAAGAGCATTATTGCAATGATTGGGACAAGGCCCCTGTGTCAGGTAAGAGGGTTGCAAACATGATATCTAACTGTGTGATAGAACCTTCAGACAAGGTACTCAAGAGTTACATTAGCACAGACGGACATATAAGTTATAGGTGCATCACAACTTAAGCCCAGTACACTAGTGGTGGGGAAATAGGTAAATTTCCATTGACAATAGTCTAAAGCATGGGACCAAACCTTTTGGGCCTAGATGAGTTAGGTGAAAAAAAGTAGACTGGCATAGTATTCATATATATATATATATATATATATATATATATATATATATATATATATATATATATATATATATATGAATTTCATTTGCTAATTCGATGCTGCCTATGGAATGTTTTATAAACCCAACAATTATGAACTGTAAGTGGGATCGCCAATAGTTAGATAAACCTTCGGAGAGAGAGAGAGAGAGAGAGAGCTAAAAGAAACAGAGGAAAAACACTTGGATAGCGTGACAAATAACAACCATTCCACCAGTGGGACAGAGAGCAGCCATTTGCTTCGGAGAAAGAGAGAAGCCGTTTGCTGAAAGGGCAAAGAATAGCAGTTCGATATCAGGACTGAGAGCAGCCACTTGCTCAAGGGACAAAGCATCTTTCCGTGTTTTGTATGAGACTGCATGTGGATGTGTTTCTGAAATACGCGGCGCGGATTGCATCCTAGTATGGAATTGGTGCAAGACTGCGAAAATGTGATTTCTATCTTTGTTTACTATAAATAACTTGTTATCAGTGCCCAGTTGTTCATCAAGAATGCGATTAATTTTTCTGGGTTGTTGCGGATGATGTATTGCAGTTGCATAGTAGCTTATGCCGAAATGAAAGCGTCTATGCCACAGCAGAGAATCAAGCGTGAAAAAGAAAGATATGCTGATTCATATGGAAAATCTAGGCTATAAGCCTTAACTGTTAAGATTCAAGTCGTGTATGTGATCAACAGTAGTTCTTTAGCTGGAAAAAAGACCCGTGTGTGAAAACGCCGAGATAACCCCAGACACTCTTGGAATGGCCGCGTCCAGACATACTTGAACCTTTGCTGTCTTTTCCTGCTAGATCAAGGAGACGCCTAAAATGACAACCGCATTTGGCCTCTCATTGCCAACTGTTAAAAGGAGCTTCAACGGAAACAGACATGAGTGAAAAAGTCGTGGAAATCGAGAATTCTTAAAGTCTTATTATATAAACGAATATGATACTATTTGGCTTTTGGTAATCGAGAAAATTTCAAAAGGACGTCAGGTTACATGCCACATTTTACTGTATAAACATCACTTCACAGAATAATAGCTGGGGATCAGAAGTAAACCAGCTAACAATGAGCGCCTTCTTTAATCATGGAGATGTCTAAAAAAAATTAAGTCAATAAGTCAACATTCCTATGCAGTTCGTCCTTTAACTGTGGAAATACGGATGGGTCATTGTACAGAAATCATTCACTTCGGTTGCTGTTTCCAGACTACTTTAACATAAACATAAAGTCGTCGTCGTCATCATCTCGTTTATGTCATAAAGATGCTGAAAATAGATCAACTATCTGGAGCAGAGAACGAGTTATAGCTAAGCAAATGCTTGATAGTTATAAGAAGCATTTGTGAGAACTACCAATGAGCCATTGACTTACATTCCGCCTATTTGTGAAGTTTAAGCTATGGGAGGTCGACATGTGAATATAATATGGTTTACTGTAGTGTGGATGACCTCATTGTTAGTCAGCAGTGCGTTTAATAGTCTCCGACATTTTATAATATTTGCACTCATCTCTCTCTCTCTCTCTCTCTCTCTCTCTCTCTCTCTCTCTCTGAAAAGTGCCATTAAAGGCATGTCCATTTGGATAAAAGATATTATAATATACAAAAAATATCTGGTATTGCTGTACGAAGATAAGTTAATAATATTCTTAGATAACTAGAAATCGTGAGAACCTTATGTATATTATGTAACAAATAATTGATGAATGGTTAGAAATGGAAGTAAATTTTGTGAAAACAAATGATGTTGAAAAAAAAACAAAAGAACAAAAAACCGGGATACTGACACTTCAGGAAACTTGCCAAAGAAGTTAATTTTAGTCCACTTAGCGTGAGTTTTCTCCATTTAGTATTTCCAACTACCATATCTCAGATATCTCGTGTAAAATTATAATAATGCCTTTCGTTTTCATTTTTCCTGTAATTATAT
>NC_061110.1:30047005-30052005 GCF_015104395.2 Macrobrachium nipponense | reverse complement strand
GTTTTTAAGTGGAAGATGCGTGGACACTGGCGCTCAACTCTCCCTGATCAGAAGACAACGTATCCCATGGGACAATCATTGAAGAAACCAAACTCGTCACTATTGAGGTTATTGATAATGGGGAAAAAACTGATACACCCTACAGTCTGCTGATGGAGGGTCATCAGGCCCCACAAAAAGTAGGAATATTTACGCTTGGGATAGCTAAAGCCTATTCCTGGGACAGAAACCCCCTTCTCAGCCCTAATCGGGGTACTCCAGGTGCCCTGCCCTCTCTCAGTCTCCGGCAGGTGCTGATGATCGTTCAGACCCTGCTGTCGAGCCAGTGCCAGTACCAAATGCATACCCTGGGAAGTATAGTGCTCTGTCCTTCCCAGACGTTGAACCATCACTTCAAATCCTGTGCCTTAGTCCACCTTAGCATCATTGTCAGAGCACGCCCTCGATCTCTCTTCACGAATCCAGTCTGACCCCCACATCAACCATCAGCATCATGTCCGCCTGTTAGGAGTACAAGTATTAGAACGAGTACGAGATGCGAGGATATGGGATAGCAGGTGGGCCTTACTGGAGATGAATTATGAGCCAATGTAAAAAGGGGATGGCCCTAAAGCTTGAACAAAAGCCCTAGAGCCCAGCCAACCTGGCGCTGCCCTGGAAAACTCGGAGTGACAGTCTGCCTGTTAGTGGGGAGAAAAAAGGAAATAAGGAAAGGAGGAGGGGGAGGGGGAGGGGGAGGGAAGGGTAGGTGGAGGGCTGGGATGAGGTGGAGGGGAGAGGGGAGGTGGAGGGGATAGGGGGAGTGGAGGGGAAGGGAAGAGGGATAAAGGAAGTGGAAGGGGTAGGGAAGGGAGAAGGAAAAGTGGAGGGGGGGTGTTGTGTTGATGGTTTGACTGACTTAATTTTTTATGGAATGTTCGCCCTTTGAACAGACGTGTGTGAACCGATAGACATCGCTATAGTGACTGTCCATTTTTTTCCATAATTCCTGTACTGTCTACATCTTTTATTCATGTATTAATATGATGACTGTCCCTTTTATCTAGAAATTACTGTGTCCATTTTATCTGTTTTTTCTTTAAGGTTTTATTCAATAAATCATTAACAAAACATTAAAAGAAATCCAGAACTACATATATTTTCATCTAAAATACATTGTATTTAATGTTACAAAAATTCTTTGTGAAATATTTTAACAATTTCTCTTTCGAAATGGCCTTGATATCCCCCTGTTTTTTTTTTTTTTATAATCGAAGCTTTTATTCTTTTATAATCAAACGTTCAGGCACATTCTTGTCTTTGAACAACCAAATATTTACAATATAACTTGATGTCCATTTTATCTAGGTATTACTATTCTGTGTGTCCCTTTTACTCAGGTATTATTGTGGTGACTGTCCCTTTTATCCAGGTACTGCTGGCTGTACTATATGTCCCTTTTATCCTGTTATTACTGTGTGATGGACTATCCCTATTTTTTTTTTATCCAGTAAATTATTGGGTTAACTGTCCATTTTATCTATGTATTATTGTACTGTCTGTCCCTACTTTCTAGGTATTACTGTCGTGACTGTCATTTTTATCCGGGTATTAGTGTGATGAATGTCCATTTTATCTAGGTACTCTTTTTATCGATGAACAGTATGCAGCAAAACTCTTGTGACTTTTTTATTTTTGTACTGGACAAGCGTTGTTCTCAAGTTGCCACTTAGTATTAAATCTCATATCTATAAACGTGTATGTATGAGGAAAAGTTGGTCACTTGTTATATAGAATCTTATCATTTAAGTATATTGGAACCTGAAAACCAAAAATATTTCACGCTACAATATTTCTGAACGAAAACTAAATACGTTACTGTAGCATGAAAACCTCAGCTCACCGTGACTTCCATGAGTCGTGGAATCGTCAGTCAGGACACTGTGAAGAGGACATCGCGATGGAGTGCAAGAGAAAAGTTGAGCAGAGCAGAGTCTAATGATAAAAACAAACTGATGCATTTGGATTATGGAATTCGAAGTTATTACTTTTCGCTTTTGTAGTTTTGTGTATAAAAGCAAATGTTAGTCAGGATCATGATTTCGATTACTTGCAATAATTAGGCTTAGGGCTTAGGTTATAGCCAGTGGGCTACATAAAGTCTAGTCTCCCGAAGGGGCGTTTTCTTCATTTTGAAGAAAAGTAAATAATAAATAAATGAATAAATAAGCGAGGTGAAGAGAAATCTTCGCTATTTGAAATACAATTAATTTATATATTTTTACTTTTGTTTTATTTTAGGAAAGGAAGATTATAATCAGATCGGATATTATCAGCTACAACCTGTCGAGTGCAGATTCTACAGAATTACAACTGCAACGTATTATAAAGAATAATGTCTAGGCCAATGCAATTGACTTTGAAACAATAGTAGGCTCTACTTCAGACATAACATACTAGGCTCTATTCCAGACAGCAACAAGTTGCATCAAATCTTTGTAACTTATGAAGGGTTTCTATAAGACCATAAAGCAGGATTTTTGTTTGAAATTCTCCACAGTCTGGTGTGGTATACTTCCGTTATTATTTTCTTCATAGGCCTGTAGGCTTAATAAGAATGATATAATCGAGAAGCGCGAAGTGCCAATAGAGGTAGGGCAAAGCTAAGCCATTGGCGGGCCAAATATGCCCCCTCCACCAGTTGGGTCTAATGAAATCTTAGGTAGATCTCAAGAAATGTAATTTAGTAAAGGCATTAATAAACCAAGTAGCAAATAATGAATATGATTGATAATAAAAACGGTATAGGTTAAGTAAATGGTATACCAATTATAATTATTAAAACAAAATACGTATAATTCTTTGAAATACATAGGTCCCTGTGAAAAATAAGATACAAAATTGTGCCAAACAAATAGAGTAAACACAACTTCGTCTTTTAAAAGACGTCATACATATATAGCTACACATATATAACATACAGGGAAAGAGAGAGAGAGAGAGAAAAGAAAGAGGAGAGAGCGAGAGGTTGATTAATATTAGTATGTGAGCCTAGGTTGTCTATTACCGAATTAAGCCGTCTAGGAATACTGTCAACCAACCAGTCTACGCAAAATATTTTCCCACGCATAGACTTCCACGCTGACAAGCAATGGCTTATGATGGCATTGTTTACTGTTCAGAACGGAGCATCCCATTCCTTTGTCATAATGGCCCACAAATTTTCAATGGGATTGAGATCCGGAGATTTTGCAGGCTTGTCGATCCGAATAACTTTCTGGGATGCTGCTGTAACTTTTTTTCACTGGCTTGCTATTTTGAACAGAGGAATTATCCATTACCAAGATTATGGACAACGGTTCCAAAATCAGTAGCATCCTAACAGATGGAATCAGCACCTCGTCAAGAATGTCAACATACTGCCTGCCATTTAATCGCTCATGGATTGGCACTAAAGTACCTAGTCCGCAAGACGCCATCCAACCCCAAAGGCCCGCGGTTATCCTCCCACTTCGTCGATTTGGTTCGACATATTTATCCTCAAATCTGAAAAAAAAATAGAGAGAAGGATTTAGAGAAAATATAGATTTACAGATATTCAGAGAGAAACAATGACAGTGGGCTTACTTTAAAATATAAAAGAAACTATTTTAACTGCAGTCTTCTCTCATCAATAGATCTTATGGATTAAAAAAAAAGGGAAACTTGGGGCTTTTGTATTATTAAGTCATAATTTCAGTAATATTGCTATAACACAGAACTTTTAACTTTTAAGACTTAAAGTGCAATATTAAGTAAACACTAAAAGGTTTATTCTATAAAAACATATATATATATATATATATATATATATATATATATATATATCTATATATATACAATATATATATATATATATATATATATATATATATATATATATATATATATATATATATATATATATATATATATATATATCTATATATATATATATATATATATATATATATATATATATATATATATATATATATATATATATATATATATATTATATATATATATTATATATATATATATATATGTATCCACAAGTATGTATAGGCCTATTTGAATTTTCTTCTCCGAGAAAACAGTTCTTTAATATGCATTTAACCAAAACTTATACTATTAGAGGATAATATACAATTACAGACATTTTAAATATTAGACAGCTACGTCAGTTGTATTTTGTGCCAGACTTAGTTTTACAGTGAAATAATAAAGAAATCTTTGGTTGTAGGCCTAATAATATAATATGAATTCGGAGAAGAGGCATAAGAAAAATTGTTGTTTTTATAGCATAGTAAAACCTTAAACGTCTTTCAAGTCAGTGCAATGTGTATTCAAACATTCCCGAGACTCGGAGGAAAGCTGCACGGACTTCCTCTGCACTGGTTCCCAAAAAACCGCCAAGGAACACTTCGAAGTGGAGCGGGGATTTTATAGATAGTTTAAACTTGACTTCTTCAATAAATGACAAATTCCTCAACTCCCTCCCTAGCTTTCCAAATTAATTTATATCTCTCCTGCATTATTTCTCCCTAATTACATCGTAACTTCCATTAAAGATATTTGTCAGCAGGTTTGAAAACCAGTGTAAGAGGAATTATTATTAATTAAAACTTTAGCATATATAGAGACTAGTCCTATGATACAAAGTATATCACATCTAGGCTACCACGTGTATAATAAGGCAAAATAAAAGTAAATGTTTCATTACCTTTTTTTTTTTCCTGGACGCCAAGCAGTGCAAGTCTTCCCTGTTGGTCCGTTGCAAAAGGTCTTCTCGTCACAAAGTATAACCAGTCTCCCAAAACTGCTCGCTCTTGGACAGATATTCGAGCGCAAACCCGAGACGATGGTCCATATGCGTCTGTGTAAGTAGAGGCTTGAGCGCAGGTTTCCTACATAGAAGACCAGCTTCTCGAAAAACCTACGTCTTACCAGTGTCAACTGATGTTTGTATATTTCTTGTTTCTCGTTTCACTGAAAAATGA
>NC_061110.1:29989505-30039505 GCF_015104395.2 Macrobrachium nipponense | reverse complement strand
GATTATTCCCTTCTGTCGAAACCATATTACTTTATGCATTAATTGAAATGAGTACTCAAATGTCCAACGACAACATAACCGTTTCTTTCTTCTTCGAGCAACAGACATCCTTAAATGTTTATGTAACAGATTCACTGAAATAATCCAAATGAAGTTTTGCTTTGGTGTAATTCTTTAATGTTAATTAGCTCGGATTTTTATCATGACAATCACAAACTGTTTTTTCATTAACTACAAGAAGTGGTCTGATGTTTGTGTATTTTGAAAACAGGACGACATTATCAGAATAAACATGATTATCAAAAAAGGTAATACTTTCCACAGCGATCCGATGGCTTAACCTGTAAAAGAAAGATGAAAGCTGTACTGGGAACGAGTTGCTCCCGGAATGTGCCAGGTATCACTCACACACACACACACACACACACACACACACATATATATATATATGTACATAATATATATGAAAAATAAGCGAGTCAGCCACATCATTTCGCCTCCTGTGCCGGAATGATGGTATGTACAGGTATCTTTCCTATTTTGTGCTATCAGGTGCTATTGTAAACAGTGAAACCCACTCCAGAAATCTAGGCAATATATTAAATGGCTAATCAGGAACAGCGTATGGAATAATCTTGGCTTACCCATTAATGTACTGAACCTCTCTAACCATCCTCTCACCGCAGAAGAACATACGGTCTTGAATCTTGGTATTTCATTTGCTCTAAATCCAGGTCCGGAGAGTAGCCTTAATTTCGTGGTGCATTTGATAAACATTTTGCAAAAAAACATTTATGAAAAAAAGACACATGTCTCAAAGGTATTTTTTGATAAAGGTCTTGGAGCAAAACAACAACAAAAATTCGCTCCCGAAGAGATTCCAAAACGCGTTCATTAGATTAAGAAAAAGGCAGGATATCATAATCACAAAATCGGGCAAAGACGGAAAATAGTTCTCTCACATAAGGAGACTTATATAAGTTCATGAAACTTCTAAACGACACAGAGACCTATGATGAATTAACGAAAGAATCCCAATTACAAAACCCATCGCTGCCCAATTTATCAAATCAGTCCAGAAACATAGGGGGTAATAAGGTAGAACATAGAATATGTTCTCCTTATAGTCAACCCCTCTCTCCCCTATTTTTATGGCCTTCCAAAAACACATAAAGATGGGATTCCTCTACGCCCCGTAATATCTAGCAAGGGCTCTTTCATGAATAAAATATCCAGATGGCTTGCAGACCTGTTATCCCCCTTTCTAGGAACATTCTCATCCTCCCACGTTAAACACGCAGAGGATTTTTATAAAAAAAAAAAAAAAAAAACTGTGTAAATCTACATACCCATTTGAACATATTCTCAAGCCCCCTTGAGGAATAGGTTGCACCCGACTATGATCTTTACGGATACATCGTGGTAACTTAAAAATGAATATATATAAAAAAAGCGGAAGTGGATTCCTGTAACACGGGTGGGAAACTATATCTATTTCCTGCTCTCTTGTGATTTGTACCTTTAGGAACGGCAATTTTCTGTTTTAAATTTTATGGCCGGAACTAGCGAATTTAGTTGAATTGAACAATTCACTGGAAATCTCGCCAGCTATATCATCCCAGTAAGTAAAAACAGCATTCTACGCGCATCTAAGGCCAGGGGGTTTGATAGATGACAAAATTTCTATTTCGAAATATCTTCATATGGGTTTTTTTTTTGTAACTACCTCTTTTAGAAAGGACACCAAGTCGGCGATCGGAACTTTGGTAATAATGATTCGACGTCAAGGCTGAGCTATTTGATGTTATTTGCTAGGATATCTAAATAAAATTTAAAACAAAAAATTGCCGTTCCTAAAGGTACAAATCACAAGAGAGCAGAATTGATATGAGTTCACAGTATACAGGAATCCCACTTCCGCTGTTTCGTATATTCATTTTTTAAGTTACCACGATGTATCCGTAAAGATCATAGTCGGGTGCAGCCTATTCCTCAGGGGCTTAGAATATGTTCAAATGGGTTACGTAAGTAAAGAATTCAACACGATCCGCTAACACCTAACGGAACTGCTCTATCCACCATACATTATCGAGAAGGCTATAAATAAAGCGATACAATATACTATTCCGAGGTCCCCACTCACAATAAATAGATTTCAACAATAAATAAAACTTCTTTACGATGAAAAGGCCCAAAAAGCTACAGAACACATCAGGACTAATAATCCCTTCTTTTTCCATTATGTCAAATCCATCAGGAGTTCGCTCATTAACGTATACTTAAATGAAAGAGGAGAAGCAGCCGGGGTTTGCAAGATAAGGTGTAGCAATTGTAATGAGATTTACGTTGGGGAAACTGACAGATCAATCTTGCAAAGATTAGCAGAGCACAAAAGATCAGTTCGATATGCATTACAGAACTCTCGGATTTTCCTACATATTGGGGACAAAGACCATACTATTAACTGAAGTGGGGCAAAGCTGGTTTTCAAAAGTACAAAAGGAAGATGCTGGAATGTGCTATCATCAGTCAAATCAACAATATTAACCTGCCTGGAGGACATTGGAAATCGGATGACATCGACGAACTAATCCTTAGGCCGCTTCTCAAGCATGTCTCCAAGAGCATCTGACCACCGGACGAGTCGCCAGACTGGAGTTAATGAGGCCAAAAATCCACAGGGAATATTTTAATCCCATCCTTCCTGGGTCACCAATAGAGACTTACTGCAAACTACTACATGTGCATTGTATACAAACTCTTGTACGATATCCTACGTCCATATTTTACCAGTAATCAGGAGCACAGAAGGAAGTGCTCGAAATATATGGTTGCAACGTTCAAATAGTTTTTATGGGCCTTTTATCTTCATATTATACTGTTGTATTACAGTAAAAGACACACACGCGCGCGCAAACACACGTGTGCATATATATATATATATATATATTATATATATATATATATATATATATATATATATATATATATATATATATATATATGCTTAAAAAATCACAGTAGATGCACGTGACTTCATAAATACGCGAATACCACGGGAAATGATAGACAGGAATCCAAGCGCTTTCGTCTTTATTCAGACATCGTCAAGGAGCTCCTTGACGATGTCTGAATAAAGACGAAAGCGCTTGGATTCCTGTCTATCATTTCCCGTGGTATTCGCTTATATATATATATATATATATATATATATATATATATCTATATATATATATATATATATATATATATATATATATATATATATATATTATTATATATATATGCGTGTGTGTGAAACTATCATTGTCTTGAAGGCAACGGTAATCATAATAAATACTAATAATGAATAGTCGTAATGCTCTATGATACTGTTTGAATTATATCTTTTTTTTCTTTTATTATAAAATAAACTACAATATAATCAGATTTTAAACATATTTCAGATATACACATTTGTATTTAGTCAGATCAACAAAACTTACATTCTTAATAGATTACAAAAAGTCACAAACTTAAACCATTCGCAAATGAAGTCCCTTTTCTGATACCATAATTTTTTTAATTTTTGTTATCTGCCTGCCAACTTATATAATAATATAACACAAACCTACAGATAAGTTAATTGAAATCATAATCGACATATTTTCTATTAAAACAGTTCAGCATTCTTTCACTTAACAAACGTTCAAGTAACCATCTAGTATATCTAAACTTAATCTTTAAAAAGTTTATAATTTGTCTAAGATCATATTTTTTTTCTTTTTCTTGCTCACCCATAAGACATACAAGTAATCCACAATTAAAACTAATGCAGCATTGTTACACTTTGTTGTTTTACAATTAAAATCTAACATTAAAATTCTTAAGAAACTATTTTTCTCAATACTACATACATTGATCAGAATATTTTCAAACCATAGAAAAATATCTTTAATATAAGTACATGACTAAATATGGATTGAATTATCTTCCTCGCCACATCTGTCACAAGAACCATCCGTCCTTATCTTTAGCATCCTTAATCTTTGGTTAGTTGCTCGAGTCTCATGCAAGTATCTATACATAAATTCTCTCTCTCGTAATCCTATATGTCTATTGTTTGCATTTTTCCAAATGCTTTTCCAGTTGAACAACGGGTAGTTACTCTCTATTATGGCCTTACAATTTGGACGGATGCAATCATAAACTACTTTACTCGTCAACAAAGGGAAATTTTTGCAACGAAACACCTTTCTAACTGCCTCTATCGCTACAGAATAGTATGGACTAGAAATATACGATACCGCTTTTTTATCAATCGTATTCATCATAATTTAGTCTTCTACTACAATAATAAACAGCAAGGCATGAATCATTTGTTAGCACTTTTAAAACAGTGCAGCATAAAATCGATAAAGCCTTGTGATTGTAAACATCATGTAACTCCCTAGTCCCCCTTCTTCCTTGGGTAAACAAAGTGTTGTTCTTCTAATAGGCTGGTACTCTCCATGCCAAAGAAATCTACAAAAAATAAAAGAATTTATGACTAATGCCTCTCGTTTACACAATGGAAATGTGTGAGCCAAATACCATACTTTTGAGAGTATCAAGGAATTGATAATACCCTTTTTGATATAGGGTTAATATTCTCTGTTCTGACATGGATGATATTCTGCTGATCTTGTTTATTCTGTTTTCCAATTTTGTCTGCAAGTTTCTTCATAATTTCCACTATATTCAATCCCTAAAATATTAGTTTTCTTTTACATTTTTTACCCTTTTTAACCACGGCCAGTAGGCCAAGACAGTTTATTTTACCCAAGTTTCCAATTCCTAAAATCTTTCTTGTTTTATCGATGTTTAGTTGGGCTCCTGTAGCCTTTTCAAACCTTTCTATCTCTTTATAAACAACTTGCAGAGATTTCTCAGCGGTGATGAAAATTGTTCAATCATCTGCAAACCCTTGAAGCTTGATACATTTTTTATTTGGTAGTGGAGGAGGAATAATCTGTTTATTACCTTTAATAGCTAAGTATAAGGGTTGTTCTTGAAATATTACAAACAAAAGCATGGACAAGGGACATCCCTGTCTAACAGACCTATTTATTTCAAACGAAGAGCTAATTACTCCATTGATGCATAAATAACTATGACTGTTTTTATATAACACCTTTAAAACCATTTGATAAAGGAGTCGGAAAATCCAAAGCAATTGGATTTTTGTATCCACCCTGTCAAAAGCCTTTGACCAATCAAGGTTTAAAAGAGCCAAGTTTGGAATGAATTTCGTTTGAATAATACACTACATCCCGTATGTCATAGTATTACAGTCGATAATTGACCTTCCATTTACACCACAATACGTTCAGATGAAATAACCTTATTCATTACCAATTTCATACGATTAGCTAAAATTTTTGCACATATTTTATAATATCTGCTAGTTCTACGTCCCCACCCTTTGGTCTATAGCTTAAGAATGCTTCATGCTGAGAACTACTCAAATGCTCCTTCAGAGCATACTTAATTACTTGTATGAAGTGAGGCTTCAACAGTGTCCAAAACTTTTTGTAAAATTCAGTAGGAAGGCCGTCCGTTTTCCTTTGGTGACTCTCCAATGCTTTAACTCTTAATTGGCTGCCCATATTTCTTCTTCAATTTCCTTTGATAACATATTTACATCATCATTATCCAATTTATTCTTGCACATTCTAAGTAATACCTTCTTGTTGAATTTTATCAACATTAACACTATCGTATAACTCTTTGTAATAACTTTTAAAATATGAAACAATACTGTCAGTATTAATGAGAACTCCTTTCCTTTATCCGTTTTAACTCTAAAAATACCCGAGTTCCTATTCCTCTCTCTTCCCAAAAAGTATGCCCATACCTTTTCACCTTCAATACCCTGTCTTTTAGTTTTGCTCGTAATTTAATGCCCTCACAAAACTCACTCTGTTTGTCATTCACTCTGTCTTTAATCACCCTTATTTCTTCAGAGTCAATTCCACCAGCATTAGCTTTTGCATACAATTGTTTCAGTCTTCCCTGCAACATATTTAGAAGTCCATATTCTTCTGCGACATAATTTTCGACATTCTTATAAAAAAACGTTTTACATTCCCTTTTTGCACAATCCTACCATGATAATAAATTATCAAAAATACCTTTTCTAGCCACAATATGACTCCAAACTACACTGAAATTCTCCTCCGTTTCTATAAAACCCAAAACTTTTGTGTTAAGCCTCCAACAAAAAACCTCTACCAAATTTTATATTTTGTACATCAAATTTAACTAAAACCATGCTGTGATCTGAGCAGCTGATAGGTATTGTTTCCCATGACTTTATATGGTTAATTAGCCTTTCAACATATACTCCGTCTATTCTTGACCCGTAGTTATTTTTAACAAAAGTATATTCAGGTAACTTGTGACAACCTATGGTTCTGTCTTTCAATCCTACTTGCTTTATCAAGTTCCTTAAGAGCTTTTGACTGTAAATTAACATTTTCTGAACTACTGTCTCGAAGAGAGGTCACACAGTTAAAATCTCCACCTAATATTAAGTTTTCACTGTTATTCTTTAAATAAAATAAAAATTTATTTCGGAAGAATTCTTCTCGTTCTGGTATTTTGTTTGTTCCTGATGGAGCATACAAGTTCAGCAGAGGAATGATTATACCATTAAACTCAATCTTAATACTAATTACTTTCCCCTCTCCATCTATTTCCTGATTCAAGATCTTAATGCTAGGACATTTTCTAATATATATCGCAGTTCCACCTTTCAAATTAGTACAACAGTTAATAAAGATATCATAATCATTAGATTGGTAAATCAAGTGGTTGACATTAATATTATGTTCCTGCAACATCAATACATCAATTCTGTGAAATCTCATGAGAGAGTCAACGCACATCTATTTGTTAACTACATTATGTCCATTTACGTTTAAGGTGGCTACCGTCAGCGCCATGATTATTATGAAGAGGTTAACCACCCACTTATCCATTACGAGCTTGTATTTTTACTGTTCACCTTTCGACGTTTTCTTTCACGATCATCCTTCAAATGTCCCTCATCATTTCTATACATCTTGTCACTACTGTCTTTACTTTTTGATATAACCATTTTCCCATTATTTTCCACATGTATTTTCCACTTTTCAGTATTCCTATTTTCATTTTGTTCTTTGTGACTGAATTCCTCGATCCGGTTCTCAAACGTCATCAGCTTCGTTCATCATTTCCCTTTCCAGGCTCTCATCGGTCAACATGTCTTCTGCTATATCGTTATATTCAGTTGTCACATTTTCGTCGAAATTAATCCTGATCACTTCCTCATGACTGGTTTTCCCTACTGATTCTGCTTCCATACTTGACAGTTCTGTATCATTTCGCTCACGATGAATCTCCACTATTGTTTCAATTAAAGTTTTATCAGACTTCTTGGTTTCTTTTTCCTTTACAATGTTGTTTTGTATCCCATATTCAGATACAGTTACATCTTCATTATCGGACTCCTTTATATGCATATCTTCATTATCAGATTCATTTATATGCGTAGAATTAGCTGTTATTGCAATGCTTACGCGTTTTAACTCATCATCATTATCTATGTCACCCGAAACATTGTTTTTATCAATTAAATATTTTGAGTTAGCATCTGTGTTATCATCAGCATTTTGAATTTCTTTATCTTGGTTCAATTTTAAATGTTTTTCATTATCACCAGTGCAATCTTGAGTTTGATCCTTTACGCTAAATCCTGGATTCTCCTTCGCTTTTCTGTTCCATTTTCCTATTTCCGGGAAGTGCGTTTCCTTATCCGTCAATTCCTCCCTTAATGTCTTCTCTGTAACACAGTTTTCCACTAGATAATCTTCACTTCCACATTTATAGCAGGTTCTGTTCTGTCCGCTGTACATGAGGGACACCGAATGTCCTGCTATCCTAATAGACGATGGAATATTATTCTTGATTTCCATTTTTGCTGTTCTTATCCCATTCAATAAACCGTTTCCTTTTCCTAGCGTGTGTTGGTTATTTCTTATCCATATTATCTTTCCATATCTTTCAAGTACGGATTCTATCATCTGGTTGTCCATATCAAAAGGTGCGTATCTGATTGATACAAAGGAGTAGCTTGCTCCCATGTTCACTATTTCCACAGTAATCCCATTGCCGATCTGGAGTTCCTTCTCAACGTATTCACTGATTATCTTTTCATATAAAACGCGTGAGCTGCATTTCATGATAAACCTATTCCTAGGCATCAACTGGAATCCTATCAAGTCGCAAGTTTCAATTCCAAGAATCTCAAAAATTACACTACAAACTGTTTCATTGTGAGGTTTGCTTAAAAAAATCAAACCAATGGAGTCCTTTCTCCTGATTGGAGGGATAGAATCGTGACGTCATCGTTGGGGGGTCTCACGGCTTACGTCACTCAGCCTCGGGGCATGCAGCCTTTCCGGCGATGAGTGACGGACGACCACTGATTCACTTTTTATCCTCAAAAGGCAACTAGGTCTAAACACAACTATAAACTCTTTACAGTTATTGGTTCCTTGTACGTTTATGATCCCTGTAGCAAATCTACATCACTAGGAAACCATCAAAAGACAGGGAAAGGCTTGAAAAAACACGGAATACAATCGCAGCCGTGTTTACACTTCGACGCTTCTTCTTCTTCCTCTTTTGAACTATATCAGTTTTAACTAGTAAAGAAACTGGAAACAGGAGTTAAAGGGTAGTTTACCTTTTAAAATCGCAACAACACGTCTGCATCGGAAGGTGGCGTGATGCTATACGGTTGTCAAATTGCCGCTTAACCGTCTATTTATTTATTTATTTATTTAATTTTTTTTTTTGGCTTTAATACCTTATGAAGATTTATCTGTTTGTAACATTTCATTTCTATCATGTGTGTTTCCTCATGTTCAAGATTGATGTTTCTGAAACCACGTGTAGCTTGGTAACTACACCTACTTTTCGAAAAAATTAGCTTTTATTGGAACAAAGCTGCATACATACAGCATCATGAAGGCACACCACACACACACACACACACACACACCACACACACACACACACCAAACATTAAAAACACAGACATCTCAGTGGAACTTTCGTTGTTACTGAGGGAAGAGTTCAATTTTAAAGTATACAGGCTTTCTACTGTTGCCAGCTCCATAGAGGCCACTCGATTAGAGAGAATGGAAAAAGACTCTAAGCACAGACTTTGATTACTGTTTTATGCATGATCCCGTATGACACTGAATGGTGGTTTTGCTAAAAGCCTGTTTGTTCTAACAGACCTTCCTACTATGAGATTCAGGGCCTCTGTAACACGGTTTTTTCGCAATAACTTTTTATCTATGCATTTCATAAATATACCGCTTATTCAGAATACACATTATATCTACACATAAATTTTGACTGTATTCTGCATTACGTAGGTTGAATAAATTTGGTACTTATAATGTAAAAGTGACTTTTTTTGAAGACGGTCCAACTTACCTTTATGAACTCTGAAACATCTCCACTGATAATTGTCATAATGAACAAACCAACAAAATATGTTAATAAAGACAAAAACACTTCGATTATTAGTCTAACTCCCAAAATAAGTTTCCTAAGAAATTACAGTGTACTTTATAGGTCACAATCGGATTGACAAGATGTAGGGAATAATTGGTATTTTCAAAAACATAGTAGACAAGCTTGATTTGATAACTGCTACATCCAATGTCCAGCAATTTTTATTTATTGGCTATCTACTTATTTACTGAAAAAAATAGCCGGTACCGTATTTTGGCTTTAAACCTTCACCAGTAATTATCGTCAGAATGATGACTTCATGAGGCTCCACCCACTTTGGCCTCGTTATAATTCAGTATAACACTGAAGGCTATGATGGGCATTGTTGGATTAGAAAATTTAACTTCTGGCTTAAAAATAAAAAACTCCTTTCTCGAGTAGTTTGTAAGAAGCGATAAATGATCCTCAAAGGTGTCCCAGCAGGTTGGCCTAAAACATTTAATTCATGTAATATTACTGCTATACTGTTGCAGCACTACTGCTACAGTAGTATTACTACGCTAGCACAGATACCCCACCCACATCTATGTATTGTTCCGCCATCCATAAAGTCTTTGGGTTTCAGAGCCGATGGAACGAATGAGTTTCTGTCTGGTGGGTGGGCGGGGCAACATTTCGTCAAGAGGTGTTTACCTTGCTTACGTATTGAATGTTTTTCAACTCTTAGCTCATAATCATTGGCCATGGCGTCAGCTAGATAATTTTCACTCTATAGAAATTAAAACTATTGGGTTTCGGTTATTGATAATGCTGACAAAATTTTTGTGTGGTTGTAAAATATACATATGTCAACTTTCAGCTACATCTGATGCTTTGATAAGGAACAAAGTCCAAAAAACCGTGTTACAGAGGCCCTGAATCTCATAGTAGGTGGTAAAGCCATCGTTCATGTACACGTAAATGGCATTACAGCAATTACACTCGTACTTATAAACATGTGACTGCAGTTCTGGGGGTACGATGTCTTTGTACTTAAACAAGCTACCAATGATGTACTACTTAGGTTTACATACTTCTGACTTGAACTTGAAGATAAAATTCTCTTAAAAGTTTTAATATTCTATTCTTAATAGGATAAGACTTATTACCATAAAAAAACATATGCACACACATATATATATAACAATGCTTTATTGGCTTTGGAAATAGAAACGTTCTCGGACAATAACTTTTTAGCTGTTTACCAACATATGTGTCTATGAAAGCAATATTAAAACCGTTTTTATAAGGATTTCTTCTATAAACGGAAATTCTGAATAAAGACTAAAATAACTTGAACAAATGTTAAAAGGCGCGAGTTATGAGTGTAGAGACTAAATTACGTTTATAGACTAAAGGGATGAATGAAGAAAATTTAGTCGAGTCCCCTAAATGTGGGTTTCCTGTACTATAGTGATATCGAAAAAGTGTTACCTCTGTGCTTAAATACAAGCACGTTAAGGAAGGCTAAAATATTACTGCTCTCTTCTTCGGAAGCAAATTCATTATTTAGGAGTTTTGAGTTAAAACGATCAAGAAACAAGGGTACATGTTTTTCGGATCTAAATATTGAAAAAAAAATCATCTTCTACATATCGTCGGTGTTTTAACAGAACCGGAAGAATTAATTATCCAGCCAAACAACTTCGGGAAGAGATAAAATATCCAAAGTAGGACCACAGGGTTTCCAATTGCTACACCATCTTTTTGTTTATACACATTTGTGTTAAACATAAAATAGCATTCAGACGCAGCTAATGTGAGTAATTTGTGTAATTGTTGTTCATTAAAATTCGGAGATGCTGTGTACTTAATTTGTAGAATGTTTGTGTGTATTCCTTCATGGTGCAGGTATTTGATTCTTTTAGTATATATATATATATATATATATATATATATATATATATATATATATATATATATACTATATATGTATATATATATATATATATATATATATATATATATATATATATATATATATATATATATATATATATATATCACAAATACTAAATCTTATGACAACTAAATTCACAGTGTACAATCTTCCCTTATCTCTGTTTGTCTACTTATTACTCTCTCTCTCTCTCTCTCTCTCTCTCTCTCTCTCTCTCTCTCTCTCTCTTCTCTTTCTCTCTCTCTCTTTTTTTTTTTTTCAAGGCAAATCCCGTACAGATTGCAAGGTTCCTGAAGAATTTCCTTTCCTCTGTAATAATTCTGTCCATCTTTATCAATCGCTATTATGACGAACAGTTTATATTTTGCTATAGTTATTGCCTGACAGTATTTTGTAATTCCCCTTCATTTTTCCATTACTAAAAAAACAGTCCTTTGATTTAAGCCTAAAACATGGATAAGATTCGTTTGAGTCTTTTGTGACATTTTTGCATGATGTTGTTTCGTTCTACTTCAAATTACTCTAGTTGGGGCTGAAAGAAACAATTTGTTTTTTTTCTTTTCTGGTAAATCTTTTAGAAAACAGATAAAATGTAATAGATTGTGTTACACAGCCCATTAAGGAAGGGGAAATGGAATTAGAAAAAGAAACTGCACCCCCTTGCTTTTCTGAAAGCGTGGGTTACTGCTCATCTGAAGCTGATGGCATTTTCAACTACAACTATCAAGTAGAGGCCGTTATGATGGTTGAGAATTTGCGTGTATCACCATCAGTTGTACATATATACTGTATTGCAACTTAATTTCTACGAGAAATACAAAATAATATAAGCCAATAAAGCTGTTTTCCTGGAACGATGAGATGCAGCTGCCCTTTTCTTCCTTGCATACAGAATTAGTTTGATTTATTTTCTTAATATATGGGATTTATATTTAAATATTCGTCAATATAATCAGGGTTACATATATGTAATGTTCTTAAAAGTTCTTGAGGTGTGAAAACTTGTTTCACTTGATTTCTTTAGTCATAATGAAAATTTACAAAAGCATACATACTGTCAGGATTTTATAGCTCACATATCGACTTGTACGGAATTCAAAAAAATGTCTGCTACCGTCATTTTGTATTTCTAAAGTGAATTAATTCTATTGATGGGATCCATTCACTTAATTTACTAAAGATCGCTGTACATTGTGTGGAATGATTCTGTTTCATTAGTAGCAGCTTTCAAAAAATTACATTTACAAATTACTTAAAACCGGAGATAAAACCTACCCGTGGCTATAAGTAATTTGAGATGACAATTTCCTCTTGAATTCAGTTACATTCTCTTACACCATTTTCAATGAATGCTATTAGAGTTTGTACCTGCGTGTGTGTTGTTGAAATGCCATATCCAGCTTTCTGGGCTATTAGATAAAAAAATTTTGTGAAAAAGATATATAGATATATTCAAGGACAGCGAAGATGATAGCAGGAGCTACCGCGTAAGCTAAGACCAGCAGTGTGTAAATAGTTTTTGTGTGAAAATGTGTACACAAGCGCCATGAAATAGAAACACATACATCACTGACAAGCGAATTTCTCCTATTATCAACTGGAACGTGACGTGTCTTCGTTTTCTGTCAAAAATCAGAAACCGAACTCACTATAAATCTCTACATTATTTGGTTTATTCATCAAACCTACGGTGTATTCACATCAGCACCATAAATTGTACTAATCGATAGGTTATGGATGTCAAGAATGTAGTTTTCTAAATTATTGAAGCGGAAGCAAGGGAGAAATAATAGGCCTATCAAGAACATTTGGTTTTTGAAGATTTATTATTCCAGAGAAATGTAGCAATGCGTGGTGAGATTAAACAAAAATGTTCTCTAATTATTCTCAAGTGATACTTCAATGCTAGTCTTCACCCATTAAGATTTTCTGCTGTAGCTGAATGACGACAAAAATGCTTATTATTATGAAAATCGTCTTTACGGAGACATCGTCGTGGCTCTAAAAATGTATCACCTCTTCTCTGATATGCATTTCGATTTCTTTTTATGGCAATTTCTGTGCTTGCCTTTCTTTATTCCAGTGCAGTATTTGAGCACCGAGTTTTCAGTTTATTTTCTGGCATTCTTCAATCCACCTATCCGAATCGTTACAAGACTCTTAGAATCAACTACTCTACGTCCAGTTTTCCCCATGAGGTAAAAAAAAAAATGAATACTTTTCCAACAAGATTTTCGTTCTTGATGAAAAGAAGTCCAGTGGTTTATATTTGTTTATGTTCAGTTTTTTTCTGGTAAATCAAGACTGAAATTATGGAAAATGGAAATAGAGAATTTGAGATGATATATTGAGGAAACGGATAGCGAACTGAGAGAGAGAGAGAGAGAGGGAACGATATCAAGTTTTTTGCGCATAATGCAAAACTAAAATTATGACAAGTGAAAGTAGGACATTTGAAGTTTATTATTTTGGAAAAGGGTATCGGGGAGAGAGAGAGAGAGAGAGAGAGAGAGAGAGAGAGAGAGAGAGAGAGAGAGAGAGAGAGAGAGATAAGTTGATGGTCACCCCTTTAATATGTAAGAGTCTTGGTGATGAGATCCCTCATATTGAAATAAAAGCTATGAATAACAATGAAATCCATCAATGCAATCGGTGATGAAAATGTTCAATAGACACAGCAATGTTTCTAGATGAATTATGAATTCGTGAAATATATATTGGTTGTTTTATTTTTACGCTGTTTAATTCTTATCTGCAGTAGTCGTCATAAGTTTATTCTCTTGAATGAAAATTAATTGAAAATACTTAAAAAGATGGATTGAATTCAAACAAGTTCTGTTTAGGCAAATGTCTGGCATCTATTCAGGAACTTCATAAATTAGATGTTGGAGTCACATATTAAGTATCAGTAGTTTTGGGACTATCAGCCGACCTTCAGGCAATACTCTGAACAATCAGAGTCCAAGGAGAGGCGCTGGATTTGTCGTACAAAGGAACAAAGGAAAAAAGAATATCTTCTCTACCTGCCACAAGCCTATCTGCCTCGAGCACTCGCATATGCTCTGCAAGTGTTGTTAGATAAAGCTAAGAGCTTCATCATACCATGTAATTTATTCTCATACATTGCAAATATTGGCTTTCATGCAACATATATATATATATATATATATATATATATATATATATATATATATATATATATATATATATATATATATATATATATATATATATATATATATATATATATATATATATATATATATATATATATATATATATATATATATATATATATATATATATATATATATATATATATATATTCGTGTGTGTATTGATTTTTTTACACTTTCTTACTCCAGTGGACAAAACATATTGAATAAATTAATACTTCCTATTACTAAGCTTTGATATATGTGTTTCATTTACAAAATGCATACGGAATCTGTATAAGAATATTTAAAAGATGAATTAACTCTCCTACTTGAAATACAACTTAAGAGGCCAAATTTTGGAAAGAATTAGATTAAGCGGCTGTGATTTTACGTAAAAATTTAGATGGAAATTGAAATTCTACAAGGGGCAATGGGCCATCCTCCATCAATAAATATCTTAAAGTTATGATAATACATGAAAAACGATTATTCAGGTACATGTACGATGGGTCTAGGATATATGGATGGCAATTCGCTGTTATACCTGATATTGTAGCTGTAAATAACCTCTTAGAAAATCTGAATGAACTTCTATCTAGTGGCAAAAATATCAAACCCTCTTAAGAAAAATAAATGAACTTTTACCAAATGATGATATTGTAAATAGACTCTTTGAAAAATTGGATGAACTTTTACCTTTTGACATAAAAGTAAATAAAGTCCTATATACGTTGGTGGGACTGTCATTATGAGCACACATAATCGTTTATATGATTCTTTCAAAGCGGGAAGCGGACATAGTGTTGTAAAGAACATGACTGAATAATAAGCTCTGTTTTACAAAGGCAAAAGGATTTTATGATGAACAGTAAATATTCTCATGAAAACTCTGATTACATCCTATACTTTCGAAACGTGTTCAAAATTCAGTTAAAAATATATATCAAGAATGAAAATATATTTTGAGAAAAAGTGATTGCACCTTTCGGCTTTGCACTTTTATATAATATTAAACACATTCGTTAACACGTAGTCTTCAGTAATAATGAATTTGTTCAAACAAGAAGTATTTGATTTTATGAATTTACATATATTGAAACCCCCTAAATAAACTGTAGCCAGATTCCTTTCATATACATGACTGCACACGCAAGAAACAATTCCAAATGGATTGGTTCGTTTATTATTAAAAGCAGAGGTCGTGTGCTAAGAGCATACAAACTGAGTGTATTTTTCACTTCAAAACGCTATTTCTTTATGTCATTTACAATTAATGTTACATAAAAATGAGACATTGAAATGTATCATGCAATTATTGTTGTGAATTAATACTCAAGTCAATCTCTTGTCCTTTTCAGTATCATACGCATCACCTAAGTTAGTTGATTTTCATTGTTATTACTCATATCACTTTAATAATAATAATAATAATAATAATAATAATAATAATAATAATAATAATAATAATAATAATAATAAAATAATGTGGCGACGTGGCAGAGTGGGTTAGGTCGTCAATGGACTGGTTAAGCAATATTGGGGCTGGTCAGTGGTTGGAAGGGTGACCGCTCTCCTCGGCGTTGATTCCTTGGGAAAGGATCTTTACCATAATTTCCTCAGTCTACTCAGCTGTAAATTAGTACCTATCCCTGATGGGGTAGGGTCCAGCTATGGGTTAAATAGCAAAACTCAGCAATGATGTTAAGAAATAAAGGAATAAACGACAACGACGTAAATGGAACCTCTGGCAACAGAGGAGCTTCGTCCGGGAGCCAGGTATTCAACCCATTTGAAGGGGAAGACAGTCAGGTACTTGGAGGTCATCATCCAGCAACTGACCTCCACAACGACAGTAACCAGCAGCCTGAGATTGGAGCTACAGAAGCAAACGCAAAGGAAGAAATGGACAAGAGAAGAAAATAAGGAAATATGGAGATGCTACATCAGAAGCAACCCGACGGAGAGAGGATATAGAAGAAGGTTGGTCAACATCTGGAATTAGAAGAATAATACCCCCCAAACAGAGCAGAGGCTGGCAAACCAAGTAAGGAACATAAAGAAAAAGAACAGGCTCACCCCAACAGAAAGAAGAACTGGAAAGGGAAATGTCACACGACAACGAATTACATGAAGACGAACTGAGAAACGATACCACAGAAGACGACAGGGATGATGAGGTATCAAACAACGACACACGAAGAAACACCGACGAAGAAACAGAGAGGATGGAATGGGTAGAAAAGATTAGACAATGGATGGTGCCAGATACAGAGAGAACAAAGATCACTTCCCTGAAAGCCTTCAACACCAAGAAATTAAGGGAGAAAACAAGTGAGGTCAATGAAATAATGGGCATAATACACACCACCAGTATCACGAAACAAAAAAATAACTTGGCATATGCAAGAGCAAGATTAGTAGCAGAACTGATGGGGATTCGAACACCAACACCACCGCACAAACCAACCCAACAGAAACCAAAACAGCAACCACCTTGGAAAAGGCGCCTGGAAAAGCAAATCATGGAGATGAGATCTGACTTGAGTAAACTGAAAGAGATGGCAGAAAAAAGGCTAAGAAGCAAGAAAACAAGGGAGGAACTCAACGAAAAATACAAAGTACAAGAGAGGGGACTAAACAACACAATAGAAGATGTAAAACAGAGGCTTAAGGCCAAAGCACATAACATCCAACGGTACATGAACAGGAATAAGGGATACCAACAGAACAAACTATTCGGAAGAACCAACCAGAAAAGACTATACAGCCAACTAAGAAGGGGAAAGACAACCACCAAGAAATTCCTGAAGCCGAACCAAGTAAGAGACTCTTGGAAAACATATGGAGCAATCCGGTATCACGCAGCAAACATGCAACATGGCTCCAGGAAGTCAAGGAAGAAGAAACAGGGAGAATAAAACAAAGATTCACAGAGATCACGACAGACACAGTCAGACACCAACTAAAGAAAATGCCAAACTGGAAAGCCCCAGGTCCCGATGAAGTCCTTGGATACTGGCTCAAAAACTTCAAGGCCCTACACCACGAATAGCAGAACAAACTGCAACATTGTATCTCAAATCACCATGCACCCAAATGGATGACCACAGGAAGAACATCCTTAGTACAAAAAGACAAGGGAAATATAACCAGTACTACAGGCCTATCACCTGCCTACCAATAATGTGGAAGTTACTAACAGGTATCATCAGTGAAAAGGCTATACAACTACCTAGAGGATACAAACACCATCCCCCACCACAGAAAGGTTGCAGAAGGAAGTTTAGGGGCACAAATGACCAGCTCCTGATAGACAAAATGGTAATGAAGAACAGTAAGAGAAGGAAAACCAACCTAAGCATGGAATGGATGGACTATAAGAAAGCCTTTGACATGATACCACACACATGGCTACTAGAATGCCTGAAAATATATGGGGCAGAGGAAAACACTATCAGCCTCCTCCAAAAATATTCAATGCGTAACTGGAATACAATACTTACAAGCTCTGGAATAAGACTAGCAGAGGTTAATATCAGGCGAGGAATCTTCCAGGGCGACTCACTGTCCCCACTACTCTTCGTAATAGCCATGATTCCCTTGACAAAAGTACTACAGAAGATGGATGCCGGGTACCACCTCAAGAAAAGAGGCAACAGAACCAACCATCTTATGTTCATGGACGGCATCAAGCTGTATGGTAAGAGCACCAAGGAAATAGATACTAATCCAGACTGTAAGGATTGTATCTGGGGACATCAGGATGGAGTTTGGAATAGAAAAATGCGCCTTAGTCAACATACAAAAAGGCAAAGTACGAGAACCGAAGGGATAAAGCTACCAGATTGGAGCCACATCAAACATAGATGAGACAGGATACAAATACCTGGGGATAATGGAAGGAGGGGATATAAAACACCAAGAGATGAAGGACACGACCAGGAAAGAATATATGCAGGAGAACTCAAGGCGATACTCAAGTCAAACCTCAGTGGCGGAAATATGATAAAACAAAAGCCATAAAACACTAACAGTAATCATATACAGCACAGGAATAGTGGAATGGACGAAGGCAGAACTCCGCAGCATAGATAAAAAAAAACCAGGAAACATATGACAATATATACAAAGCACTACCACCCAGCAAATTCGGACAGACTATACATAACACGAAAGGAAGGAGGGAGAGGACTACTAAGTATAGAGGACTGCGTTAACATCGAGAACAGAGCACTGAGGCAATATCTGAAAACCAGTGAAGACGAGTGGCTAAAGAGTACATGGGATGAAGGACTAATAAAAGTAGACGAAGACCCAGAATATATAGAGACAGGAGAATGACAAACAAAACAGAGGATTGGCACAATAAACCAATGCACTGACAATACATGAGACAGACTAAAGAACTAGCCAGCGATGACACATGGCAATGGCTACAGGGGGAAGAGCTAAAGAAGGAAACTGAAGGAACGATAACAGCGGCACAAGATCAGGCCCTAAGAACCAGATATGTTCAAAGAACAATAGACGGAAATAACATCTCTCCATATGTAGGAAGTGCAATACGAAAAATGAAACCATAAACCACATAGCAAGCGAATGCCCGGCAGTTGCACAGAACCAGTACAAAAAGAGGCATGATTCAGTGGCAAAAGCCCTCCTCTGGAGCCTGTGCAAGAAGCATCAGCTACCTTGCAGTAATAAGTGGTACGAGCACCAACCTGAGGGAGTGATAGAAAACGATCAGGCAAAGATCCTCTGGGACTATGGTATCAGGACGGATAGGGTGGTACGTGCAAATAGACCAGACGTGACGTTGATTGATAAAGTCAAGAAGAAAGTATCACTCATTGATATCGCAATACCATGGGACACCAGAGTTGAAGAGAAAGAGAGGGAAAAAATGGATAAGTATCAAGATCTGAAAATAGAAATAATAAGAATATGGGATATGCCAGTGGAAATTATACCCATAAATCATAGGAGCACTAGGCACGATCCCAGATCCCTGAAAAGGAATCTAGAAAAACTTGAGGCTGAAGTAGCTCCAGAACTCATGCAAAAGAGTGTGATCCTAGAAACGGCGCACATAGTAAGAAAAGTGATGGACTCCTAAGGAGGCAGGATGCAACCCGGAACCCCACACTATAAATACCACCCAGTCGAATTGGAGGACTGTGATAGAGCAAAAAAAAAAAAAAAAAATAATAATAACAATAATAATCTTCTCACGGTACCACGAATTTTGAACAATCAGAGATGCCCTAAAGCATTAGGTTACATACTGGAAACTGAAAGGCTAATCAAAATAATATTATCATTATTATTATTATTTTATTATTATTATTATTATTATTATTATTATATTATTATTATTATTGGGGAGGGGTTGGGGAAATACTATATTTAAAGAGGTAGCTGTATTCGTTTTCCTTGACGATACTGGCATTTCTTTATGCACAATTTTACTTTTAAAATGTCAAACTTCCTGAATTGCTAATAGGCACGTTTATTACGATTTAAAGCAACCAGGTATTTAGGGCACTTATCTATTCAAACCTATAATAACATACAAAGAAATCTTAAACTATATTGCTCAGCAAGTAGTCGTAACATAACAATACATATAAACAAAAAAGAATAAAATATTAAATAAGTATCACGTCATTACACTTTCATTGATCAATACCTGAACTCCAACACTCAGTAGTTAGGTCTGCCTTACTGAATATTTGGTCTGGAAGATGGAATACTATTTGAAGCTGCCGTCTGTATGGAATAGATAATCACCAAAAATATCGTTCAACTTGTACCCTGATTCGGTATTTTGGGTCACAGTTTATTTGGGAAATGGCAATTCTATCGGACCAGTTCACGTCGCTAGATTTGTAAGTCTCCACCCACCTCCCCCCCACCCCCCAAAAAAAAAGTCACGAACGCGTTACGGCCGTTCAGTCAAAGAAGTAGAATAATAAGAATTGCAATAATATGTAGAACAATTAAGCGTTACCTTATTGATAGTGAAGTTTAATTATGTTTATGAGGGTGCTGTATATATTGCTTAGTTATTCTCGAAAGTATTATTGTGGCTGTTGTCGTTGTTATTGCTAAAGCTTGGAGAAGCAACTCAAATGGTAGCCTTCGTATAATCACGTATGCAACAAACAGACAGATTGTGCGAGCATATTAACGAGTTTTCCGTATTTCTTTCTATAATTGGGAGCCGGTTCATCAAAATTTCCTACTCTGGTTCTGTTTTGAGGGGTGAAACTGAGATTAGAAACTTTATAAAGTTTCTAATATCGGTATTCTGGGCCCAAAGTCGACAACGTCATGATAGGATTTCCTGATGCATACCATTTATCGATTTTTTCCTGCTTATGTGTTAAGGTAACGATTTTAATTTTTTTTCAATGGCAGACCGAATGGATGACTCAGCTTTGTTATCTTACAGGGCATAATAATAATAATAATAATAATAATAATAATAATAATAATAATAATAATAATAATAATAATAATAATAATAAAAACAAATGGCGCCCAAATGGACGACGTAATGAATAACATCCTTAGTACAAAAGTAAGGATGTAAGAGAAATATAGCCAGTAACTACAGGCCTATCACCTGCCTACCAATAATGTGGAAGTTACTAACAGGTATCATCATGCAAAGGCTATACAACTACCTAGAGGAGACAAAAACAACTCCATCCCCCACCAACAGAAAGGCTGCAGAAGGTGTAGGGGCACAAAAGACCTGCTCCTGATAGACAAAATGGTAATGCAGAACAGTAGGAGAAGGAAAACCAACCTAAGCATGGCATGGATTGACTATAAGAAAGTCTTCACCATGATAGCAAACACATGGCTAATAGAATGCCTGACAATATATGGGGCAGAGGAAAACACCATCAGCTTCCTCAAAAACACAATGCGTAACTGAACTAACAATACTTACAAGCTCTGGAATAAGACTAGCAGAGTTTAATATCAGGAGAGGGATCTTCCAGGGCGACTCACTGTCCCCACTACTCTTCGTAGTAGCGACGATTCCATGACAAAAGTACTGCAGAAGATGGATGCCGGGTACCAAATCAAGAGAAGAGGCAACAAATTAACCATCTTATGTTCATGGAAGACATCAAGCTGTATGGTAAGAGCATCAGGGAAATAGATACCCTAATCCAGACTGTAAGGATTGTATCTGGGGACATAAGGATGGAGTTTGGAATAGAAAAATGCGCCTTAGTCAACATACAAAAGGTCAAAGTAACAAGGACTGAAGGGATAAAGCTACCAGATGGGAGCAACATCAAACACATAGATGAGACGGGATACAAATACCTGGGAATAATGGAAGGAGGGGGTATGAAACACCAACCAAGATATGAAGGACACGATCAGGAAAGAATATATTCGGAGATTCAAGGCGATACTTAAGTCAAAACTGAACGGCGGAAATGTGATAAAAGCTGTAAGCACATAACACATAACACGAAAGGAAAGAGGGAGAGGACTGCTAAGCATAGAGGACTGCGTCAACATCTGAAAACCAGTGAAGACGAGTGGCTCAAGAGTGCATGGGAAGAAGGACTGATAAAAGTAGACGAAAACCCAGAAATATACAGACAGGAGAATGACAAACAGAACAGAGGATTGGCACAACAAACTAATGCACGGACAATACATAAGACAGACTAAAGAACTGGCCAGCGATGACACATGGCAATAGCTACAGAGGGGGGGAGAGCTAAAGAAGGAAACTGAAGGAATGATAACAGCGGCACAAGATCAGGCCTTAAGAACCGCCAGATATGTTCAAAGAACGATAGATGTAAATAACATCTCTCCCCATAATAAGAAGTGCAATACGAAAAATGAAACCATAAACCACATAGCAAGGGAATGTCCGGCACTTGCACAGAACCAGTACATAAAGAGGCATGATTCAGTGGCAAAAGCCCTCTACTGGAACCTGTGCAAGAAACATCAGCTACGTTGCAGTAATAAGTGGTACGAGCACCAACCTGAAGGAGTGATAGAAAACGGTCAGGCAAAGATCCTCTGGGACTTTGGTATCATAATAGATAGGGCGATAAGTGCAAATAGACCAGATGTGACATTGATTGACAAAATCAAGAAGATAGTATCATTCATTGATGTCGTAATACCATGGGACACCAGAGTTGAAGAGAAAGAAAGGGAAAAAATGAATAATTATCAAGACCTGAAAATAGAAATAAGAAGGATATGGGATATGCCAGTGGAAATTGTACCCATAATCATAGGAAAACTAAGCACGATCCCAAGATCCCTGAATAGGAATCTAGAAAAACTAGAGGCTGAAGTAGCTCCAGGACTCATGCAGAAGAGTGTGATCCTGGAAACGGCGCACATAGTAAGAAAAGTGATGGACTCCTAAGGAGGCAGGATGCATCCCGGAACCCCACATTATAAATACCACCCAGTCGAATTAGATGACTGTGATAGAGCAACAAAAAAAATTATAATAATCTTTACTACATCTTAGGTCTATATACATGGAATACTCCAAGTAGAGAAAATACAATAAACACAATCTAGATACACCAGATAAATTGATAATCGACAATACTCACACAATTGCTGAAGTAGTAGGAAAAATAAAAATCATAATTTTGGTAATGACAATACTAATAGTGGTAATTATAGTAAAAAGTTTAAAGAAATATAAAAGGAAGTCGAGAGCACGTCAGCCACTTCCAGTAAAATTGAAAGTATAAGGAAAGAAAATTGAAATACCTCATATATAATACATAACAAAAATAATTATTTTACTTACTTTGAAATGCATACATAAATAATTTGTTTGGTATTTGTAATGCCATGCAAACTACAATATCCATAAATTCCTAACAAACTTTTAGGATATTCCTGCTTTTGTTTTCTCTTCCATGATGCTTTTTAAACAATGTCCTTGAATCGACAAAATGTCACGTACTCCACTCTGAACCTACTTTTCATATGCTATTGTATCTTTAGATGATATTCTCATTAATTTTCAAATTTGTAGCTCAGCATTCATCCTTTCATTACTTATAATCGGACACTTATCACCCCACCCCCCCACAAAAAAAATCAAGTCATTATATACGCAAACTAATCTCTCTTCCAGGCATGAAAAGGATTCCATTATTTTATGTCTGAAAACTAATCAAGACGAAAGGGATCCAAAGACTGAGTCCTGACCATCTTCTCAGGAGGCAAAGAGATGAAAGAGATTCCTTCATCCCAGTCTTTCTTGTGATGCTAATTCTGCACACAATTCATATTCATAAGCTTGATGAAAGCATTCCTGTCCCTTGCTATTCTGATTATGAGAGCTAAATTTGTGGTGCTTAAGAAAATGATAAAATTTGGCATAAAATCGACCCTTGAATAATATAAGTACTCAGGAAAACTACAGGAAAAGAAATACGGCTAAAGAAATTGAGAATAGTTTGATTTTTTCGTACGAAAATAATATCTGAAAATTAATTAGATGCACGTGTAAGGAGTAATTATTCATTACCGAAGATCCAGAAGGTGATCCTATGTGGTCAACAGATATCCTGCGAAAAGGTTCACAAATACGAGTAGGACAAAAGCTTTGCAGGGAGAGCTCTGACTGAAGTAAGGAAGTAACTGTCAAACACGAAGGAATTTATGAGCGCCATTGCCTCATGAGAATCAACATCAGTCGAAAGAGGAACCAGGGAGAGCTTTACCCATTTCTCGTGGCGGAGCCTTCTTTTGAATACTGTGTTGTTTGAGTTTGTTTCTCAATCAGCATCTTACCCTAGATCCCCATCCCTAGCGTATTTAAATCGAATGCAGTCTGCATCTCACCTGGTCTGATCCTCTTTTCACTTGTTTCATGAAAAGTGACCTTTCGGTGGCTGAGATTTTTCATCTAATCCATGATCATTCAGTATATACATTATCGAACTTTCAACTTAATTATCTCAGTTCCTGGATTCCATTAAGAAACAACGAAGAAATGTGTTCGCCTGAAAGATGGTACTCCATAACTACAACATCATTGGCCATCAAATCATAATCCAGATGATTTCATAGTGGGGTACATCAGTATAAGTTAGCCATACATTCTGTAAAAATAATTTAAACTAGCTAAGGCAATTTTAGCAAGAGAAAGCGTGCTGTTGAAACAACTGAGATGCATAAGATAGAAAAGCTTGTATTCTTTGATCAAACCACAAGAACTAGAAGAAAGAGTGAAGTTCCGGGTATACTTACAGTTAAATGCTCATTTACTATAGATAATCAAAACAAAACATCCTGATGGTTATAGATTAACGTTTTATTTGTTTATTCAATTTAAAGTAACTTGTTAACAGCATAGCAAGATAAACTAAACCCCGTGTCTTATGTTTCGGAAAAATTCGGAACATTGTCTAATAACTTTGTCATTAATAGTCCTTTCAACTCTTATTTAAAAAATGCTTTGGATGGACAAATGAATACCTAAAACAACTGCAGCCTATTGCACTAGGTCTACATACATCAAAAGTCTTGTGTCTCATTGCATCAATAACCACGTTGCTTGGGATTGATCTAACAAGCATTGTCGTTATACATCAACTATTGAGAATTTGATGTGTCAAATGTCCATGTTATCATACTAATTAAGAACATTATGCAGAAAAGCTGATCAAATTAAATCAACTTATCACATTTTTGCATTTACTAACCAGTCTGAGATTTTTATCTGATTATGGGTTAGTTCTGTTCGAAAAATCTTTTTGCTTTTTATTTGTAGGTAGAATAAGTCTGTTGCTTTTACAGTAACGTTTATTGTAATCATGTGTTATTCGATTAATATTTCATGTTACTTTTACTTATGGGTATAATAATATTATTCTTCTAACTCTAATGTTGAATAAGTAATAATAATAATAATAATAATAATAATAATAATAATAATAATAATAATAATAATAATAATAATAATAATAATAATAATATTTTTTTCGTTTTATTTTCAGTGGCTTTCTGTCTGCCTGGAGAGGCTGTAATATGTCTTAAGTACACAAGGGGAAAAATGTATACGCACAAGAGGTAGATTTAAGTACAGGAATGTGGCCAGTGCGTTGAATGTTTGCAATAAATAGGACAAAAATACTGTATATTAATTCACATTATTGGATTAGTTACTCATATCCTGCATCATTTCTCCTTATTGGAACTTGATAATGTTTGACAGGAACGTGGTCTTCGTTGCAGTAGGCGCCAGATAAACTTTAAGATTCTTCGTATGGTGATTTTTGTTATTTGCACCTTCAAACATGGAGTAGGCTTGGGCCAACCGAGCTCTAGCCTATAATGCTTATTCGAACAATAGGACTGACAGGACAAATCAAAATAAATCTTTTCGATGTTTAATACATACCGTGAACCAAACAAACCAACTCAGATTAAGACAATCTTTATTTAGATATACTATCACACCCACATAACTCGGAGTACCCAGAAGAGGATCACATCGAGAGATCATCTCTGATGTAAAAATAAAAAGTAAAATGTGCATAACTGCTGCAACATGTGAATTCGTATATAGTGAATTTGCTCAATTTGCTGTAAATATTATTTTTACGTACAATCTAAGGCTTGTGTGTATCCCTCCTGACTTTATACGAGTATACTTGAAAATATTAGTACAATAACTTACTGAAGATGAGAAATCATTGATCATTAAAACATACAAAACATGATCCCCAGCTACCCTACCCCACCTAAGGCGGACAAACAGGCTTTCAAGAAGTGGTTGGATATGTTGTTTCCCCTACCCTCCCGATCATTTACTTACCCCACTCCAACCCGAGACGAACACAGATTCGCAGGAGGGAGGTATATGTGCTATGAAATTTTACTTCTTTTGTTGTAAAAATTTTGAGATGTATTCTTTCTATTTTAACATCCAGACAGGCTTTAAATTTTGTAATATTTCTTTTGAATGGTAGATTGAAAACTAATATAAGCATAATCTTATCTCAGTTCCTATTCAAGATGTCTTTGTTGCTCTGATAAAATTCCCTCCGTTAACTTATTCATAAAGACAGAAATTTCGGTGGCTTTGGTGCCTCGCTATTCTGCTGGAACAAGCTTTGAAGGGCTTTCGCTCATTTTTCTTCTCAAACTTATGCATAGATATACTCCTATTCATGAGGGTGTACGAGCAGTACTCGCATTTTGTTGCAATTTGCATCTAAATGCAAAATTAAAAAAAAAAAAATGTACCAAAGTTCCTTCGGCACAATCAGATTTTAAGTATAGCCATGGCTCGTGAAATGTTCAGCCAGGTTGACCTGTCCTATGCATAGCCAGCTCATGGCTAATGTTAACCATTAAATAGAAAAAAAAAAAAAAAAAAACTATTGAGGCTAGAGGGCTGAAATTTGGTATGCTTGGTGATTAGAGGGTGGATAATCAACATAACAATTTGCAACCCTCTAGCATTAGATGTTTAAAAGATCTGCGGACTTACAGACAAATGGCCATCTCAATAGTTTTCTTGTACAGAAAGCTAAAAACCAAATATCTTAATCTCCTCAAGATCTCTGCAAGATTGTTTCTATGTCTGGATATATACCAGAATAATGACTTGAATAATCCTCTTTGCAAAAGTGGTCTGTAATCACATCAGCAATAATTATGAAAACTTAGGCTTTTTATTTATTTATTTTTTTTTTTTTTTTTTATTTGTTTTTTTTTTTGAGGACTTCAATGCTGCTTACTAGCAAGTAGTTTTATCCAGATATCTGGAGACTTCAACGCTACTCTTAGTAAGTAGTTATCTTTATATCTGGAGACTTCAATGCTGCTCTTCAGTAAGTAGTTATCCATATATCTGGAGACTTCAATGCTACTCTCCAGTAAGTAGTTATCCATATATCTGGAGACTTTAATGCTGCTCTCCAGTAAGTAGTTATCCATATATCTGGAGACTTCAATGCTACTCTCCAGTAAGTAGTTATCCATATATCTGGAGACTTCAATGCTACTCTTCAGTAAGTAGATATCAATATATCTGGAGACTTTAATGCTACTGTCCAGTAAGTAGCTATCCATATATCTGGAGACTTCAATGCTACTCTCCAGTTATCCATATATCTGGAGACTTCAATGCTACTCTTCATGTAAATAGATATCCATATATCAGGAGACTTCAATGCTACTCTTCAGTAAGTCATTATCTATATATTTTGGAGACTTCAATGCTACTCTTCAGTAAGTAGTTATCCATATTCTGGAGACTTCAATGCTACTCTTCAGTAAGCAGATATCCATATATCTGGATCTCCATGCCACTCTCGTAAGTAGTTAATCATATTTATTCTGGGAGATTCATGCTACTCTTCAGTAAGTAGTTATCCATATATCTGGAAGACTCCAATGTTTACTCAGTTCAGTACGTAAGTTCAATATATCTGGAGACTTCAATGCTACTCTCCAGTAGAGGTTAGTATCCATATATCGGGAGACCTTCAATGCTACTCTCCATAAGTAGTTATCCATATATCTGGAGACTTCAATGCTACTCTTCAGTAAGTAGTTATCCATATATCGGAGACTTCAATGCTACTCTCCATAAAGGTGTTTATTCATAATCGAAGACTTCAATGCTACTCTTCGTAAGTAATATCCAATATATCTGGAGACTCTAATGCTACTCTCCAGTAAGTAGTTATTCTATATCGGGAGACTTCAATGCTACTCTACAGTTTATAGGATATCAATATATCTGACTTCAATGCTTACTCTCCAGTAATTTACCATATGGACTTCAATGCCACTCTCCAGTAGTTTTATTCCATAATAAGGCTGAGACTTCAATGCTACTGTCCAGTAAGTAGCTATCCATATTTCTGGAGACTTCAATGCTACCCTCCAGTAAGTAGTTATCCATATATCTGAGATGCCAATGCTACTCTCCAGTAAGTAGTTATCCATATATCTGGAGACTTTAATGCTGCTCTCCAGGAAGGAGTCATCTATATTCAAGGAGACTTCAATGCTGCTCTCCAACAAATAGTTATCTATATTTCTGGAGACTTTATGCTGTTTAAAATTGGCTCTTCAATAAGTAGTTATCCATCTATCTGGAGACTTTCAATAGCTATACCATCCAATAAGTAGTTGATCCGCATTATCTGGAAGACTTCAATGTTGCTCTCCAGTAAAGTAGTTATCTATATATCTGGACACTTCAATGCTACTCTCCAGTAAGTAATTATTCATATTTCATGATACTTCAATGCTGGTCTCCATAAGTAGTTATCCGTTTTTCTGGAGATTTTAATGCTATTCTCCAGTAAGAAATTATCTTTATTCATGGAGACTTTAATGCTACTCTCTAGTAAGTAGTTATCCATTTTTCAGGAGGATTCAATGCTACTCTCAGGTAAGTAGTTATCCATATTTCTTGAGATGTCAATGCTACTCTTCAGTAAGTATTTATCCATATTTATGGAGACTACAATACTGCTCTTCCGTAAGTAGTTTCCTATTTTTCTGGAGACTTCAATGCTGCTGCTCAGTGAGTAGTAATCTATATTCATGGAGACTTCAATGCTACTCTCCAGTAAGTAGTTTTCCATTTTTTTCCGGAGACTTTAATGCTTCTCTTCAGTAAGTAGTTATCTGTATTCATGGAGACTTCAATGCTATTCTCCAGTAAGTAGGTATCCATTTTTCTGGATACTTCAATGCTGCTCTCCCGTAAGTAGTTATCTGTATTCATGGAGACTTCAGTGCTACTCTCCAGTAAGTAGATATCCATTTTTTAGAGACTTCAATGCTGCTGATCTTTTGCCGGAAACTCAATAGTTCCAGTGATGTCATTAGTTCCACCCCCAAGGGGAGGAATTAGGTTAATCAATTATACTCAAGGGATGTCAGTAGATAATCTTCAACCAATAAAGACCACTACCAGGCGGGACAGTAGCAGATTCTCCGCTTATGGTAGGTGGGACAATCTCCTTTGAAGAAACTTCCAGAAAGCAAGCAGAGAGCAGAGGATTAGATAGAAATAGCCGGGAGCCTAAGCAGAAGTGTTGTGGGGGTCCAGAACCTCACAGTTGTGGGTTAGAAGATTCAAGATAGGCTAACACTTTGATTATATTCATATACTCCAACATCTAACAATAAATTAAGCAAGGACCGATAAAGGCTCTAGAAACTAAAATTAATTACAAACAACAAAGAGAGAAAAGAAAGAAGGACATGACAAATGGTGCCAGCTAAATGGGATGTGAGGAAGATGTAAAAAGTGCAGTGTGAGATACTACACATACCAGAACTCTGGCAATACGAATCGACTCAAGAATTTAATAACGGATGGCGAAGTGAATCATAACATTGACGAAAACATTCCCCCTATAAACGTCAACGGCCGAAATAGAACGCAGCGACTGTAATAATTTATAGACATTTCCGCTTATAAATCCCACAACAAAGAAGCATTATTTCTCTAATTAAAAAAACAAGGAATGAGTGAAGCAAGCATACCTGTCAACATTACTTGTGAACTTTAAGAAGAATCTGATGGTCGACGGTGTACAACGAAGCAAGAGGAGGATAGTCTTAGCCAAAAATTTAAACTAAAGTCGTATTCTGCATGAATACAGCAAACGTAAGTATTAACACGTGAAACAGCAAAACACCGTAGCGTATTCAGAATAGTGCAGCAGCCGTAACAAACAGATTTCTGTAATTAATCTGTTTAAAACGGATGAGTGCATTGCAAAATGCACGATGAACATTCCGTTAAAGATCAACTTTAATGAAAAAATGTTTTTTGACAAGGACGAATCTTTGCTGAACAACGAAACCAGAGAAAAACTCAGCGTCAAGTCAAGATTAAATTTTAAAGACAACAGTTGAATTCGAGTGCCAACAACGAAGAAAGTGTTATCGAAATCCAAGTAAAAAAACGACAACAGAAACATACGTAAGTTGATGAAACTGAATTTTTTCTATTCTCTGTAGGAGTGCGTGAAAATTTGCTTATTCTCTCTCATAGAAAATATAAAACTTTTTGAATTCTCTCTCAATTAGGATATAAAATAAAAGTGGATACGCACGCAATAAAAATAAAAGCAAAGTTATGAAGTGGGAGAAAAAAAAATATTTTTCACTCTTGGGGCATCTGTAAAATGCTCAATTGTGAGTCTTCCATCACTATTACCTTTCTGAATGGATCTTCTGCGCTTTCCTCTAGGCCTCCTTCCATGTATCACCCTGTGGTTTCTTTCTAGAATAATCACTTTTCGCCTGCGGTCTCATTATATTACACTCTCAGGAACCCTAGTGTTTGCACATACGAACTCATTAAATTGTTCTAGAAGGTTCCATACACTTGCCTTGTTTAGCTCAGGAACAGACAAACATGGTGCATTTTTCTGATGTCACGATCACATGACTCTCGACCAGCAGCTAGGTCAACCTGCGCACTCGGGCTCTCGCCTCTGAGACCTGACATGTTTTTTGACTAACTTGGCTTGTGTCTTTCATCCACCCAGAATATTCGCTGATATTTTGAAGGCTTTCCTCAACACTCGCGACTTGTTTGTTGAACATTCCAATAAGTTAACGACAAAGTCTGTTGCACCCTATATCTAAATACAATCGTTTTCAGTAGTGCAGTTAATCTATATATTATATAATAATAGCAATATACACTGAATATTGTATTTATTAAATGCTAAAATCACTTCTGTTCTTATAGCTGCTTTTATCACGTATTCCTTGCGAAAAAGCACAAACACACTCACACTCACAGTTCACACACACACACACACATACACATAAATATATTCTGTTTAAACAGAATTCCATATAGCAAAAGGAGCCCATAAAACGTCAAAATGTAGAAATTAGATACTAGATGTCAGAGACCAAACTGTCTCTCTTTTCAGGCAGGTGATGAGTGAGGAAAACTACAGAAAAAGTGGTATTTATACCAAAAGCTTCACAGGTCAGCCGTTAAGTCACCCAGGTTGACAAATTCTCTCTAATCTTTTTAATTGCTGGTTGGAGGAAGATTTTATTCAAAAACATCTGAGTTCGATCATCCTTTTGAAATATTCATTTTTTCGTTGTTTAATCAAAACTAATTCTACCATCTTGCTTTTAAACCGACTATTGCTGCTATAAATTATATTTGACAAATTCCAGTTTAGTCTGTGATTATGATTACTGATGTGTTTAAAAATAGCTGAGCTCTTTTGTCCATACCTAACAGAACGTTTATGATGTTAATACCCTGTAAAACGATGTAAAATTGGTCACATTCAAGGTAAGGAATTTCTTATACTTCCGTGTCTTTGGGAGTTGGTTTTTGTTGGACCTTAGCCAAATTCCTGATTAATGATTCAGCAGTTTAAGATTACACGTGGCAAAGATAGTTATTTTACCTTTCTTAGAACCTCCCCTTTTTGCTGAACACAGATCTATATATATATATATATATATATATATATATATATATATATATATATATATATATATATATATATGTGTGTGTGTGTGTGTGTGTGTGTGTGTATAAATATATAGATATATATATATACATATATATATATATATATATATATATATATATATATATATATATATATAGTAAATGTGTGGAGTGTGTTTGTGTGTATGTGTTTGCGTCCGTGTATCATATGTATGAAGGCTTAGTTCAGCCAGCCTCCTTTTTTGGAAGTTAGATGCTTCTGTTACATGCGAATGAAAAAAAGGTGGAAGCTCTATCGGTGAATAATGTAGTATTGTGGGTAGGGTAAGTAAACTGAAAATATAAGCAATGTGGTGATAGTTCCAAGAAGTCGTAAGTTAGCGCGGGAGGAAGGTTAAATCAGAGTGTTATGTGACAATTGAAAATTTGAAATGAATGGAGGATGATAGGCAGCAGGAAGGGGGTGGAGTATGGAAATATTGTGTCGGGGAGGAAAGGACGAGAGATGGCCTTATGAGATCTCGCGAAAAAGTGGTTAGGAAGCAGGAGGCTCGGCTCCCGAGAAGATAATGTATAAAAGACGGATATGAATGATTAATGGTACAGAGTTTGTGCCCGCTAATTAGATCTTTTTTTAGGTAAATGATGAGGGTAGTTTTTCGGTTGCTTCTCTTACAATATGACATCCACTATTCAACAGATAAGGAATGAATTTGGTATAACAGAAAAGTTTCTATATACTCACATCGATATATATATATATATATATATATATATATATATATATATATATATATATATATATATATATATATATATATATATATATATAACCTCAGAACCTATGTATCATGTTATGAAATGTATGTTTTTGTGTTCAGATTCCCACATTTAAGATAACACATGTTAAGTAGTGTAACTTTTCATTTTTAAACATACATAAGGCGGAGAGAAAAAAACATATGTAAGACAGAGAGAAAGAGTAACAGAGAAGGTTGTTATTCACACTTTGAGCATGTCTGAGTCAGCTGATTTCTTTATCCGCGCAAACATACGTAGGGACCTCCCAGGCAGCATCGAGTCCTTCGAGAACATTCCCTACAATGATGTTATTCATGTTTAACATAAAGAGATGACGTAATATGCTTTCATCTTGAACTCAATGCTAATCGCCACATATGCCCATACGCTTATGGGGATAGAGAACAATTCATCGATCCCAAGACCTAGCCGCTGGCGTAACGGATAGTATCTCTCTCTCTCTCTCTCTCAAAGCTCTCTCTCTCGCATGAACTGTTTTTCATTTAACGTAATGTATTTGAGCTGGTCACTCAGTAACTGTTTTAATGTATGTGTTGTTTGTGGAATTTGAGCATAGTGTTATCAATATTATTTTTGTGAAGGCGCCCACGAAAAATATTGAAGGGGTTGAAATTGTAACAGGCCTTTGCTTTTGATTGGAGTTGCAACTGCGTATACAGGTATTTTTCAAATATTTTGAAGTGCTCTTCGAGGTTTTATTTTACAATGTATGGATAAAATTATCATTTTCTATACATTTTTATTTTGCTTTGTTCTTTTGACATGTCCATTTTATATGCTTAATGTTTGTACTGTCAATGCTTTGTTTTCATATTATGCATTATGCTTTTTTTGCATTGCCTTTATTTTTTTTAATTAATTTGAATAGTATTCTATGGTGTAATTGTTTGGATCTAACACTTACAAATTAATTTGTATTTAATTAAATTTCATTTCAAATTTAATTATTGCTTTATAATTTAATTTAATTAATTTTCTTGATAAATTTTGATTCAATTTTCCTTAATAATTAATTCAAGAGATAATTAAACTTTTGTTTTCAAGTAATAACAATTTCCCTGAGAAAGATAATCTTGCACTGCTAATGTCTATGTTACTCCTTAAATAGAAATCCAATCGAACTCCAAGTGCCATAGCAGCCAATCTGAATGCATATGAAGACAGAGCAAAAAGGATAGTTCATCAGGCCGTGAATTCTTCCCACCGGAAAAAATTATATATATATGTATATATATATATATATATATATATATATATATATATATATATATATATATATATATATATATATATATATATATATATATATATATATATATATATATATATATATAAATATATATATATATATATATATATATATATATATATATATATATATATATATATATATATATATATATATATATATATATATATATATATATATAGATATAGATATAGATATAGATATAGATATATATATTAAGAATAGTGCAAAAAGCAATACTATTGGATCCAGACTAGTTCCGTATATGTCTCCCCAGTTCTATGAAGATGTTATAAAAATAGCAAAAGGAATTTGACTGATATGTGAGCAGAGGAATGCTTATATAAATATCAAAAGAAATTTTTTTCGGTGCGTGGAAGGCTACATTTTACGTTTTCTCGATTTTATTTTTATTTACGGTATACTTTTATACAAGTATTCCAAAGTTCTCGCACGTATCAATATGAATAAAGTTCCTTCTTTTTTAAGTTTGCTGTTTACGTAAAGCAGTATTTCTGGATACTGACGTAGTATGATATTTATAAAGTATTTATCTTGGCCAGTTCTGAATTCCTTTTACAAGGAATATAGCGTCAATATATTATTTTTCACCATTATTCAGAGACATGTATGGGTAGTCTAAACTATGAATTAAAATAAATGAATAAATTAAAGGCTTTTCATTAAATACCAGTGAATTTGAAAATAAATGGATGGCTTAATAAAAAACATTTTCTGTGTGTTAAACAATGACGAAACAAGAATGGTTCTTTAAAAAACTAGGTATGAATCCCAGCCCTTCAGATTTCCTGAACCTGCCAACAAAAGTTGGCACGGGACCAACTTAATTTAGCAACAATAGCAAACGGAAGCATTCCCGCATCCCTTTGTATGGCTGCGTGACAGTCTGGTGTGGAAAAAGGAAGAACTACAGTTGCCGTTATGAATAAAGAAAATTGCTGGTGACCATAAACGACCACACACACGCAATTACTATTGTGTTACCTAAGTGGATGCAAATAGGTCGTCAGTTCAGATTTGAGTTAATTGGCTATTTTAGAGTCTCATTTTATAATTGTTGGTGTTTTACGCAGCCCTATTATTATTATTATTATTATTATTATTATTATTATTATTATTATTATTATTATTTTGCGGCAGATTAGTAAGGAAAATTGCAGATTACACTACAAAATATATGATGACAAATGGAAAATTCTAATGTTTTATCACCTACATATATTAAAGAACGAAAGTTGTTCTACCGATGTCAATCCACATTCAAATATGTTGTTGTTCATATCTATCTGGTCACAAGAATCAAAATGTTTAAGATTCGATAACCATGTGAGCAAGAATTATCTGGTGCCTCGTGTTTGCGGTGACCATATTGCATTTTGCTGAAATCCTTGAAGTATATTCTTCTTAAGAATCTGTTTCATACTTTTTATGCATCACCTACATCAACTAAAATTTTTATTTAATGTCTACTAATGAGACATCAGATTTGGACACGACACAAAATTGATGAAAGCTCGTATGGCTCTATGGTCATTCGTTAGATTTCATTAAGATATCTTGTGGGTTTCTATTATCGATAGAAATATAGTAATATTTACAGATGCCATTTCAAGGCGCATGTGTTAAATGACGTCATTGCCACATGGCATATCATACATATCGTCAAATGTGTCAAACCTTAGTTAGGCCTTTCTATTAGGGAAAGCATGGGAGAAATTACTATATATTTTACACGATAATTTTATATTCACAATGGAATGAGGATTTATCGTCCATGTTGATCCTAACACTGCAAGTTATTATTATCATTATTTATTTTATTTTATTTTTTTGCTCTATCACAGTCCTCTAATTCGACTGGGTGGTATTCTTAGTGTGGGGTTCCGGGTTGCACCCTGCTTGCTTAAGAGTCCATCACTTTTCTTACTATGTGCGCCGTTTCCAGGATCACACTCTTCTGCATGAGTCCTGGAGCTACTTCAGCCTCAAGTTTTTCTATATTCCTTTTCAGGGATCTTGGGATCGTGCCTAGTGTTCCTATGATTATGGGTACAGTTTCCATTGGCATATCCCATATCCTTCTTATTTCTATTTTCAGGTCTTGATACTTATCCATTTTTTTCCCTTTCTTCTCTTCAACTCTGGTGTCCCATGGTATTGCGACATCAATGACTGATACTTTCTTCTTGATTTTGTCACTCAACGTCACGTCTGGTCTATTTGCACATATCACCCTATCTGTTATCTTGATAGCCATAGTCCCAGAGGATCTTTGCCTGGTCGTTTTCTATCACTCCTTCAGGTTGGTGCTCGTACCACTTATTACTGCAAGGTAGCTGGTGTTTCTTGCACAGGCTCCAGTGGAGGGCTTTTGCTATTGAATCATGCCTCTTTTTGTACTGGTTCTGTGCAAGTGCCGGACATTCGCTTGCTATGTGGTTTATGGTTTTATTTTTCGTATTGCACTTCCTACATATGGGAGAGATGTTATTTCCATCTATCGTTCTTTGAACACATCTGGTTCTTAGGGCCTGATCTTGTGCCGCTGTTATCATTCCTTCAATTTCCTTCTTGAGCTCTCCCCTCAGTAGCCATTGCCATGTGTCACCGCTGGCCAGTTCTTTAGTCTGTCTCATTTATTGTCCGAGCATTGGCTTGTTATGCAGTCCTCTGTTCTGCTTGTCTTTCTCCTGTCTCTGTATATTTCTGGGTCTTCGTCTGCTTTTATCAGTCCTTCTTCCCATGCGCCCTTGAGCCACTCGTCTTCACTGGTCTTCATATATTGCCCCAGTGCTCTGTTCTCGATGTTGACGCAGTCCTCTATGCTTAGTAGTCCCCTCCCTCCTTCCTTTCGTGCTATGTATAGTATGTCCGTATTTGCTCTTAGGTGTAGTGTTTTGTGTATTGTCATATGTTTCCTCGTTTTCTGGTCTATGCTGCGAAGTTTGCTTTCATCCATTCCACTGTATCTGATTACTGGCACTGCCTATGTGTTTATGGCTTTTATCATATTTCCGGTGCAGAGTTTTGACTTGAGTATCGCCTTGAGTGTCTGCATATATTCTTTCCTGATCGGGTCCTTCATCTCATGATGTTTTATATCCCCTCCTTCCATTATTCCCAAGTATTTGTATACCATCTCATCTATGTGTTTGATGTTGTTCCCATCTGGTAGCTTTATCCCTTCAGTCCTTGTTACTTTGCCCTTTTGTATGTTGACTAAGGCACACTTTTCTATTCCAAACTCCATCCTGATGTCCCCAGATACAATCCTTACAGTCTGGATTAGGGTATCTATTTCCTTGATGCTCTTACCATACAGCTTGATGTATTCCATGAACATCAGATGGTTAATTCTGTTGCCTCTTTTCTTGAGTTGGTACCCAGCATCCATCTTCTGCAGTACTTTTGTCATGGGAATCATGGCTACTACGAAGAGTAGTGGTGACAGTGGGTCGCCCTGGAAGATCCCTCTCCTGATATTAACCTCTGCTAGTCTTATTCCAGAGCCTGTAGGTATTGTATTCCAGCTGCACATTGTATCATTGTGGAAGCTGATGGTGTTTTCCTCTGCCCCATATATTTTCAGGCATTCTATTAGCCATGTGTGTGGTACCATGTCGAAGGCTTTCTTATAGTCTATCCATGCCATGCTTAGGTTGGCTTTCCTTCTCTTACTGTTCTTCATTACCATTTTGCCTATCAGGAGTAGGTCTTTTGTGCCTCTACACTTCCTTCTGCAGCCTTTCTGTTGGTGGGGGATGGTATTTGTATCCTCTAGGTATTGTATCCTCCTTTCGCTGATGATACCTGTTAGTAACTTCCACATTATTGGTAGGCAGGTGATAGGCCTGTAGTTACTGGCTATATTTCCTTTACTCTTGTCTTTCTGGAATAAGGATGTTCTTCCTGTGGTCATCCATTTGGGGCGCATGGTGATTTGTGATACAATGCTGGAGTTGTTCTGCTATTCGTGGGTGTAGGGTGCCCTTGAAGTTTTTGAGCCAGTATCCATGGACTTCATCGGACCTGGGGCTTTCCAGTTGGGCATTTTCTTAAGTTGGTGTCTGACTGTGTCTGTTGTGATGTCAGTGAATCTTTGTTTTATTCTCCCTGTTTCTTCAGCGTTGACTTCCTGGAGCCATGTTGCATGTTTGCTGTGTGATACCGGATTGCTACAGATGTTTTCCCAGAATCTCGTACTTGGTTCGGCTTCAGGAATTTCTGGGTGGTTTTCTTCCCCTCTTAGTTGGCTGTACAGTCTTTTCTGGTTGGTTCCAAATAGTTTGTTCTGTTGGTATCCCTTATTCCTGTTCATGTACCGTTGGATCTTGTGTGCTTTAGCCTAAGTCTCTGTTTTACATCTTCTATTGTGTTGCTTAGTCCCCTCTCCTGTACTTTGTATTTCTTCTTTCAGTTCCTCCCTTGTTTTCTTGCTACTTAGCCTTTTTTCTGCCATCTCTTTCAGTTTACTCAAGTGTTATCTCATCACCATGATTTGCTTTTCCAGGCGCCTTTTCCAAGGCGATTGCTGTTTTGGTTTCTGTTGGGTTGGTTGTGCTGTGGTGTTGGTGTTCGTATCCCCATCAGTTCTGCTACTAATCTTGCTCCTCATATGTCAAGTTATTTGTTCCTGTGATATTGGTTGGTATGTGTCTTAGTCCTCACTATTTCATTGACCTCACTTGTTTTCTCCGTATCTGGCTTCATCATCCCTGTCGTCTTCTGTGGCGATCGTCTCTCAGTTCGTCCCTTCTTGTAATTCGCTGTCATTATTATTATCATTATTATTATTATTATTATTATTATTATTATTATTATTTATTATTATTATTAATTATTATTATTATTATTATTATTATTACTTATCATTATATTTAGGATGCTATTACCAACGCTTTATATTTCGTAGCCAAGAAAGGTGAATAACTAAGAAAATGAAACAAATGCTTGTGTTATGATATGCATGGAAAGGATTAATTATATTTTTTCATGCGCGGTTAAGACATTCTGACCTCATGGTATCTTTGAAAACGGTAGTTTTACATAACATAATAAAAACTCGTGGGAGAGAATAGTTTTGAAAACTAAAAAGAGTATATGTACTAGGTTTTCTAAAGAGTCCGTAAGATGCCCTTAAAATAATGGAAAGAAGGATAAATCTAAATCTAAACGTGCCCCCATTCCTAAGAAGATAGGCGCGTATGGAGGGAGTCTGAATATGTGTGTAAGGTCCATGAAGTACATTTTTCCATATATTATTATCAAATAAAGAATTATGGATAGTGTTTGTTATGAAACAGTTAAGTTAAACATTCGAAAGTAATAGCAAAGTGGATATAGAGGAACAGTTATTGAGAGTCATTTACTCATAGAACATTTTTCTTTTAATTTGCTTCCCAGACAAACTGTTCTTTATTTTCTCTTCTATTTTACCTTCTTCTTGACCTCCTTCTAGATGGTCTTGTGTTCCTGTAAGATCTTCCCCAGTCTTTCAACTACGCTTTAAATAATTACTCTTGGCCTCTCATTAAATTTCTTATTTTGAACTCCTTCCTTCCTAAAGTCATGCAAGTCCTTGCTGATTCATAACCCATCCTGGAATTGACAGTTTCTTCACATACTTAAACTTCCACGTTTTCAGCTTTTTCCTCCATTCCTCCTCTTATGTTTCTTCTCTTCCTTCTTTTGTGATTCACTTCTCTTAATTACCCTTGTACTTCGAAATACATTTCCACCTCTTATTCTCCAAAATACTCCCAATGGCCTTGATTCATGCTTTAGCAAAAAAAAGATAAAAAAATAAAAAATAAAGAGTTATAACTTGCTGCCAGATATTACTCTTCTCTTCATTACAGCCAACAGCCTGCTCTTGAATTGTCCATACATTAACACTTGAACAAAATATGTATTTTCTTGCTGTTTTGTCTTTTTTTCGAAATCAAGCCCCTTTCAATCCACATCCCCACAGACTTCTTCAGTCTCATTTACACCAGAAATTCAGTATCTGTCTATTTCACAGTCTCTCTCTGTTACCTGTCTTGGTATATAGATCACCTGGCACAACCACCCTTTCATCTTTTATATTTTTGCTTGCTCGTACCATTCTTTCCAGTCCTGTCGCACGTACTCCTGTATTTATAAATCATTTTCTTGTGGTTCATCGAACCTTAACGATAAAAATGTTCAGACTTATGCATCTGTTGTCTCTCACCCGTTCTGTTTTTTCATGATGCAACAGTTTCTGCATTGCCACTACTCCTGTGCACACTGCCCTTTCACCTGTGTACCTCTCATTACTAAACCATTGTTTTTCCTCTTTGGCTCTCTCTTAATTTTTTCATGTGTGGGTGTATGTGTACGTGTGCGGGTTTGCGTGAGCGCATCTTTCGGAATGGTTTTTTATATCTATCTTTAAATATTCATATTTTATCCACAATGCTGTAGTGTTTTACGCTTTAGAAACACTACCACAGTAGTTTTCATTCCATCTCCCTAATTGAATTCCTCTCATCAACATTCCCCCCGAAGCGTTTAGAGATTACGATTCATTGCCTCTCTATCTCATTTCATCCTCCCTCTTCTACTGATCAAATCAGGAAGTAACTGTGATCGAAAACAAAGAGGCCGATAACATTGCTAATTGAGCAATCTTAAGTCGTTATTTACAGTTTGGTTTCTTCAGACTACTAACTTGGGCTTGAAAAAGAGTTGATTATGAGGTAGATGAAATTCTTAGAAAAAAAAAATAATGTGCGATGCAGAGAGAGAGAGAGAGAGAGAGAGAGAGAGAGGAGAGAGAGAGAGAGAGAATAGGGGAGGGGTGGGGGGGAGGGGGGGGGGGGGGAACGAATGAGGTCCTTTAATAGTTTATTGATCATTTCCTTCATTGGGGGTTCAGTAAATTCAGATGTTGTATGCCATGGCGGGTTAACTTTATCAATATGAGGCAACGATCTCTTTTTCGCACAAAAAAGAAGTCAGGGTCCGCTGCCTCGCATAAGGCAAAGACTTCCAATGGCACTTTAAAGACGCAATTTATTTGCAGCCTCGCCTCGTGTTTGCTAAGAAACTACTGATAGAATAATAGAGAAGAAGATTAATATAACATGCTGCATCCAACCCATTGATGTCCACACACCTTTATAAGCCAAAACTCCTTATGTCCTGAATATCAAGGAGGATCTTCAACGCCTTTGCTTCATGTATTCAGATGTTAACGATCTTCTTCTCTTTACCAAATCTTACGATTTATACATCATTATCACGTACTGATCAAGGTCTATAGAATACCTATAGCCTTTGGTGCTGATATTACAATTTTCGTTGTGGTACGTAACACTCATCTCGCCTTTTTACATGCATTTCGTATACTCGTAAATACCTGTATGAATTAAGCACTAAGTTCTTCAAGTAAGTTCTTCCTAAGTTATTTTGTTGCAATTTTCCCCAATTGCCTTACTCACACAGTTTAAGCGTCAGCTTTCTTCTCTGTACTTAATTTAAAAAACTTTTTGCCATTTTTTTTTAACTTTCAACTATTAACATCCTCACGGTGACAACAGACATTAGACACACCCCCGACTTCAAATTTTCTTTTCTTATTCCAAGTGCGTTCTTTTGTTTCTTCTCTTACATCCTCAGTTTATATCCTGCTATACATATATCCTCGTACAAACAATTGCGCTGGTTCCACAAAGCAATCTATCTCTAAAATGCCCTTGTCTAATTCATTTGAAAGAAATGAATGGTGCAAAGTCCTGGCAATTGGGTTTATGTTAAGAAACTGAATTTTAACAATTTTCACTGCGTGAGGAACAGGGTGCAGTTTAATAGTTTCTAGAGCCTCAATATGATCCATTACCACTGAAACACTGATCTTAAGTTTAGTTTTACGTCTGAGGTAAAACTTTAAACCCTCCGGGTTCTCTCATTCTCACGGTTCTTTCGATCTTTCGTTTAGCTATGCATATAAATATAAAGTGCAAATCTTTCACGAATATCTTATTTGACCAGTTTCACAATGCATACCACATGACATGGGTTATAATCATATCTAAATTATTGCTTAGAAGAAGACTTTATCTATAGTGCAGGGCCACAGAAAACTGAGCCTCCAAAATCCCAGGTAACTGATACATAATGCATTTTTGATATTCTAATGTAGGCTTCCATCAATTACCTGGGAATTGTCTGCAGTTTTTGCATTGACTTCAAAGCTATTGAATCTGAAAAAGCTGGGCTATTGATTCACCTTAGCAGCTATAAACACAAACAGCTAATCAATAGTACATGAATAGGTTGAACGTAAAGACGGATATGCAACAATGTTGCCGTATTCGTCACCTTCAAACTTTTCCATTCTTTTGCATAATAGAACGGTTTAAAGGAGAAGGTTTATGAGGTACTGAATCACATGTGAAGAGCTGTTGTATCGTCCCTTGTAGGCAGAGACTGAATAATAATCCGTTGAGAGTACAATGAATGAACACAAATAATTTTGGTGTTATATTTGTGCAGTTTTAAAGGTCATTTCTAGAAACGATTCAAATATTTTACCAAGATTGTCATTAACATATTTCTTTCTTTCTCTCTACCAAGCCTATCCTTACAGAGTCTTTCCTTTCATAAAAGTAAGTAAATTGAGAGACTTCTGCCATTGAAATAATGTTTCATTCTCTTTCTTGAGATATACTTTTTGGCGTTTGCATAATTTTAATCTATCGTTCATTTTTATATATAAACGTATTATGGAATTCAAATGCCTAATGTTTTGCTTTCAAGTATAAGCATCGACACATTTATCGTTGATGGAGAGTTGTCTATTAGTATACATAGACCAAGGGTCGCTAGATAGCCCTAACCGTATATTGTTACCCGATTTTACTTATTATCTATTTTCTATACTTGGGGTGCATCAATTTTCAGGGAGAAGCGGCACAAGCATAAAGGCTACTCCATGAACATAAACAAGATCCGATAAGCCCACCGTACGAACTTATCATTTTACGCCCACATACACAGACGCACGCACATGCATATATATGAATTTTTGTCACAGGCACTAGGGCATTTTTTAACATTAAAGATATGAAGGCATAAAGATCGTTGAATATCTAATATACTATACCTATAAATAACTTCCACTAAGGAGAATTATAAGTGATAAACTGCTTCGTCACTAGTGGGAAAGAAAGCTGAAGTACTCATATACACGCGAGTGCACACACACAGATATATATATATATATATATATATATATATATATATATATATATATATATATATATATATATATATATATATATATATATATATATATATATATATATATATATATATATATATATATATATATATCTTATAAAAACTGATTTAGTTATCTGAATGATCTGAACTTCCCAAGAGTGGTTGTACGTAACCGGAATACTCAAAGTTATGACAAAACATCGGACACCGCTTCAGGAAAAAGTTCGCAGACTTTCAGCGGAGAGAAGTGGAAGTAATTTTCAAATGTATTAAAGTTGATGAGTTTCCGGGAATGTTTTCCTGATATCATCTTATAATTATAAGAGAACAAGAGATATTTCACAATTAAGTTTGAACTTCTTCGTGTGGATGGACGTTCACGCTAAGGAAAAATACAAATGGATGATTTAATCAAATGCAGAAACATGAACATGATAAGATTTCTGGTCAAAACGGTTAAAGATGAAGAGCTGAAAAGAGAAGAGAAGGGAAAGAGAGCCATAGCGGAAACCTCTGGTGTTAATTGTGAAGGAGTAGATAGCATTCTCAACTTCAGCAAATATGAAGAGGTGAGGCAGGAATCCAAATGTAGTTTTCATAAGTCCTAGCCCCGTCAAAGTTTGTAGATGATATAGAAATACCCAGCTACTATAAATCCCTTAGACATCAAGAGTGATACCAAGGGATTCTAAAATGTTCCGCATAAAGATAATATCTTTATACTAATAATCACACAGAAAGTAAATTTGATCTGATCATGAATGCAATTTTTCCATCATAACTCCTTGTCAAATCTTCTCACTCAGCACATTTAACATATTTGCAATGAAGGTTTAGACTTTACGCTTCAAAATCAAAAACAGCGAAGAACACAACGAACCCTTTATTCTTGACGACGGGAGCGAGGAAGCTGTTCGTGACCGTCTTGCACCGAGAGTCAGTGACATGCACTTCAATATTTCGGGCGTCAAGTGACGAAGGGAGCCTGGCAGAGGGGAAATGCCTTTCATTGATTTGGCTCAAAGATGATGCGCAACAGGGAGCTGCTCCTCACTGGTAAACGAGGTCAGATTTATTCCTTGGATCCGCTGAAATGTTATGGTTGTTGTTGAGGGGGAAGGGAATTGTACTTGGAAATGAAATTGGTTTCATAAGGTGATTTATTTCCAAGTACAGTGCTGCTATATCAGTAATTTTGCTCTATCACTGTAAGCATTTAGTAAAATTATATATTACTAAAAGACAGATTCAGAAAGGACGGATTATGTAGGAATATTGCATGATGGTTAGCGATATAATAATTTTCGTTTTTAGCAATTCGTCTTGACGTTTCTTGAGGCTTAGGTTTTATCGTTACATCAATTCTTGAAGGTATGATCATAATATCTATACCTTTACACATATCAACATCTCTTTGTTCAAGTAAGCAATTACTGCAGTAATCAATTTCCCTGAAAATTTTCCTCCTCCAAACAAGCTTTACAACACTGGAAAAACACTCATTCCGATTATGAACACGTGATTCCGTCAAATCCCGAGGCCCTGCGTTCCTCAACATCGTAACTGGCTATTTTTTTTGGATTCCCAGTCTATTGTCTATAAACCCTCTCACACTGACTTCAGTGCTTTCCACCTCTAAGTTAAAAATGGTCTTCCTTTCATCTATCCTCTGCATTCAATGCTTATTCGAATCATGAGCGTAGCCAACAACGTGCAAGATGAATGAGTGAACAAAAGAGGATTCACAAGACTTCTCACGTTTGTGATGTGAACACCGTACTATTTAAACTATTAATTAACCAGATACGCACATCTGATATAATGATGCTTAAAAACAAATTTTTAAAATGCTTAGTTAATCTTTTCTTGATATTAGTTGCCTGCTAGGGGTTAGTATCTGAATGCCATTCAGTGCAAATGATCGGTTTCTGAGTTCCTGAGGTGAATCAGAAATAATGAATCTTAGGAGATAGACAGAAAACACCAGGTTACGATGGAATTTCTACAGAAAACAAAACTTGATGACTGAAAACTGTAAGTTATAACGAATAATCATTATAACTGTAAGTTATAATGATTATTCCTAATATCTTGGTAGAAAAAATGATACAAAATTTTGAAATGCACTAGCAGCAAAGGTTTCATGAATCATATTTTTGTTTTGAGATAAACTGCACAACAGAGAAAGAATTTAAAAACCTTCTCAAGGTTTTTGTTAAGAGAAGATATTTGAAAGTTACCAAGGACACATGATTATTGAAATTCTTGCAACCCCATGGCATTTATATGAAATAGGTTAAGCTAATTGAAATTATCTGCAAATGAAGTAGATGCAAAGATTCTGTTGATGAAGCGTGTTAAGTGAATGTACATTAATGATGATTTCTACAAAATATATTATTTTACCTCTGATGTTTTTCCTTCTAATAGTATTATAGTAAAAAAGCACTGGATGATTGAAATGCAGGCAATTCAAACAGTGGAAGGGCAGGATAAGAGTTAGAAATGATACCATATGTAGAATTACTGGAGCTCCATATGATGAAAGAGTAATGATTAGTTTAGCCATATCCTCATAGAACCCATGGGAGAATCGTTTGTTGGAATTCCGTAGACAAACAACGTATAAGATGGGGAACCCAAACGTATCTGCACATTCCAAATGTCCTCTTCGTTACGCGAAGTCTGAAGCAATGATATATATATATATATATATATATATATATATATATATATATATATATATATATATATATATATATATATATATATATATATATACATATATATATATATGCACATATATATTTATTATTAATATATTAGATTAAAACTATTTTTCATGTAACTTTTGACATGTATGTATATTGAGAAGAAACTGAACGAGCTTGATCAAATCGAGAAATTTTAAAGTCTGGTAATGTTGCTGATTAATTGCGTATCATAAATAACACACACACACGCACTCATATATATATATATATATATATATATATATATATATATATATATATATATATATATATATATATATATATATATATATATATTGCTAAGTTTATTGACCGGCTCATCTCCCCAGCAGTATTTAAGGTATCTTATTTCTAAAAGAAGCAACCATGTCTTCTCCTGCAGCAACTGATTTTGGGAGAAAACACGCGGTAGAGGGTAGAAAGGAATTTCCGGTCTGATGGAAGCTTAGGGTAAGATAGGCAAGTCACGAGAGTAAGCTAGGCCTCGAAAGATTGGATTTTTAGGGACCTCTACAATAAGACCTATTTTCCTTCCCAATTTGCTGGCTGTGGTTTACCACTTTCAGGCAGTGCCCGAGGCGGTGTATGGAAGCCCCGTGATTCACAGAGAACCAGCATCTTTCTCAGTCAGAAGCAACTCCTACAGCGAGGCAGACGCACCTCCACTCTCCTCCTCTGACGGAACATCAGCCCTCTGTCCAAATGCTGGTGGTACTATCTCAGAGCCCGACAAATGTCTAAGCCTCAAGTAATTAAGGTACGTCTAGAAAGTGTAAACTCCAAACCAGCTCCTTTTCCTACAAACGACTCTTGCTAATTTTGTTTTGAATTCTCACTTTTATCCCTCTTACATCAAAAGCCCTTTGTCCTCATCGGGCCATGTGCTTCCCCTTGTGACTTGTTAAAGACTAAGTCTTCAGTGCATACCTCAGTTAAACATTAGAGTTCCTTTTCCCCAGTGTTAGAGAAAACTGAATAATCATAACGTGTGCAAGAAGTCCTTTTTTTTTCTTTTATCTTGTCTAATCTGGGATCTTTTCCAGATTCCCAGAGTCACGTGTCCAAGTCTTGGCGCCTGAGAGTGATGCTTTACCGCAAGACATATGAACCATTGTGAAACCCAGCTTTTACGTGAATCTCATTTTGAGCCCAACTAATCATCCCCTTGAGAGATATTAGTCCACATGTGGACCAGCTGCATTTACTCTTCCTCCAGGCCAGTAAATGGCCTCTTGTAAATAAATAGATGTAAAGTAATTAGCTGAGTTTCTGGCGACCTTTCCCTTTAGAGTATGTTAACACTTTAAATCCTTTTACGGTAAGTTCAATTAATTTATTCTGTTTTTTTCCCTCAACAATTTCCGTTTACGTATTTGAACCCCTTAAGGCCGAGGCTCATACGTAACAATGGCGACCTTGCCAGGATTCGAACGCAACTTGCTTAAAAAGCTTGTAAAACGCGTTATCCCTTGTAAAATGTAAAATGTAAATGTTTTTTACAAAGCGCAAATCAAAGCACACTTGCAGCGGAAGACACACACTGACTCACGGTAAGGTATATAATTCTCCAGCCCATCATTCTTCTTCACCCTTACCTCTGTCACCCGAGGATGAACCTCAGACAGACTTTACCTTCATACCTCTCTGGAAAACCAGGAACTGCCCGACCAGGAGTCAGCCTGGAGTTTTCCCCTTACGACGGTTGTTGCAGCAGTCGGCAGTGAGGGCCTCCCCTCAGCAGTAGGTTCCACCTCTACGACGGTTGCTGCAGATACCGAAGTAGGGAGTTCTCCTGCAATCCCTCAGGCTACCACTGCCTCTGCTCCTGACGGCATTTCTGGCCTTACCCAAGAGTCGGTTCCTCCGTCTACTCCTAGGACTGGTATAGCCAGGCCCTGGAGGAATAAGAAGAAGAAGAAGGGACGTCATACCCACTAACAAAAGAGCCACATGCTCTCCTGGACACCTGTGCCCGAGGTACAGTGTCACATTCATGTGCAGAGTGATCCTGGCACCTACCAGAGAAGGTAGCCAGCCTGATCTCTGACAGTAAACTAACCCTCTAACCCCTAGAAATTGTAATACTAACTCTCATGTAAATGTCATAATTACCACATTACATTTCTGGTACTCCACTAATCACTCATCATCCTCACGCATCATTGCCTCACATCATGTACTTTAACAATTCAGGTTAGATAAACCACTACTGTACGTACCACACTCTGGAATGATTGCGTCTCTAATTAACTGTATTGAGTAGGTTAGGCTAATGATTTAGTACCAGGGCATTAGGGTAGTAGCAAAAAGAATTTTCAAGTAACCTTACATAGGAGTAGAGTAGATTGTCGTCACAGACAACCAGTAGTTCTTACTTAGGCTAGACTACATTAATCCAATAAGTTAGTACACTTAGCATCTCCACCTATAAGTTAGGTTTATATAACACAATTTGCGGCACCAGCAAAATTTCCCCGTCTAACAATTTCTGTCATACTGAAGATAATTATATTTTTTCGTGAATATCTTGTAAATCAAGTTCTTTATGTAGAGTTGTAAAGTGACGCCTTGGCAGCTTTCTGAGAAAGATGTAGAGTTCCAGTAATAAAAAAAACAAATGTGTATTTTTTATTATTCTGTTAATTTCATAACTTTTTTTTAGTAATGAAATAATTTTACCTTAAAGTATGATGCGTTTCGCGTCATATACCTTAATAATTTAGCAAAGTAAAGATGACTTTTTGCTCACTTGCAGGACGTGTTTATCCATGTATTCAAGGTTACTCTATATTAATTGGCGGAATATAGGAACGCAATGGCTAAAATCATCCACGCCGGGCCCTATTGGCGAGGAAAGTATCTCTAAAACATTTCCGCAGATGATGAACTTATTCACGTAAGGTCCTACGAACTGTACTTGAAAAGTTGCTTCCAACTTAAAGTAGAAGGTCATATAGGGACGCCTCCCAGTACATATATCACCAAACTAAACAAAAAGGCTATGTACAACTTCATTCTTTTATCGCATTACTACTTTGATGATGAAAATGAATAAATACCTCTTATTTTAGTTCTTTAACAGCATTTGAAGACTTTCACTAATATATTTCTTTCAACCGACAAGAACATATAAGTGAGGTGCTTTCTTTACCGCTGTTTTTAATTAGTAAATGAAAATGAGCTTTCAGCGCTAAACTAGCTCTAGGTACATTATTCATCGAACCATCGGAACACAAACCGACGTTAAAATTAGGATACACAGTAATTTCATCAGTATTTCTACTAATTGCAGCTATGCCTTGATGCTGTGATATATCTGATTTTAAGGCAGGTATGCATATAGAACTACATAATTTTTCTTATAATTCTAAAGAGAGCAGCATGCATCTCTCTCTCTCTCTCTCTCTCTTTATATATATATATATATATATATATATATATATATATATATATATATATATATATATATATATATATATATATATATATATATGGATTTGTAATAGCCATAATGCCGTCTTAACTTTTCGAATTCTTCGCATTCTTTTGGGTAGGGGTGGGGGGAGAGAGCTGGGTGGCGATGCGCTTGTCATTACAAAGCCTTGAGATCCAAGTGCAGATCGGCAACATGACCTCGTCGTGATTATGGTAACCTATAATATATATATATATATATATATATATATATATATATATATATATATATATATATATATATATATATATATATATATATAAGCATTGTTACAGCTAGTGAGTATATCCCAAGTTATTT
>NC_061110.1:29982005-29984505 GCF_015104395.2 Macrobrachium nipponense | reverse complement strand
AAAAGAAAAAATGGTGAACTGAGCTTGGGTTAACAATGGGAAAGGTATTTGCACATAAGAGGAAAGTATTGAGTGAAGACAATCGTTATCTGAAAATTTCAAGTAGTGTGAAAAAAGGATTAATGTTATTAAGGTTTAGTTATGTATGCTATTTGAGATAGTAATCTGAAGAGAGAGAGAGAGAGAGAGAGAGAGAGAGAGAGAGAGAGAGAGAGAGATGTAATGTGTTGGCGGTATTTAAACGCAAGCACTGGAATGTAAACTGAGGCCATTACTGAAATCTACGTTACTCTTCAATTATATCCCTTCTTGGAAAAATGGCTGTGGATATAAGAAAGTAAATTCAAATAGTAAGACTTGCTTGCAGTTAACATATGATATGCAGTATTAAATTTTTTACAAGAGTGGAATTCTGATCTAGCAAAATCACTTTATGAATTTTGATTTCTTTAAAATTAGCGTAAGTCTTTAAAAAATGGGATTTTCAGGATGCTGGCAATGACCAAGTTCAAAATCTTGTTGATGATTTTCAAATGTAAAGATATTGTATTGTATCATGTAAGAAAAAAAAAAGTAAGGAAGGTTAGAAGTACAAGACAAACAAATGAGTATCTAGAGATGCATTGACATCTGACCAGTGTGAAGGAACCTTTTAGAAAAATATTTGTGTGATTAACTTGAAAAATTTGAAAGTTTTAGTCAATTGAGGTTGTAGTATTTCTCTTGGTTTACCTGTTTGAGAAATCCTGTATGAAATGCAAATCCGCATGGTATAAAATCTGTTTTATGCACGTGATGTGCACAAACTTTATATACTGTTTATGAGATTAACTGAGAATGCGGAAAAAAAGTAGTAATCTACTCAACCATGCTTTTAGTTTTCTTGAACTACTTGGTTATAATCACTTGTAATATATATATATATATATATATATATATATTATATATATATATATATATATATATATATATATATATATTATATTATATATATATTAAATTGCATTAACAAACAATAACAGTCGGGGTACAACTGATTTGTAAGAACCGACAGCTCTTTTAACTAGCTCAAATGACTTAATATTCGCTTATGCCGTTTGGTAACTTGATAATAACAACCAATTTCATTATGACAAACTCCATCACACCTACGAATTGGAGGTCAACGGAGAACGTACGTTGGTGTCACTAAAGATAAAACATTCACGGTATATAATCGAGAGGGTGGTTTTGCATCAAGTCAGTCAAACGAGATACTTAGGCGAGGTTACATCGTCTCGATTCATCTTAGCATCGGTTGTTTCACTGGATAGATAAACAAGTGGTTTACTAATGGTTTGAAGTGAGTTTGAAAAATTACACCTTGAGACTAAATAAGCGTCAGATAAAATGGTGTAAGGAGCCATCGCCTGTCCCAAGCATACTCCTATGGGTAACTGGGCAGCCAATCTTGAGGGGAAATTACTTCTTTACGATCAACAACGCACTTTTAATGCCAACGAGTTCCTTCGCAGCCGCCTTCTAACAGTAAAAAAATGTAACCCATCTGACTAACAGGTATACAATCACATATATAATTAGTGGCCTAAGTGACTTCTAAAGTAGACAGCGAAAAGTGAAGAGAGTAAGAACATAAATCCGGATAATACAGTCAAGAAAATATACTTCAAATTACGCACTTCGAAAAATGTTTCTACAAGGGATGTTATTATTGCTTTCCTTATGACGGTCAACCATAAACAACTGAAATGGTTTTTTCATGAAAAAGTAAATTATATTATAAATAATTTTTGCTATCCTGACTTATCACCTAATTTTAATTTTGTTGCTATTTTTATATAGCAATAAAATACTCCCCTCTTTCAGTTTATTGTTTTATTATATCAAAGGTAATACGCAGCTAAAACGCTCCAGAACGCTTTCGATTTTCATTATTCATTGATGTAAATACATCCATTTAGGATCTATAAACCCTATTCATGTTACCAATAGCACCGCAATACTGATTTCAATGTGAGGAGATTATCCATATTCGTATTTGTGTGTATATATATATATATATATATATATATATATATATATATATATATATATATATATATATATATATATATATATATATATACATATATATATATAGATATATATATATATATATATATATATATATATATATATATATATATATATACATACATACATATACATATATATATGTACATATATATATATATATATATATATATATATATATATATATATATATATATATACTATATATATATATATATATATATATATATATATATATATATATAAACACAGAGAGAGAGAGAGAGAGCGAGAGAGAGAGAGAGAGGAGAGAGCCAAACCCTAGAATAAAATCACCTCTCTCCAGGAAAACTTAGGCAGAAGGGATTCGTCAACAACAAACTCCGAGATTGCGTCTTTAAAGCGATTGTTTAAGGGTCAATATCCCTTCCGTCCTCTAACAAATGAT
>NC_061110.1:29964505-29977005 GCF_015104395.2 Macrobrachium nipponense | reverse complement strand
AATCATGGTGATGAGATCTCACTTGAGTAAACTGAAAGAGATGGCAAAAAAAAGGCTAGGAAGCAAGAAAACAAGGGGGGAACTGAACGAGAAATACAAAGTACAGGAGAGGGGACTAAATAACACAATAGAGGATGTAAAACAGAGGCTTAAGGCTAAAAGCACATAAGATCCAACGATACATGAACAGGAATATGGGATACCAGCAGAACAAACTATCGGAACCAACCAGAAAAAGACTATAGCACAAGCAAGAGACACACCAGAAATTTCTGAAGCCGAACCAAGTAAGAGACTCTGGGAAAACATATGGAGCAATCCGGTATCACACAACAAACATGCAACATGGCTCCAGGAAGTCAAAGCAGAAGAAACGGGGAGAATAAAACAAAGATTCACTGACATCACGACAGACCGGTCAGACCCAACTAAAGAAAATGCCCAACTGGAAAGCCCCAGGTCCCGATGAAGTCCATGGATACTGGCTCAAAAACAAAAATTCAATGGCCCTACACCCAAGAATAGCAGAACAAACTCCAGCATTGTATCACAAATCACCATGCGCCCAAATGGATGACCACAGGAAGAACATCCTTAGTCCAGAAAGACAAGAGTAAGGGAAATATAGGCCAGTAACTACAGGCTTATCACCTGCCTACCAATCAATGTGGAAGTTACTAACAGGTTTATCATCAGCGAAAGGCTATACAAACTACCTAGTAGGATACAAACACCATCCCCACCCCACCAACAGAAAGGCTGCAGAAGGAAGTGTAGGGGCACAAAAGACCAGCTCCTGATAGACAAAATGGTAATGAAGAACAGTAAGAGAAGGAAAAACCAACCTAAGCATGGCATGGATAGACTATAAGAAAGCCTTCGACATGATACCACACACATGGCTAATAGAATGCCTGAAAATATATGGGGCAGAGGAAAACACCATCAGCTTCCTCAAAAATACAATGCGCAACTGAATACAATAATTACAAGATCTGGAATAAGACTAGCAGAGGTTAATATCAGGAGAGGGATCTTCCAGGGCGACTCACTGTCCCCACTACTCTTCGTCGTAGCCATGATTCCCATGACAAAAGTACTGCAGAAGATGGATGCTGGGTACCAACTCAAGAAAAGAGGCAACAGAATTAACCATCTAATGTTCATAGACGACATCAAGCTGTATGGGAACGAGCATCAAGGGAATAGTTACCCTAATCCAGACTGTAAGTATTGCATCTGGGGACATCAGGATGGAGCTTGGAATAGAAAAATGCGCCTTAGTCAACATACAATAGGGCAAAGTAACAAGGACTGAAGGAATAAAGCTACCAGATGGGAACAACATCAAACGCATAGATGAGACAGGATACAAATACCTGGGAATAATGGAAGGAGGGGATATAAAACACCAAGAGATGAAGGACACGATCAGGAAAGAATATATGCAGAGACTCAAGGCGATAGTCAAGTCAAAACTGAACGGCGGAAATGTGATAAAAGTCATAAACACATGGGCAGTGCCAGTAATCAGATACAGCGCCAGGAATAGTGGAATGGACGAAGGCAGAATCTCCGCAACATAGACCAGAAAACTAGGAAACATACGACAACACACAAAGCACTACACCCAAGAGCAAATATGGACAGACTATACATAACATGAAATAACATGAAAGGAAGGAGGGAGGGGACTACCTAAGCATAGAGGACTGCGTCAACATCGAGAACAGAGCACTGGGGCAATATCTGAAAACCAGTGAAGACGAGTGGCTCAAGAGTGCAATGGGAAGAAGGCTGATAAAAAGTAGACGAAGACCCAGAAATATACTGAGACAGGAGAATGACAATCAGAACAGAGGAATGGCACAACAAACCAATGCACGGACAATACAGGAGACAGACTAAAGAACTGGCCAGCGATGACACATGGTAATGGTTACAGAGGGGAGAGCTCAAGAAGGAAACTGAAGGAATGATAACAGCGGCACAAGATAAGGCCCTAAGAACCAGATATGTTCAAAGAACGATAGATGGAAATAACATCTCTCCCATATGCAGGAAGTGCAATACGAAAAATGAACCCATAAACCACATAGCAAGGGAATGTCCGGCACTTGCAGAACCAGTGACAAAAAGGCATGACTCAGTAGCAAAAGCCCTCCACTGGAGCATGTGCAAGAAACGCCAACTACCTTGCAGTAATAAGTGGTACGAGCACCAACCTGAAGGAGTGATAGAAAACGATCAGGCAAAGATCCTCTGGGGACTATGGTATCAGAACAGATAGGGTGATACGTGCAAACAGACCAGACGTGACGTTGATTGACAAAATCAAGAAGAAAGTATCACTCATTGATGTCGCAATACCATGGGACATCAGAGTTGAGAGAAAGAAAGGGAAAAAAATGGAAAAGTATCAAGACCTGAAAATAGAAATAAGAAGGATATGGGATATACCAGTGGAAATTTTACCCATAATCATAGGAACACTAGGCACGATCCCAAGAAACCTGGAAAAGAATCTGGAAAAACTAGAGGCTGAAGTAGCTCCAGGACTCATGAAAGAATAGTTGTGATCCGTAGAAACGGCGCACATCAGTAAGAAGAGTGATGGACTCCTAAGGATGCAGGATGCAACCCGGAACCCCACACTATAAATGCCACCCTGTCGAATTGGAGGACTGTGATAATGCAAAAAAAAAAAAAAATAATATAATAATAATAATTTTGGAATTTAAATGCACTGAGGCGTAAAAAAATCCCAAGAAGTTTTTCTACATGCAGTAATGAAATTACCCAGTACCAAATTCACGCAAATCATGTATCTTACTCATTAACACAAAAAACGCATACACACACATACCTACATGTATGTATATATATATATATATATATATATATATATATATATATATATATATATATATATATATATATATATATATATATATATATATATATAATTCAGCCAAGGCCACAGGAAAAATAAAGAAGGGGCGTACCGAGCGCTTTCGTGTTATTTCAACACATTTTCGAGGTACAATGCTAAAAACACAGAGAACATCTAACAAGTAAACATAAAAACGGGAAAAAATTTAAAACAAGTATTCAAAGTCCGGTTAAAACTAGTACAGCAGATACAGAACAGTTCAACAGGTGATTAAAAAGAAACAACCTTACAAATCTCGTTAACAACAAATGGGTCTAGTTTGTACATACCCTGGCTTACATCATTAAGTCACTGTGATATTTGATAAAATGAATGTAAGTCAGGGTATGTACAAACTAGACCCATTTGTTGTTAATGAGATTTGTAAGGTTGTTTCTTTTCAATCACCTGTGAACTGTTCTGTATCTGCTATACTAGTTTTAACCGGATTTTGAATACTTAGTTTAAATTTTTTCAGTTTTTATGTTTACTTTGTTAGATGTTCTCTGTGTTTTTAGCATTGTACTCGAAAATGTGTTGAAATAACACGAAAGCGCTCGGTACTCCTTCTTTTATTCCTGTGGCCTTGGCTGAATATATTGTCAAGGCTGTATATATTGTCACGCGCTATTTAGTGACTTAGAAGCATATATATATATATATATATATATATATATATATATATATATATATATATATATATATATATATAATATATATATATATCAATGAGGAGAAGGACATAAAGACTTGATAAAAGGGTCAATTTATTCCCGATGTTTCGTAATGTCTTCATTACATTTTCGAGGGCTGTACAAAATAGATAGTATAAAATAAATTACAATAAAGCTAAGAATTTGAGAATTAAAAGTTGCACAATGATTACAAACTTAAAATAATAAAAATACTAAAAGACACCTTTAAAAACAAAAAATGTAAACTAAACAGGACAAAATTATTAAAACAAGTAAAAAAAAAAATAAAAAGAAATATTCAAGTAAAGTAACACTGGACCAACCTATTCAGCGGCAAATGCCAAGATTGGAGATAAAAGGAAGGAAGAAACTAAGAAAGGTACTGTGTGCCAGCTGAGGTTTGGCTATTCAACAAGGGGACGAGTCATTTAATCATTAACGATTCTAAGATTGTCAAATCGTGGCTGTTGAAGCTCGTCCTACAACTGTAAAGTCCTTGTTTTCAATGGAGGTTTTACATATTTTCGAATGAATTCTAATATTAGAAAACTCTGTGTTTGCAATTTTGCTGCCTGTCCTATAACTTACTCCACGATGTGAATCAATGCGTACCTTCAGAAGCCTCCTGGTGGATCCAATATAAGTTCCTAAATTACATTCGGACAATTATAGCTATACACACACCCGGAGGACATATAAGGGCATATATATATATATATATATATATATATATATATATATATATATATATATATATATATATATATATTATATTATATTATATTATACATCATCATATTACTTGCAATAAATATTCTATATTTGCGAGTCGACTGCCAAACAAATAGGTTTAACGCCTTTCCACGATTATGAAGGAAGTGGCACTGGCAAAAATGGAGCAAGAAGGAAGTTATTTAGAAGTATCTCGAAGGCAACTTAATGAAAAAATGCTGAAGGTGATTAAACTTAAGTTTTCATTGTTCGGTGGGTGGACGGGGATTCTTTAGTCTGTAAATTATTAAGAAATTCTTTTCTTTTCGTTACTCTCGTTACCGGGTCAATATATATTATCCAATACTTATTGCTCATAAATTACGCCGAATCATACGTAGCCAAACCAAATATTTTCACTTCTCTTCGTTTATTTACAGATAGATTTTACTGTATTACGGCTTAGTTCGTTCCTTATTAATGTGTATTTTTTTTAATCATTAAGGGAACGAAAATTATTTTCACGCTTCAATGATTCCGGCAATGAAATTTTAAAAAATCATTCCTAAATTGGACAATCTCTTTAAAGATGAATAATAAATTTAACCAAATGAATACAAAACATTAATCATGTTAGGTTTCACCAGAGAGATATGATTAGTACCCGGAGTATTTAATCTCAGAAAAAAATTCACCTTCTTTATCATTGATTAAAAAGCAGCTGAGGGACGAAGGTGAGGAACCTGTAAGGGACAAACGGGGACGATGTGAGAAGCCTCTTGTGAGGAAACCAGAAGCCAGAGGGAATATGAATTGATTTCTTTACAATTAAGAACACTGTATGAAATTATGACTCGACAAAGTGGAATCTTTGATGTGAGGAAATCCTAGCTCCTATAAGATGGACCGCTTTATAATTAGATATACCTGAAAGCTTAATTTTTATCAATAAGAAACATTGAAAAGCGTGTCATCATGCAGTTGAGATGGCAAAAATTAATCTCACGGCGACGAGAATAATAGGGAAGAATCGTTGTTTACTCCTTATCTTATAATTAAGATGTTTCTGCGCCAGTCATAGAAAGGTACAATTTACTGATCTTGTTAACAACGGTAATTAAGAAAGCATCACCATATTAACAAGACCATGACTTCAAATTGGAAAAGGAAATTTCTGCCATGTTTAGAATATAGAAATGAGCTTCCTATCACGATATTCTGATATCACAGAGTAATGGTATTTTGGGAATAAAAGAGAAACAATATTTATCTCATTTTTAACCCCTGACAGGTTAGAGCCATGATTCGTGGAGGGTTGAATGCATGATAGTTTAAGAGCCAGTATTGTTTGATGCAGATGCTAGACAGTGTAAGACAGTTCAGTGAACTCTTCCACACGTGCTGAAGATTTTAACGGCCCACCAAACAACACGCACACACACACACACAAACAAAGAGAGAGAGAGGGAGGGGGGAGTTACTGATATACCAGAAAAATAACGATGGGGGAGTTTGCAATACCCCATATAAATACTTTTCTTTGTTTATTGCGCCTATTGAAAGTATTTCAAGATACCTTAACCAAAGGATATCACAAATTGGCATCTACGAGACTCGAATAGAATGAGGGAAAATCATCTTCCATAGTAATCATTAACATGGCACATCCACATCTGAAATGGTTATATTGGTCAACGAGTGGAAAAAGACGGCTGTAGTTTGAACATTAGGCTTGGTAATTTCGTTATTTTTTTTTCTTCGGAAATGTTACATTAGAAGGAATTAACAAAGCGAAGATAGATAATAGGGACTTTTTTTCTAATTTTGCAATACTTTTCATGGAAATCTCATTTACTTAAAAGGATTTTAGGATCCATTATTGGAAAGAATATTTGACTTTGCGAACCTAATCAGTTTAGTGGTAGAGAATAATTTATTTCATAATACCGTGATTTTATACAGGGTCCCAGGGAGAACAGCAGGTAGTAAAAAGTTGTTTTGTTTTAACCAACACTCATATGGTCTAGGTTGTTGCATGATATCCAAATTATAAAAAAAATACATTACTTCAAGTAGTGGGCATTGTTAGGATATTTTTATACTATTATTATCTCATAATCACTCACTGTCAAGATAATTATATTTTCACGTAATTTTCACAGTAATTGGAAATTTGTGAATAAAAATCCGACTTGGTTACAAATATAGAGGTTAATGTCTTTAAAGAATTTCATTTTGGTTAGGGAAACACATAAGATTAAGAACAAACTATTAATAAATGGGAAAATAAAGGGGGTCATCCTATCTACCTAGTAAACTTATATGAAAGGACAAAAGCAATAGGAGGTGAGATTGGCATATATATATATTATATATATTATATATAGTATATATATATCTAATATATATATATATATATATATATATTACGTGAAAATATAATTATCTTGACAGTAAGTGAGTGATTATGGGATAATAATAGTATAAAGATATCCTAACAGCCCACTACTTGAAGTAATGTATTTTTTTACAATTTAGATATCATGCAACAACCTAAGACCATATAGTATAGGTTAAAATAAAATAAAACAACATTTTACTACTTTTTTTTGTTGTTTTCCTGTATAAAATCACAGTATTATGAAATAATAAATTAAACTCTACAATAAAACTTATTAAGTTCGCAAAGTCAAATATATATATATATATATATATATATATATATATATATATATATATATATATATATATATATATATATATATATATATATATATCTTATACTATATAAAGCTGACAGTTGGACGATGTACTTATGTACGTATGTATGTATGTATGTATGTATGTGTGTCTGTTCGCTATAGGCAACAAAACTACTGGACCGAATTAAACCAGAGTCGGACCATAAAGTAGATTATATAAGGGCTGGTGTTTGGCAGGGTGTCGTTTTGATCCGAATATCCGGTCGGATATCCGGCCATGCTAACGTCTTTATTCTTATTCGTAGAGAAAAAAGAAGCCTTATTCGAATATAACTTTTCTCGAGGGCTCCAAATATGCTCTTACTTTTCTTCTACGATGGAAATAATGATGATGTTATGGTTCAAACAATGCCGGCCTACGGGAGCCCACCGCAAGACGCTCCGCTGACTAGTATTATATAAAGGGGACTGTTTGTATGTTTGTAGTTTGTGTGCTACACAAATCCGAACCGCCTCACTGATCTGGACAATACTTGGCACATGGCCAACATTTGACCCAACTTAGATAAGAGAGCAGGCAACGGGACCTACAGCTTATTGCAGGATCCGAACTACGTTATATCGAGAAATGAATTTTTAAACAGCAGAATAAATTCCTCTGATTCCACGTTGGCAGAGCGGGGAACCGAACTCGCGACTACCGAATCGGTAGGCGAGCACGTAACCCACTCGTCCAACGAGGAACCCTAGTTTACATTTAGTGGGGGTGTGTATTTAGGTTTAGTGAGAATGTGTTCAGGTTTTATAGAGGGTGCATTTAGGTTTAGTGGTGGGGTGGTAAATGAGACGGTCACTACATTAAGATCTGGATAACATGGATAGTCAGCACAATAATCCCTGGATAAAAGAAATAGTCAACACAGTAATCCCTAGGTAAAAGGGACAAATAGCACAGTATTACCTGGATAAATGGGACAGTCACCACAGTTATACCTGGGGAGAACTAAAGTGCGATACTTATTCGTGCCAAGTAATTAAAGATGAAATAAATATCAGGAGATTGTTATATTTAATGTCAATGTCCTTTGCTTTATAATTTCTGTAAAAACATTTTATGTCTCCATTATTACGATCACCGACTTCCTTGTTATTTTAACGATTTAGTGATTATTATTTGTCAAGTAATCTATTGCTTGATTGAGGAATGTTGACCTTGTTACCAGGATAGAAATGAAAACCATTATTCTATAAATAAATAAGTAGGAATCATACAGAGCTTCGCTACAGAATATGTTCCGTAGATAAATCATTATGGGATTTATCTACAGACCATATTCTGTAGCGAAACTATATATGATTCCTTCTTAGTTGTAAACTATTGGTTTTTATTTCTGTCTTGGTAACAAGTTCAACATTCCTCAATCAAGCAATAGATTACATGACAAATAATAATCACTAAATCATTATTGTGAAAAAATAACAAGGAAGTCACGGATCGTAATGGGACGAAAGAAATCTTTACAGAAATTATAAAGCAGAGGACAATGACACTAAAAATAACAATCTCCTGTTGTTTATTCAGGTAGAATCATCAAGTATCTATCTTGGGAACCGTTCCTCTTTGCGAAGGTCGGCTCCCTTGCAACACGAGTTTGTAATATGCGAAATCGCCTGTCATTTTGAAGATAGATGGTGGCTGTCATAACTTGAATAAACTCAATCGTTTATCAACCGTTTTGTACAAAACGGCCAAATTGAGGAAGAATACTCAACAACGAATAACACCGATCCCAAATGCCTATATCTGGAGGATGGCATCCTGCACTGTGAAATAGGCCTCATCAGTTTTCAGTTTCATAGTCATTCGACTCAGTTAACGTATGACCCACATTCGATATTCTAACGTCAGCAGAGCCACCGGATACAGAAAAAATAGTTTGAGCGTTCTCAGACGACACTCAACTGGGACTGACGATATCATCAGGGATGGCAAACAGTTTTCCTATTTATGGTTCATAACAAGAAAACCCTTCAGGAAGATGGAGCCGATATGTGAAGTGAAGAGAAAATGTTGTCATTTATTTGGAAATATAGAAATATTGCGAAGTTTATCGTTCTGCATTTGACAAACATATTGGTAAACCACTCCATTGCAATGCACGTCTCCCAAAAGTGTTTTACCAATATACATGTCCAGTCGAGATCTTTTAGCTCCACAGTTATTTTAAAACAACACACACACACACACACACATACACAACACACACACACACACACACACACACACACACACATATATATATATATATATATATATATATATATATATATATACTATATATATATATATATATCACGTTGTGATAATGGGACCTGGGTTCGTTTCCAGTACCAGACATCACAATTTCTTCAAAAAATGTTGAACTTGGATCTTCAGGCTTGTAGTGACAAGCGTATCCACACACAAACCACACACACATACACACACACACACACACACACACACATATATATATATATATATATATATATATATATATATATATATATATATATATATATTTATATGTGTGTGCGTGTGTGTGTGTGTGTGTGTGTGCAACTGTAATAGCCACAATGCCCTCTTAACTTCTTGAATTCTATGCTCTTTGTTGGATACGCTTGTCACTACAAAGCCTGAAGATCCAAGTTAAAAATTTTTTTTTAAGAAATTGTGATGTCTGGTACTGGGAAACGAACCCAGGTCCCATTATCCCAACGTGACCTCTTTGTGATTATGGGACCTGGGTTCGTTTCCCGGTAACGGACATCACAATTTCATAAGAAATTTCTTAGAACTTAGATCTTCAGGCTTTGTAGTGACAAGCTTATCCAACAAAGAGCATAGAATTCAAGAAGTTAAGAGGGCATTGTGGCTCTTACAGATGCATATGTATCTGGTAACAAAGTGACCAGTAGATTTTACGTATATATACATACATATCAAAATCTAATAATTTCTTTAAAATATTTCCAGTTTTCAGTTAGCATTAACGTTTCAAAGGGTGATTTTTTTTAACTTAAAAGACAAGTATGACAACCGTTTATTTCTGTTCAGCTTTAGTTCACTTACTCAGAACTTTTTTCTTGGAATGGAATCGTCCAACACTGTTTTGAATTGCGCGCATATTCTGTAAAGCTAAACTCTTTTCGATCCTGTGAATATTGGAATAGCTGTCAATCTACAGCTAAATACCCCATTTGGATTCCGAATCCTGATCTAGGCGTATGGGATTTAAAATCAGACTAATCAGAGCAATCCTTGGAACAGGCCTCCACTTAGATCTGGAAGCATACGCTCTTTCCAAATCTAGCCATTACAGGTTGCATGCATTAGGAAACTTGTTCATTGTATTGTCGCTTGGGAGGAGTTTAATATGATAGGGAAACCGACCCTTCTCCCGCTAAATATTTAAGTCATTCTTGTTATTTTTCAAATGTGTTTATCTGCTCAAGAGGCACAACAACTGTTAAGGACGGTATGCCACCACGATGAGCAGTTCTGCGATTTCTACCAGTAAAGATAAGGTCTCCATACAGAGGTTGGGACTTAAATCGTTAAAATAACAAGAAAGTCAGGGATGATAACAATGGAGATATAAGAAGTTTTTACAAGAATTATAAAGCAGAGGACATTGACATTAAAAATAACAATCTCCTGATATTTATTTCATCTTTAATTACTTGGTAAGAATAAGTATCGCACTGTAGATTTTAATAAAATAAGTTGTACTTCTTTCGTAAATGCATTTTGTTGGTGTGAATGGTCTGGTGGAGGAGGAGACAGCATGAATTCCTATGTTAAGGGAATATTAGATGAAGATAGATTCCTGTTGTCATAAGTCTTTAATAAGCTCTTCCAATCATCATTTCATCATTACTTTTGGATCTGTATAATTTACTGGAATGTTTCTTAACGATTGACGTAACCCGTCTTCTGTTCACTCGTGCACTTACGGCAAAGAAAATTAGCCTGCAGATATATCCATTTTTATTTGTCATTTCCGGTTGCTGTAACTGACAGGGATTGAGAGGTAAGCGCAAAATTATCCCAGAAGTAAAAGTTACATTGACATAACTGATTTCTAATTAATCATTCTCAGATATTCGGTTAAAAATTACTCCGAAAAGAGAATAATGTTTCTACTCTGGACATCTCTCAAATAAAAGAGGGAATGTTGTCATAAGGATATCTGAAAAAAACAAAATTATTTATCGGATACATTGTAGCCTTTCAAATATTTTCCATTTTTCACTCATTGCCCTTAGCCTAATTCATTAACAATTGATTGCAAAATAAATTTTAATATAATCTTTCAACGCGTGAATGTCGTATTTTTAAATTGAGAAGTTATAACGTTTTTTTCTGACATGTCAAAATATTGCAAAAATTCAGTGCTGAGGCTTCGTTGAAGAACAAAATCAACAGATTAGTCATTATTGCATGCAACGGAGACAAAAGAGTATTTTCTTTGTGCAAATGATCTAGAAGTGACATAAATTCTCTCAGTCATTTTGGTTGCATTTTTTATGCCAGCTGACGTATTTCTTTTCTATTTTCCTGAAGATACAGTGACGTCAAAGCATTTGGATAGGACGTTTTCATCTTTCAAAAGGGATCTCCTATAAATCTATATCAAATTTGAATCCGCTAAATAAATGGCAAATAAATTCCAGTCACTGATCTATACCTGTCTAAATAAAAATAAAAATAAACTTCAATGGCAATCACAGGTACGTTATCAATAACAACAGTAAAGCAGAAACGCAGAAAATTGGGGTTCAGTACGAAACGAATGAGAAAGTAACCCTCGCTTTTTCCAATGGGAAAACTGGAAATGTTTTGTTTACGCACTGCACTGGTTGTCTGTCCTATGCATGCACAATTATATATATACACACACACAACCACACACACACACACCAACACACACATATATATATATATATATATATATATATATATATATAGATATATATATATTATATATATATATATATACATACATACATATACATACATACGTTATACATACAGTATATATATATATATATATATATATATATATATATATATATATATATATATACACATACACACATACATACATACTACATACATACATACATACATACATACATATAAATATATATATATATATATATATATATATATATATATATATATATATATATATATATATTATATAATATGTATGATGCCTTATATGTCACTAAATAGCGCGTGACAATATATTTAGCCAAGGCCACAGGAAATATAAAAGAAGGAATACCAAGCGCTTCCGTGTCATTTCTAGACGTTTTCGAGGTACAATGCTAAAAACACAGAGAACATCTAACAAAGTAAACATAAAAACTGAAAAAAAATTAAAAACAAGTATTCAAAGTCCGGTTAAAACC
>NC_061110.1:29957005-29959505 GCF_015104395.2 Macrobrachium nipponense | reverse complement strand
ACTATATATAATATATATAATTATATGTGGTGTAGAAGGTATGAGATTTTGAAAGAATGAGAAATGTGGAGATAACATAGTTATGATAAAAGGAATTTTTATAAATTTATCAGATGGTTTTCAGATGATGTTCCATTTTTACAGAAGCGGTTAGACACAGGAGGAGAAGAAAACATAGAAAGGCCGAAAACATTTCCAGGAAGTACTAGTTTGCACGCAAGATAAATAGGAATAATACTATATACATATTGGTAGTTTGGCACGCTACAGTTGAGTCTTCTGAGGAGGCCAATAATTGATATACCACAAATACGTCTGTGACAGTACCTATTGCTATAACAAAATAGATAAAAATCAGAGGCAAACCTGCCCTTTTCAAGATTATGTAACATAAAAGGAGACCACCGCTATAATCTTGACCTACACCTCTTCGGAAAGCTTATCGTAGCTGGCTAGGAAATATTAGAATTTGGCAGGAACACGGGATGTCTCTCCGTCATATACGTGATATAAATAAGTGGAAAATCATTCAATCAATTAATGATATGATAATATGGTTTAATTTACCAACCTCAAATATTACCACATCCAATAGGACACGATGAAGGCCAATACAACGTTGGAGTTCCCACCCCGACCCTGCTGATTGATCAGTGATTGAACATCGGGTGTTACCTTCCAGTCCAAATGTCATGGTATCTGGAAGGAAGGACACCTTCGTTAATCCTTTTTTATATGACTGTTGAACAGGTTAACACATGGGTAACAAGAATGGAGATTTGGAGAAATTATCCCAAGCATTGTTTTTTTGTACCTAGTCTTTACTGACAGGGGACGGTAGTTATTAATTAAAAATGATCAGATAAATAAAACTGTAATGAAATATGCTACTTTTTTTACCAATATTAGAATCATTACTATAAGAGTGAGAAACAAATTGAAATCTTATTTCACTGGCTTATATACATATATATATATATATATATATATATATATATATATATATATATATATATATATATATATATATATATATATATATATATATATATATATATATATATATATCTATATATATATCACATATATACATATATATATATATATATATATATATATATATATATATATATATATATATATATATATATATATAAATAAATATATATATATATATATATATATATATATATATATATATATATGTGTGTGTGTGTATATATATATATATAATATATATATATATATATATATATATATATATATATATGTATATATATATATATATATATATATTATATATATATATATATATATATATATATATATATATATATATATATATATATATATATATGCAGAAGCCAGGTACTACGTCGTACCTCTAAGTAAATGGGGGATACAATCCACAATGAAGTAAAATCCTCTTGTAGTTAAAATATAAATCTCTTGTACAGGATTAAAGCTTTCGACCATCAACTGTGGTCTTGTTCACTTCATTGTGGATTGTATCCCCATGTTTATATATAATATATATATATATATTATATATATATATATATAATATATATATAATTATATATTATTCTATGTATATATATATATATATATCAGTAATTATATCTATTTGTATATTGGCTATAACCTACATATATAATTATATATATATATAAATCTATATATATATATTATATATATATTGTATATGTATATACATTACATATATAGATCATAATATATATATAGTTATATATCTATGTATATATATATAACTAATAATATAGTTGCTTATGGTGGTACTTCTGCTCATTTTTTTAAAATATACAAAGAAACTAATATGTTCTAAAAACTTTCAATAAAGGATTATTCTCAGAGCCTTAGACCAACCATAGGGTATCCCCTCTTACACAGTTCTCGTGCAAAACCAAAATTTCGATCCAGGTTGTATGAATACCCAAAATTCCTTTTAGTAGTGGCAGCTTTTCAAGAAAAATATAAATATGACTACAAAAGGGCTATTAAACCCAGGAGTCAGGATCCTCAGCAAAAACACTGTAAACACAAAGAGGAATCAGAAAAAGACCAAACATTATAAAAATAACAATATTTATTTACCAATTAAAGATAGCCATAAATGATGGTTGGGGCTAGAAACTGCATTCAGCTACAACACAACACAAGCATTCCCCATTCTCCTACACTAACAGGTATAACCGACAGGAGGAGAGAAAGTCACAGAGGGAGGAAGAAAACAACAAAACTCACAGTGGCGAAAAACACAAGCATAACGACAGTAGAAGGCAAAGATAAGGAAAATAGCCCATAATTCTACTTATAACAATCAAAGTTCCTAAACCTAAACTTACAGTAATGACAAATCTCTAGCTATACGCTTATATACAAATCCAAAACGTAGAATATCTTGAAGATGGATTCTTCCGATTACCATCAGTAAACTCGAATTTTCCAGTATCCCTGAGCGTTACTGGTCGATAAAATA
>NC_061110.1:29944505-29954505 GCF_015104395.2 Macrobrachium nipponense | reverse complement strand
AGAGTTACTCAATGCTTAACTGACCTTAATAAGAAATATCCTGTCCCCCGTAGATTTATGATAGCCATCTGCTCACTAAAAAAGTTAGACGTTGTAATAAGTAGATCCGACAAAGACAGCAAAATCGTAATCATGGACAACGACTTCTACCTGGACAAAATCAACCAACTCCTTAGCGACACAAACACTTATGACAAACTGATGAAGAATCCCCTCCAAAAACGTCCCCACAGAATTTTTTCGGAAAGTAAGATTAATTGGTCAAGACAAAAAGAGCATTGAACTTTTAGAGAAATTTAAAGTAATTAATCCTAAACTACCCTACTTTTATGGCCTTCCCAAAAACTCACAAAGACAACCTTCCATTCAGACCCATCATTTCAAGTGCCGGAGCTTTTAATTACAAAATTTCTAAATGGTTAGCTGGCCTCCTTTTCCCTTTTTTAGTCACTTTTTCTCCCAGTTACATTAAACATTTTTTGTCACAAATTCAGAGAAGCACCATATACCAATTCACAACAAAACTTTTAAGCCTTGACATAGATTCCTGTTAAGAAAAGTACCAGTACAGGACGTTTTCAGTTTTTAGAGGGAAAAATTGTCCCCTTATTCAGATAAATTCCCATTGGCGCTAGACAAAATAATAAAGCTAGTTGAATTATTTGTATCTAATAACGTATTTTCACTCGGGGAATCATTCTATAAGCAAAAATTCGGGTGTAGTATGGGTAGTCCTTTAAGTCCTGTTTTAGCCAATCAGCACATGGAATACTTTGAAACTACAGTAATAATGCAATAAAACCCAAAAAAAAACATGCTGTGGATGAGATATGTAGATGATATTCTAACATTTTGGGATAATAAATGGGGCAATTTTTTATGAATTCTTTACAAAATTGCACGCATTAGTGCCAGCATTAAATTTAAAGTTGAATGGGAAACAGATATCAAAATTCCTTTTCTTGATGTTTTAGTAATCAGACACGACTGAATACAAATTTACCTATACAGAAAACCAACGTTCTCACTTTCCTACATTCACTACTTCAGCTATCATGACAATTCCTATCAAGATAGGCGTAGCCAGCAACCTATTCTTAAGAGACTTACAAATTTGTTCACCAGATTTCCTGGAAAAAAAGAATTTGAACTAATTCGTAAGCAACTTTCGTCTTTAAGGTATCCTGACCATATAATTGAGAAAGCGATTCACAAAGGAAGCATAATTTTCTACTGACCCTCTGAAGACAAGACCAGAGACACCCAACGTAAAATAAAAATTCCACACCTGGACAGGATTAAGACGGTGACCCAGACTCTCGGAAAACCTAACCCTTTTGCATTTACTTACCCAAATACCTTAGCCAAATCCCTGATTAACTTCCAACATAAGACATCCTCCAAGGACTCAGGCATTTACGGTCTCCCATGCCTGCACTGTAAGCAAATCTTACATCGGATTTACAGGAAAATCACTTCCCCAGAGATTAATACAGCACAAAATGTCAGTTAGGTATGGATAACAGAACTCAGCTATCTTCAGCCTATAAATGAATATAACCATATTATAACTGGAATTTGTCACATATAATTTATAGCAGCAACTGCCGGATGGAATCGGCCTTGATTAAAGAGAGGCAGGTAATGAATATCTCAAAGGGAGCATGGGACGCAGATGTCATTGTGGATTGACCTCTTGGTGCATATACCACCTTTTCTGTAACTTTTTCTCATTCATCTACCTGAATAGGGAGACAGCAGTCTCAGAAATATAGTATTTCTCTCTCTATATTTTGGTGTTTTTATGGGCTCTTTTATTATGGAATTCTGTTATAACGGAACATTTTTACCAGTCATATATATATATATATATATATATATATATATATATATATATATATATATATATATATATATATATATATATATATATATATATATATATATATATATGTGACCAAATAAAGAGGGGACATTCCTTCCCGTCTGTCTCTTAGGATCCAAGAGAGAGAGAGAGAGAGAGAGAGAGAGAGAGAGAGAGAGTGTTAAGAAGCCTTACCCTACTGGTAACGCATTTTATGAGTTTGCACAGGAGTAAAAAAGAATATTTACTCTACTGCTGGAACGAAATCTAAGACAACTGATAAAAACAGAAATCAGCTCTAGGATCCTAACCAGAATATCAGGAATTCCTGTATATTTTTCTGAATATCTTTTCTCCTTTTCCATTTGTTACATCGTAAGTGCCAGTGATCTTAAAGAAACTTAATTTTGTCTTACGACTCCTTGGTGCGTTACGAAATAATGTTATTCACTCTAAAGGATTCAATATTATTTTATTATAATTAGGATTTCTACAAAAGCCAGAAGTTAATTTCCATATTGTCTATATTAGACGGAATAGAAAGCTGATATGGGAACGAGACTTAGATTAGCCATAAGAAAAATATGATTTATGTCTGAATTTTGTACTTTCTCTGGAATAAATTGCATCTTTATATTTCATTCTAGAGAAGGCAAGCCTAATTCTAATCTTTCTCTCTCTCTCTCTCTCTCTCTCTCTCTCTCTCTCTCTCTCTCTCTCTCTCTCTATATATATATATATATATATATATATATATATATATATATATATATATATATATATATATATATATATATATATATATATATATATATATATATATATACATATATATATATATATATATATATATATATATATATATATATATATATATTGTTACAACTTTATTTATTTGTATTTGTTTTTGCTTGAGATGCGATGATCAACCAATAGATGGGCGGCGTAGGTTGGATCAGGAAGTGTGATGTTTTTTTGTATTTATCCTCCTTGGTTTTCTATTCAAGTGTAAAGTTCTGTTGTTTTGATCCTTTCAAAAGTTTACTTGGCTACTTAGTTTCGTACGTATCAGTGTGTCTCCTGGAATTGTAGTGACAATAAGTGGAATATATTAACTAATATTACGAAAGAGTGCAAAGTCATATTATTATATGGTAAAGTATTGATTCTCTTATATTTTTGGTTTCTTTTATGTACGTGACTTAGCCATCTGAAGTGTTTTCTCTGTATTAAGTGAGTACGAGTTATTCTAGTATTTTTTCGCTATAATGGAGTTTATTGACATATTATGGATTCTTTGTGTAAAGAGTGTAATACTCAGTTTATTACATCCCGTGATTTCTCTACTGTAAATGTTTATTGGGTTTCGGTAATGTTAAATTTAATTATTTAATAATAATAATTATATTAATTTTTAACGGTGTTTGAATAATTGCCTTGGGTAAGCAAAATATTTACGTTTCCCTATCTAATAACTTAACGAGTATTAGAAGCAGATCGTAACAAGTGGGGCCTGTTCGGGATTGAAATTTGTTAGCCCTCGGTAATTGTTTGTATAATGATCGTTGTGCAAGATTTGTTATATGCGTATGACGTATTGTCAAATTTATTCCTTTTGTGCAGTTTTATCTAAGTGATAATTAGTATATTAAGTTGATAATTTATGGAGTCCTTTAACATTAGTGAGTTTTGTTGAAAATCCTACGAGTGGATATTTGAGTTCGCACCGGATGCGAAAGGATGATTGGTTAGAGATCGCTAGCACTATAATGTTTGATAAAGATATAAAGAAAGCGTGCGTAAGTCTCAGGTTAAGAGTAACGTAATATCGAAGTTAGTCGATGATGGATTTCTCTCGGAAGAGGCCTTTGATTTATGTGACGAAGGTTAGTTCAGTCTTGGAGGTAAAAAGAATAGAAATTCAGTATGCAAGAGAAAGAGAGGGAACTTGAACGTCAGGACAGATAAAAAGGGAGGAACTTGAGCGTCAGGACAGGGTTAAAAAGGGAAGAACTTGAGCGTCAAGACAGGTTAAATAGAGAAGAAAAAGAATATCAGTAAAGTTAGAAGCCCTCAAGAGTGGAAGTAAAAGTAAAATTTCTCTTATGACGAAGGTATGCCTGATGTAAGTAAGTTTACTAAGATTGTGCCTAAATTTCGATGAGTCAGAACCTGATGAATTTTTTTCACTTTTCGAGAAGTTAGCTCAAAGTTTAAGTTGGCCTAAAGAGGTCTGGCCTGTGATTATTCAACCTGCTTTGGTAGGAAAAGCTAGGTCAGCCTTTCTAGCTTTGGATGCTAGTGAGTGCAAGGATTATGATTTTATCAAAGATAGTATACTTAAGATATATGAACTTACTCCTGAGTATTATCGTTTGCGATTTAGAAGGTTTCGTAAATGTGATAAACAAATCTATGTAGAGTATAACCCATAGTATTGTTAAACTTCATGATAAGTGGATTAAAGCCGCTGGAGTCACGTGCATGGAAGAGTATAGAGGAGTTGATGTTACTTGAACAATTTTTAAGAGGAACTCCTGTTGATGTACAGAGATATTTGTTTGAAAGAGAAGTCACAACTTTGCAGAGAGCTACTACTGGCTGAGAATTTTGGTCTGTTAAAGCCATTTAAAAGGGGAAGGGGAAACAATTCCAGGAGATCAACCACATACATCACCTTGTAAAATCATTGCAGAATTCACCACATAATAGTCCTGGCCGGAGTAAAATAAAGGCCAAGGGAAGGACTATGCTGGAAGTAATAATAGTACTGTTGTGAATGTTATTTTTGTGGTGAGGTTGGACATATTCGTAGAAATTGTCCTGAACGGCTTAAAAACAAAGAAAAGACAGGGAGTGTAGCTTGTTCTCTCCCGAGAATGTGTAGGTATGGTAAAGAAAAGTCTCCTCTGGTTAGAGAGGCATTTAAACCTTTCTGTTTTAAAGGAAAACTTTGTGTTCCAGATGCAAGTTCCAATGGAATCTCTGTCAGGATAGTACGAGATACGGGTTCGTCGCACAGCTTGGTGGTCAGAGATGCAGTTCCTGGGATAGAGAATTGTATGACTCAAGATAGTGTATTCTGAAGAGCATTGGTGGACTGACTACAGTACCCAGAGCAAAGTTGCATGTGGATTGTAATTTGTTTACAGGGAATACTGTTGTAGGAGTTGTTGATTCATTTACCTATACCTAACATTGATTTTCTATTAGGAAATGATATCGCTGGTGCCAGAGTGATTCCAGATCCTGTTGTTGTGAAGGACCTAGAAGAGAAAGCCATGTTTTCAGTCAGTGTGGTTGTTGAACACAGCCTGAGGACTTTGGATACTGCAAAGAATTTGATTTGTACGGATGCTGTTCATGCTGATGTCGCAGTAGGTGATGTAGTAGAGGAGCTAGAGCAGAGAAACTCTCCTCTGATAGAAGACAAGGTAGATAAAGTCAACAATGAAAATGACTGTAAGCCAGACAACGCTATTGTGGAGGTTTGTGAATCTTCTTTACTAGAGTGTAATATTTTGGATTCAGAGTTTCATAATCTGTTTGAAATGAAGGACTTTGATATTAGAGATGCTCAGCTAATGATCATTCTTTACAACAAATGTTTAATGAAGCTGTTTCAGAGAGTGAAATCGCTATGGAAGCGACTTGCTATTATTAAAGACAGGAATACTGATGAGAAAGTACAGAGCTCTTTCTACTCCTGCTAATGCATTCATGGGACGTGAAGTACCAATTAGTTGTACCTTTAGGATTGAGAGAAGAAATAATCCGGATTGCCATGTGAATACATCTGCCCATCTTGGAGTGAAGAAGACCACACTCAATATTCTGCAATATTTTTATTGGCCTGGAATAAGAGAAGATGTAAAGAAATTTTGTAAAGATGTGATACTTGTCAAAAGGTAGGTAAACCTAATCAGCCTATAAAGCCAGTACCTTTATCTCCACAGATTGTATGTAGTGTTCCATTCGAGAAAGTTATTTTGGATTGTGTGGTCCATTGCCTAAGTCTAAGAAAACAAAACCAGTATTTGATGACTGTTATGTGCAGTAGCATAAGGTATCCAGATGCTGTACCTCTGCGTAATATTTCTGCTAAACATTAATTCCTCATCTAGTTAAGATTTTCACCCAATATGGAATACCTAGGAGAGTCCAGACCGATCGTGGAACTAATTTTACGTCTACATTATTTCAGGAAGTAATGAAAGTAATGGGTATTAAACATTCTATGTCCACAGTATATCATCCTCAAAGTCAAGGTTGCTTGAAAGATTTCACCAGACGCTAAAGCAGGATTAACTAAGTTTTGTGAAGAAACTGGCAAAGACTGGGAGGAAGGATTGCCGTTGTTTTATATGCTGTGAGGAATGCTCATCAGGAAAGTCTTGGATCCTCTCCGCCGAATTACTTTATGGAAGACAAATTAGAGGACCACTTAAAGTATTATACGACACTTGGTTAGACTATAGTGAAGGTGTCAGTTTGGAAGAATATGCAACTAAGTTAAGAGAAAAAACTTGAGTATTCACATAAGTTCGCCCATCAACATTTTTTGTTTAAAAGCTCAGCATTCTATGAAGAAAAACTTTGATAGTAAAGCAGAGAAGAGAGAATTTAAAGTAGGAGATAGTTTTGATGTTAACTCCTATGAAGAAAACCTTTGAAAGCAGATATGAAGGACCATTTACTGTGATGAGTAAGAATCAGAATGTATATGAAATATCTACTCCGGAGGTAAAAGGAGAGATCGGAAAATAGTACATATAAACAGATTAAAACTTTATTCTGATAAGGAGAAAACTGAAGAAAGTATTGCCGTTGCTAGCTTGGTTCTTGTTGACAAGTCTTCTGATCAAGTATCTGATAACCACTATAAAAACAGATGTTCGATTATCCAATTCTGACACTATAAACACCTGAAACTTAAATTCACCTGAAATCTAAATTACATCATTTAACCCCTCTTCAATTGCAGGATATAGAAAGGTTGTTGGAATCTTTCCCAGCGATTTGTGGAGACATACCAACACAAACGAGTCTTGTGGAAGTTGAGATACAGCTTAAGATCGACTCAGTTCCAGTTAAGAGCGCTCCGTACCGAGTATCTTCCATATAAGAAGACCATCATGAAAAAAGAGTTAGATTTCTTGCTAGAACGGTTTGGCCGAAGCCAGCCATAGTCCATGGTCCTCTCCATGTGTACTAGTAGGAAAATCAGACGGTACATATCGGTTATGCACAGATTATCGTCAGGTAAACCAACTTACTGTTTCTGATTGCTATCCGTTACCCAGAATTGACGATCTTATTGACATGGTAAGCTCATCAAAATTTATATCTCGATAGATCTTCTTAAAGGTTACTATCAACTACCATTTGTCAGAATCCTCAAAACCCATAACTGCGTTTGTAACTCCAAGTGGACTTTTCAATACAAAGTGTTACCTTTTGGATTAAAGAATGCTACAGCTATATTTCAAAGGCTCATGAATGATGTTTTGAAGGATTTACCAAATGTTGCAGTATACTTGGATGACATTATTGTTTTTACAGATACTTGGGATAGCCACTTAGAGACGTTAAGGAAGGTATTCGCTCGGTTGAAAGCTGCAAACCTTACCCTGAATTTGGCGAAGAGTGACTTTGGTTATGCCCGAATTCAGTATCTTGGATACGTTGTTGGGAGTGGAGAAGTCGCACCCGTTAATGCCAAGGTGAACGCCATCTTAACAGTGAAGGAACCTACCTGTCAGAAGGAAGTTCAACGCTTCCTGGGATGGTGGGGTACTACAGAAGATTCTGCAAGAATTTCTCGGAACTTGTTTTCCATTGACTGATCTGACAAGCAGCAAGAAAAAGTTCCAGTGGACTTCAGAGTGCCAGGAGGCATTCGACAAAGCTAAGACTTTGTTAGTCTCAAGCCCAATTCTCAAATCTCCTGATTTTGGAAGTCCGTTTATCCTTGAAGTGGATGCCAGTGAGATTGAGCACGGAGCAGTTCTTCTGCAGAGAAGCCAAGATTCCTTATTACATCCAGTGATGTACAGCTCGCAAAAGTTTTAAACCCATCAGCGTAACTACTCTACGATAGAAAAGGAAGCTCTTAGTTTACTTTTGGCTTTGGAGAAGTTTGATACTTATCTTCATTCGTCCCCATACACTATTGAAGTGTATACTGATCATCAACCGCTTACATTCTTGCAGAGAATGAAGACTAAGAATAAGAGACTGACGAGATGGTGGTTATCTTTACAAGATTATGATCTACATGTGAGTCACATCAAGGGAAAGGATAATTTGCGTGCAGATTTTTTATCCAGGCATCCTGTAATGTAAAATGGTAAATATTTGTCCTTGGTATATCATGAACTGTAATTTTTTGTTTATCCTCATTGTTATAATGATGATTTTAAGGAGGGAGGTATGTTACAACTTTATTTATTTGTATTTGTTTTGCTTGAGATGCGATGATCAACCAATAGATGGCGGCGTAGGTTGGATCAGGAGTGTGATGTTTTGTATTTATCCTCTTGGCCGGTTTTTCTATCAAGTGTAAAGTTCTGTTGTTTTGATCCTTTCAAAAGTTTACTTGGCTACTTAGTTTCGTACGTATCAGTGTGTCTCCTGGAATTGTAGTGACAATAAGTGGAATATATTAACTAATATTACGAAGAGTGCAAAGTCATATTATTAATATGGGTAAAGTATTGATTCTCTATATTGTTCTTTTATGTACGTGACTTAGCCATCTGAAGTGTTTTCTCTGTATTAAGTGAGTACGAGTTATTACTAGTATTTTTTCGCTATAATGAGTTTATTGACATATTATGTATTTCTTTGTGTAAAGAGTGTTAATACTCAGTTTATTACATCCCGTGATTTCTCTACTGTAAATGTTTATTGGGTTTCGGTAATGTTAAATTAATTATTAATAATAATAATTATATTAATTTTTAACGGTGTTTGAATAATGCCTTGGGTAAGCAAAATATTTACGTTTCCCTACTAATAACTTAAGAGTATTAGAAGCAGATCGTAACAATATATATATATATATATATATATATATATATATATATATATATATATATTATATATATATATATATATATATATATATATAGGTATGTATGTATGTATTTGATGCTCTATATTGTACAAATTTCTCTTTGCAAGCTAGCCCCATTTGGAATGCTTATTCTTTGCAAGTCAGATCTCTTACTTGGGCACTCTGTTGACAATAAAACTTACTTTGTTAATAAATACGGTGTTGATAAAATAAACAAACTTGCAGAACATCTCTTAGCCATCCAATCTTTCATTAAGAAAACTAATCCTTGAGACACCTTTCCATAACTTCTGACATGTAGGTATAAGATTCGGTCATGTTTTCTATTATATTGAAAACTTTGTATCCTTAAAAACCATTTTCCTTTTGGAAATATATAAAACAAAAATTTTATACGTATATTAGAAAAATATGAGGTTCATCTACGACCTAATTTTAAATATCTCTAAAATGTAGATCGTCAGAAACACATCCTTGAAGAATTAATTCCTAAGAATAACTACATTCTCTATTCCTTTTGTGAGACTGGAGAAATTGTTGATTTGGTTTATTAACAAATTAACAGATATTTAAGCAATCAGACTACTGTAATAGAAAAAAAAAGTAATCATAGCAAAGATGAAATTAAAACTTTGAACCATCTTCTCTGGAGGATTTTTTTAATCTTCTAAACAGTGAATGAGAGACGAGTGGTAATAAACTACTAATTAGAGGAATGACCTTAATTTTCAGGTGATTCAAATAATATTCCATTTAATGTTCACAAAAGTAATTTATCTTTGTTTATAACATAAGCATTTATTAATGGATACATTGATTTGCAGTCTTTATTCGCTTTCTTCTTTTATTTTTATTACATCTATTTAATTTGCAATTAATAAAGAAGTATTATTCCACTAATGAGCTTGTATTTTCATAAGCAGAATTTAATTATTAATGTAGTTTTATATAAATGCAAAATATCTCTAGTTCAGAGTTTACGCATTTGAAGAGAGTAATTCAGATTATACAAAGGATATAAATATATCAAATTAACTTTCCCGAATTAGCCACTGCAA
>NC_061110.1:29934505-29939505 GCF_015104395.2 Macrobrachium nipponense | reverse complement strand
ATTGATTTAATCTAAGATAAATCCAAGTGTGACTTTAAGTAAGTCTTTCTCTTTCAAATTATCATCTCTCCGTGTTTTAATCTATTTTTTCAGCCATCTCTCTCTCTCTCTTTCTCCGGATTTTGAGATGGCTTGTATTGAAGGCACGGATGCATCTCTAAAATATTATATATATATATTATATATATATATATATATATAATATATATATATATATATATATAGATATATATATATATATATATATATATATATATATATATATATATATATATATATATATATATATATATATATACATAAAATGGAGCATTTTAATTAGTATCCCTAATTTGCTCCCTGATGCTAAAGGGTGGGTGCGCGTTTCAAAAAGTATATTATGTAATTTGATCAAATTATGATGATTGAAAATATTCTTTAAAAACGGTGCTTACACGAGCTATTGTTTGGGTAATATTTTTTAACAACTCGGATAAGAAGATATTATGCTAATTTATGAGAAACTGTTTACCAGCGATACTTTCATTATTTAGTATTAAAAGAAATGTTATTTATGCTTCAAATAAAACTTAACATTCCTTTAATACAGCACTAATTAATTTATAAGTGAATATTGAAGGGATCATTCAACCCAGCTGTCTTAAAGAGAATGGGATGAATGAGGTGAGAAATTTCTCCGTAGTCAATGCAAGTCTCTGGCAACATGATGACGTCATAGAGGTGTCAATAATCCTCGAAAGGATGTGATTATCGGAATGGATATATTTGGTTCTTAAAAACCTTTTAAAATGCGTTTACATATATAATAATTTTTGATCTGAAAGAAACCTTGTATATCTAGCATAACACACATAAACAGTTAAAGAGTTGCTGAAATTGTCATATCTGTTACATAAAAAGATACAGTCTTTCAAAACACAAAACAAATATTCATTAGTCACCCAATGGATGTGTCTTCCTCCGACTCCTGATTGTCCAAAGTAAATACACTTAGACCTTCCATTTATCATAGAGTCAATTCCAAACTCCACAACATTTGGTGTCCCGACAATAGTTTTCGGCTCGGAAGTCCTAGAGGAAGACCTCGTGTGGTGGGACAAAAACCTATCTATTGTTTTATTATTTCTTGTCCGGTTTTTACTTTATTTGATGAGGATACTATTTACTTTTGTTATGCCTTTCAATGTTTTGAATGTTCCTATAAGTTGTCCTTGCAATCGTCGTTTTAACAAGCCATACATGTTTGCAAAGGTGGGGCCGAGGGGAGTTTTCATTTGCTCCCTGGAGGAGCAAGTAATGGAGGAGTGCCCCTTGTCCTTCTGTCCCTTATTTTACACCAGGTATAGAGACGACACATTTGGTCTATTGAAAAATGAATATGATGCTGGCAGATTCTTAAACCTAGCCAACAACTTCTATAATAATATTAATTTTACTATTGAAAATGAACAAGACGGTAAGTTGGCTTTCCTTGACGTTCTAGTTACTAAGGACAATGATCATTTTAACACGACCATTTTTAGGAAAAGTACATTCACCGGACTCGGCTCCAATTTTTATAGTTATTGTTTTATTAATTTTAACATTAACTGTTCATACCTTAGTACATCGGGCTCTATCTCTAGCTTCTAATTGGCTCTCTTTTCATTCTGAAATTCTCTTCTTTAAGCAGTACTTCCATAAAAACTGTTTCCCTGCCCATCTAATACTTAAGATTATTAAGAAAGTTCTTGATAAAAGCTTGCACCCTTTATACCTAAATGTAGCGTACCTAAACTTACGATATATGCAAGCTTTTGTTTTTTACCCACCAATCAAAACTTTGCCAAGCAGTGTGCTAAAATTATTGAAAAACATATTGGTGCTCTTAATATCAAACTAATTCCCAAAAATCCTAAAACTATTGGTTCTTTGTTTCCCTTCACGGAGCGGCTCTGTCTCTTGCTGACGTCGGGCGTCGTATATGAGTATAAGTGCACCGGATGTAGTTCCAGGAATTACGTTGGTTCGACTCGGCGTCTCCTCAAGGTCAGGGCGATTCTCACCATAGGCGTGAGTTATCGTACGGCCTGCAGATTGTCTAATCCCGAACTTTCCAATATCAGATCCCACGCTAGAGGTTGCAAGACATCGATAAAATACGGCAACTTCAAAATAATTGGCCAAGCCAAGGAACCTGGAGAACTGCTCTTCTTGGAAAGTCTATATATAAAAAAAATAGTACCTACGTTATATTGCCAATCATCGGCTGTTCCCCTGTTCATAGCATAACTGGATTCTTTGCTTATATTTGTCCGCGTTCTTTTCTGTTCTTGTGTATTCTTTTAGTGTGTTTGTCTCTGTCATTTTGAGAGGTGCGCCTAGCTCTTCATTTCAAGTTCGTTTTTTCCTTATTTTTTTCTTTTATTGAGTTTAGTTTTTGTAAGGATCATTTTAAGCTTTCTTGGTTTTTAATGTGCAAATGTATTTAAGTGTGATTCAGTATTTAAGTTTAATTTGGTTTCCATTTTAAGTTTTCTTATGCTTTGTATACGGTCTTTTAATTGTGTGCTCGGATGCTTCTTTTTTATAAAGATGTCTTGATGATATGACCATGGGTCAAGAAACGTTTTGGCAATAAATGTATCTAATGGATGTGTGTGTATATGTTCCTGCGCCCTACTCCTGCCTAATATATATATATATATATATATATATATATATATATATATATATATATATATATATATATATATATGTATAAATATTATATATATATATATATATATATATATATATATATATATATATATATATATATATATATATATATTATATATATATGTATATATATATATATATATATATATATATATATAATATATATATATATATATATATATATATATATGAGGGCCTCAGAACCACAGAGTTTGTAAACGCCACCCCCACCAATATTATTATTATTACATCTATTTCTGTTATAACACGAATATAATCACACTTTATTATCCTTTTACATTTATTTAATTGGTTTAAGGGGGGGTGTTTTGGGTCTGGTTATGAATAAAATATACACAAATGTGAGGGGTTAGGCGTACATTTTGAATTCTAGCGCACAAGCGCGCCCCACAATTTTTTTAAATTTTCACCAAAAATTTATAAAGGGTAGGGCTTTCATATGAAACTTAGTTTAAATCAATATCTTTCTTAGAAGCAGAGTAATGAATGCTAGACTTGAGGGCAATTTACTCATTTTTTAAAAAGTGGCGTTTTACCACCTTGTGGCTCTGAGGCCCTCATTATATATAGATATATCATATATATATATATATATATATATATATATATATATATATATATATATATATATAATATATATATGTAACTATATATATATATATATATATATATATATATATATATATTATATATATATATATATATGTATATATCGAGCGACAATGTCCTTTAATATCTAATTCGCTCTACCTCGGAATTAATATATTTTCATATATACTTAACCGAAGGGGAATTTTTTTCCCTTTTTCCGATAATAGATTTACCTGTACTTGGGCACGAACGCAGGTACATTATAAATCCAGGAACGTCAGTGGAAGCGATACCACCCAACCGCGAGAGGCTTGAAGGTTTATGCCGTCTCTCACCTCAAATACTTTCTCGCGCTGAATAGATTGTTGGTTTGGAGACAACATCAACCCGCCTCTTAAGTAGCGCTTTTGACAGCACGTAGCATTACATAAGTCATATCACATTAACGTGATTCATATATGTATATGAATCACGTTAATGTGATATGACTTATATATATATATATATAGATATATATATATATATATATATATATATATATATATAATATAGTATGTTAACGGAGCATTTTAATTAGTATCACAACAAGTGTGTTAGCGACATTGAGTGGATTTTCAAGAAAAAAAAAAAAGAAACATAAGAAAAAGGATTTTTTTTGTGACCCACCTAAAGATAACATGTGGCCCACCCGCCTTTGAGAATGGTAGACCTTTCAGGATGTGAATCCTTAATAAAGATTACTTTGTCTATTATTTGATTGCTAAGGTTGCCTAGCGTCACAGACCCGAGGTGGCATCAGAGGTCCTTTGCTCCCTGATGCCAAAGGTTGGATGCGCTTTTCAAATAACAGTTTATAATATAATTAACTATCATAATTCTTAAATGATGACAAAAATATTCTAAAAACACGGGCGCTTACAAGGGTACTAATTCGGGTAATATTAACAACTCGGATAAGAGGATATTATGCTTGCATTAAAAATAAATTCTATTTTGCTTCAAATAAAGCTTAACACTCATTTAATACAGCACTAATTAATAATATAAGAATACTGAAGGGATAATTCATCCCACTGTCTTAAGGAGGACTGGGACGAATGAGGTGAGAATTTTTTCTCAGAGTTCTGGAGTCACTGCAAGTCTCCATGGCAACATGATGACGTCATGGAGGCGTCAGAATCATCGAAAGGATGTGATTCATAGGAATGGATATATTTGGTTTTTAAAAAAAAACCCTTTAAATGCGTTTGCATTTATGATGATATCTGGTCTGAAGAAGTTGTATACCAACCATAACTCATATAAACACTTACTAAATTATTGGAATTATCATTAATATTACATAAAATTACTTGCTATGGAGCCAATTCCAGACTCCGTCACATTTGGTGTCTCGAAAGTCATTTTGGGCTCAGAAGTCCCAAGAGTCAAAAACCCCTCTTAGGAATCGACGAAAGAGAACTTCTCGGTTGGGGTTCGAGACAGCACAGGTTTCTGAAGTGTCCCGCCAAACCAGGAGTCCACATTCCTTTTCTTTCTTCTGTGTAGCAATTTTCTATCAACTTTATCAACTGTTTCTATCTCTAGTCTTAACTTCGTTTCTTTCTTCGTCTCTAGTCTCTTTTGAACGTTGTCCCATCTTCCTCGCTCAGGCCTTCCTCGGCTTCATGTCCTTTTTGATGATCTCT
>NC_061110.1:29907005-29929505 GCF_015104395.2 Macrobrachium nipponense | reverse complement strand
AATAAATACTATTTTTTCTTCCCTTGCCCAATTTATTTTCCTGTTCATACTATCTTTATAAATTCAAGCATATCCCAATTTTGATTTGTAGGATGTTTTCCATATGATGCATATGTAGTTACTTGTATTCCTCCAAAATGTGTTTTAAGGCGGGAGAAATTGAGTCTGGGCCCTGGGGCAGTCTCGCTTGGTAAGCGTAGCCCTCAACACTGTCACGTGCACTGCTGCTCATCATGATTGAACTGTGTGAAAATACAGCTATTGCATATTGCTCGGTGTTTGAGTAAATAAAACCAACCTGCTTACATGATTTAAATATTTTGTTACTGAAAACCCGGATAGATTGTACATCAGCATCGTCTTAATTCGGTAGTGTTACTCATCTTGCCAAAGTTTGATGGCATAATTGCAGTTTATACTTTATATTTTAGAATTTAAACGTGAAATAGCTCTTAACACCATTTTAGTATATCGTCTTATTAATAACGGCTTTATCAGTTTTTAAGGATTATGCGACAAATAGCTATAACAGCCTTGGACAGATTCGCATGGGAGTCAAGGGCAGGTGAAGCCCTCCAGCTATGTACTGTAGGGTTAGGCTGGTAACGATTAGTTAACACCCTGTTTTTCACCCATTATCTTTCTTTCCTTAAAATCCGAAAGAACTTGTCTTCGATGACCCACCATCCTATACTTTGGAAGGATAACGCAGCTGCTTTCATTAAGACTTGACAATTAACGGAGTGATTGATCAAAATAAAAAAAAACACCTCGCAAGATTATTACATGGGCAAATCATCAATAGTTCTGATGAGAAGAGTCTGTTGTGTGTGGAAAGCATTTCCAGAGACATGAAAATCTATATATGTTACGTCTCCAAACAAAAACTACTTTAGTTCAAGTTAGATATGAAGGCTTCTTACATGCCTCGTAAATCTTCGGTTCAATCTTCAGTTCTTTTCTGCAGATGATATTGTTTATGGGGTCGCTTTAAAGACATGTCTTTAACCATTTTCCTTATCAGTGCTTTAAATATTTAGTGATTCACCCAAGACTTTAAACGCCATATCCTAAATTTTCTGACTCTATATTAAAATTGGCTAAGATATTATCAGTAACTTATTGCAGTATGGCAATTTTATTTCAAAAGTTAACAAAGTAAATGGCCAAGGGAGTAAAACTAAAGATTTAAATTCTCGCATCCGAATACTTATATCCTCACTGGCCCCCATAATCACAACCCTATAGATAAGACCGATTCAAAATGTGTGGAGAGGAGAGAGAGAGAGAGAGAGAGAGAGAGAGGCTGGCGGGGGAGCAATCTCAGAGTCCTGAAAATACCAAAGGGTCATTCCAATTTTCAGTTCATTAAAATAACATACTATTATTACAACTTAAAAGAGATTTTGCTGTCAAGATTACTTTTCAAATTGTACTCGGGCGAGTTTTGTGTGAATAACCATATTTAATATGGTGACAAAAGCCAATGTTACTTTATGTAATGTTCATTTTCAAAGAAACATCAATTTGTACTAAATAACAACCACCTAAAACATCCTTCCATCGAACACAATTCCATTTCCTTCACAGTGCTGTTTATTTTTATAACAGGTCTCTCAGCGTTTCATATTTATTAAAATAAAATACATTTTCAGTATCTGCTGCATAAAAGTAGTGAGGCTTATGTAAAGTTAACAGTCAGTCAGTCAGTCAGTCAGTCAGTCAGGTCTGTAAATAGCATGCTACAAACGGCAGATATTTCTGTTAAAAATAAAATTCAGCAGGTTTTTAAGTATCGACACCTGGATTCCACTGACATGAAAAAAATTGAATTATTTACTGCAAACTTTAACTATTCAACATCCACAGCAACAAGTTTGAATAGCTTTATATCTGGTTCTTAACTAAATCATAGTAGTTTCAGGTATTAAAAAGGAAAAAGCTCCATAACTTTCTTGAACAATATTATCAGGTGATGGTACACTGGGTTGGTTTGATGGTTATGAAGTTTAATAAGTCTACTTCATAACCTAAGTCATGTTAAACCCTGGAAATTTGAAAACTTTCTCCACTTATTCAATGTAAACAGCATAAAAGGCCCTTTGCGGATTTTCAGAATTATGTTTATGAAACTTAGTATATTTGTAACGACAATAATAGTTGGGGTTAGAATATTCATATTAACATGAATTATCTAATATTTATTTAAGAGTTAAAAAACGCCATTATACTTTAGACCCATCGATGCAAGGCATTAAGTCAATCTATAACACGTGTTGTACAGACTGCCAACGAAGAATTGGCATAGTTTCTTAATTCATTGTTCGTTTAAGGAAATATTGCTGTATGCAGGTGCAAGATTATTTACGTAACAATAAATAACATTTCCTTTCAAAGGTGCTGTACTTGAAATAAATTACATTAGAATTGAGTAGACTATTCAACGTATTAAAGATAATTATTTTGCAAAGTAAGGAAAATATATACCGCAGTCCAAGATTTCTAATTTTATTCTCACTCTAGCTTCGTGACAGCATACCGAAGATTTTGAAGTTGGCTTTGCTGCCGCTCGAGTCTTTACTCAACGTATCGTACTGCACTGGGGTGTTGTCATTTCATCTCCTACAGCCGATAAATAATACATCAAGGCGTTAACATTCTTTGAAAACGATGTTTAATTAACTAATTTTGTCCTTTGATTTCAATAAAATAATTTGCATGACACATTTAGTGGGCCTAAACTGGACTTCTGATTTTCCCACATGATTAGCCTAGGTCTATACTCTCTCGGATAAGTAACTATTAATAAATATTTCAAATCGACAATATATATATATATATATATATATATATATATATATATATATATATATATATATATATATATAATATATTAATCTGCTTTATTTGACTATTCCCGTTATTCTTGTTTTATTAACCATGTTCGCCTTTCTTCTCATCCTTTTCATATTGCTTAACATAATTAACTCTGACCTAGCTATTCAAAGTCAAAAAAGCAATCATAGAAAAATCAAACGAATATAATTCAGTCTTATTTTTTTATCGATATCCTCGCCTTCCTTGGATCCCAGTCGGAGACAGTATGTTCGTTCGTTCGTTCGTTCGGTCTCCTCTCTGTGGTGTCCAGAAGAGCTCCTTCACCTTCGAATTCTTGAGCATTTGAACTTGAAGATCTTTGGAGATGTTGTTATCCTCGACGGAGCCACAGCTCCGTCGAATCCTGCCCCAGAGATCTTCTCCGCTCAAATTGCTGACAGAAGAGAGTGAGAAAAGGAAAATTCTACTTACGAGAACAGAGGAGAAAGGCTTCTGCAATCCTCAGGAATCCAAAAAGGAAATTGCCCTTCAAGACACGAAGGAAGGAAGACGAAGGACGAACGAACGAACGAACACACTGTCTCCGTCTGTCTTCAAGGAAGGAAGGAAGACTTCGAAATCCACAAGAGAAGAATCGAAGCTTCCGTCATATTCCTCAAAACAACCATCAGCATCAAGCGTCTTTGACTCAGCCTCTCGACAACAGGGTCTGCCGTCAAGGGCTAAAAGAAAGTGGATGAAGATTGCAAGAAGGTCTGCAAAGGACGTCACAAGGAGACGAGGACCAAAAGGAGGACTGGATGCTGGAAGAGGATTGGATACTGGAACTACTACCGAGGAAGAGTGAGAATAGGACTACTTACGAGAACAAGGAGAAAGGCTTCCCAAATCCTCAAGAATCCCAAAATGAACTCGCCCTTCAAGACACACGGGGAGGAGGACGAAGGACGAACGAACACAGTCTCCGTCTGCCTCCAAGGAAGGAGAAAGACTTCGAAAGAATTTGAAGCCACTCTTGCAGAGCTCTGGCTCGTCGAATTCAGCCAACAGAGATCTTCACTGCTAAATTGCTAAAGAATCCCAATTGCACCGTCTGTCTCCAAGGAAGGAAGAAGACTTCGAAATCCACAAGAGAAGAATCGAAGCTTCCGTCAGCTTCTCAAACCAACCATCAGCACCAAGCGTCTTTGATTCAGCCTCTCGACAACAGAGCCTTCCGCCAAGGACTGAGGGAAAGAGGAGGAAAGAAGCAAGAAGGTCTGCAAAGGACGGCACAAGGAGACGAGGACCAAAAGGAGGACTGGACACAGGAAGAAGATTGGATACAGGAAGAAGACTGAACACAGAAGCAGACTAGATACAGGAAGAAGACTGACACAGGAAGAAGACTAGATACAGGAAGAAGAGTGACACAGAAGAAGACTAGATACAGGAAGAAGACTGGACACAGGAGAAGACTAGATACAGGAAGGAAGACTGGACACAGGAAGAAGCTAGATACAGGAAGAAGACTAGATACAGGAAGAAGATTGGATACAGGAAGAGAACTGGGACACAGGAAGAAGACTGGACACAGGAGAAGACTAGATACAGGAAGAAAGACTGGACACAGGAAGAAGACTAGATACAGGAAGAAGACTGGACACAGGAAGAAGACTGAACACAGGAAGACTAGATACAGGAAGAAGACTGGACACAGGAAGAAGACTGGACACAGGAAGAAGACTAGATACAGGAAGAAGACTGGACACAGGAAGAAGACTGGACACAGGAAGAAGACTGGACACAGGAAGAAGACTGGACACAGGAAGAAGACTAGATACAGGAAGAAGACTAGATACAGGAAGAAGACTAGATACAGGAAGAAGACTAGATACAGGAAGAAGACTGGACACAGGAAGAAGACTAGATACAGGAAGAAGACTAGATACAGGAAGAAGACTGGACACAGGAAGAAGACTAGATACAGGAAGAAGACTAGATACAGGAAGAAGACTGGACACAGGAAGAAGACTAGATACAGGAAGAAGACTAGATACAGGAAGAAGACTGGACACAGGAAGAAGACTAGATACAGGAAGAAGACTGGACACAGGAAGAAGACTGGACACAGAAAGAAGACTAGATACAGGAAGAAGACTGGACACAGGAAGAAGACTGGACACAGAAAGAAGACTAGATACAGGAAGAAGACTGGACACAGGAAGAAGACTAGATACAGGAAGAAGATTGGATACAGGAAGAAGACTGGACACAGGAAGAAGACTAGACAGGAAGAAGACTAGATACAGGAAGAAGACTGGACACAGGAAGAAGACTAGATACAGGAAGAAGACTAGATACAGGAAGAAGACTGGACACAGGAAGAAGACTGGACACAGGAAGAAGACTAGATACAGGAAGAAGACTGGACACAGAAAGAAGACTAAATACAGAAGAAAGACTGGACACAGGAAGAAGACTTGACACAGAAAGAAGCTAGATATAGGAAGAAGACTGGACACAGGAAGAAGCTAGATACAGGAAGAAGACTGGACACAGGAAGAAGACTAGATCAGGAAGAAGACTGGACACAGGAGGAAGACTAGATACAGGAGGAGACTGGACACAGAAAGAAGACTGGACACAGAAGAAGCTGGACACAGAACGAAGACTGGACACAAGGAGGAGACCAAAAAGCGGAAAATAGATTGAGATAGAGAGAAACAACGAAAACCACAGTGAAGTCAAACGGAAGGAGAGCAGAAAATTGATTTAAAAAATCAGATAAAAAAAATCAGATAGAGAGAGAGAGAGAGAGAGAGAGAGAGAGAGAGAGAGAGGAGAAATTTTACCAAACTACTGCTCCAACCATTTAATAGAGAGAGAGAGAGAGAGAGAGAGAGAGAGAGAGAGAGAGAAATTCTACCAAACTTCTGTTTCAACTCTTTAATCGAGAGAGAGAGAGAGAGAGAGAGAGAGAGAGAGAGAGAAATTTACCAAACTTGTTTCAACTCTTTAATTGAGAGAGAGAGAGAGAGAGAGAGAGAGAGAGAGAGAGAGAGAGAGGAGAGAGAGAGAGAGAAATTCTAACCAAACTTCTGTTTCAACTCTTTAATCGAGAGAGAGAGAGAGAGAGAGAGAGAGAGAGAGAGAGAGAGAGAGAGAGAGAGAGAAATTCTACCAAACTTGTTTTCAACTCTTTAATCGAAAGTAAGAAAGAGAAAGAGAGAGAGAGAGAGAGAGAGAGAGAATTCCAATTAAATGAAGGCATAAAAAAAGCCCCCCCCCCCTTTTTTTAATATTATACAAAAATACTCAAAAGAAGTCTAATACAATACTTAGGCTGAAAATAAAAAATATCAATTGTTATTGTAAATCAAATTCGTCCATAATTACATCACGAGTTAAAACTCTACAAATATCGCATTTGAATTTGGTAAAGTTAACTAATAAAGCACTTAAATTCATTCGCACTTTCCTTTAATGAATGAAAGAGCGCAATTCGAGCAGATAATTCAGCATTATATGGCTTGCATTTTTTTTAGACGACTTGGCATAGTTACTCAATGACTATTGTTTACTTTTTCCTTTCACAAAAGCATGGAGGCAGTGTGAAACCTTGACCCGAACCCTGTTCTAGTTTTTTTTTCTTTTCCTTGGGTAGGGAATAAACGTAACCTGTATATATAAATCATACTATATATATATATATATATATATATATATATATATATATATATATATATATAAAATGTATATACCACTATATTTACGTGTGTATATAAATAATTATATACTATACATATATATACGTTATATATATCTATATATTGATATATATATAATATATATATATTATATATATATATATATATATATATCTATATAAGATATACATATATATATATATATATAGTATATATATATTATATATATATATATATATATATATATATATATATTAATATATATTATACTTATATATATATAATATAATATATATATATATATATATATATATATATATATATATTATACTATATATATATATATATATATATATATATATATATATATATATTATATATATATATATATATCTATATATATATATGCTTAAAAAATCACAGTAGATACGTGACTTCATAAATAAGCGAATACCACGGGGAAAATAAATGATAGTCAGAAATCCAAGCGCTTTCGTCTTTATTCAGCTACTAAAGTACAATTGGAGAGGAAGGCCTCAGGTACAAACAAGATCAGGAATACCAGATGGTTAATTATCAAAAGGGTAAAAATTAAAAGGGATAATCCAGGATATCGGATATCACACGGTCACAAACTTAAACAGATTCTGACCCCAACCGAAATTACAAAGTATCTTTACAGTCCAAAACATGTAAAAACTAAATATATTAATTTTGTTGCATATATTTATCTACAACTTTTTTAGTTATGGAAAGCATCAAGTTTAAATAACAACCAAGACTTAAATTTAGAACATTTCTATTATTGACTTGATAAAACAAGATTCAATGATATTCCTTTTAACTGTGTCATTACATGGGACTAAGGCTCTTGCTTGTTGACTCCAGTTAATAGGATGGTCTAAATCTCTCATATGTACAAATAATGCATTCGATATTTGCCCAGTTCTCACAGAATATTGATGTTGCTTGAGACGCTGTGAAAGAGATTTGCCTGTCTGTCCGTAATAGACTTTATCACACTTTGCAAGGAATTCATACATGCAGCCTGGAAGATCTTTAAGAGAATTTTTGATTACTAAACTCTTGACATTAATTTATTACTGAAAACAACATTTTATGTTAAAAAGCTTTAAAATTCTAGGAATATCTAAAAACCTTATGATGAAAGGTTTTTAGATATTTTACTTAAAAGTAAAATGTGACCAAGTGCCAAAATCTACCACTTATATAATGTAAGCATTGTCAGAAGTATTCTGAAAGTATTTAAAATTAATTTTCCTTTTAAAAGGAGTGGCAAAGAAAGAAAAGAACAAGAGTCTGCTGTAAAAAAAAATAGATTCTCATTAGTACAGTTAATTAAGTTTCTATTAATTTTCACGAACTAAAGTCTTCACTGTAAACTGTTCTCTCCTCTACAGAACAACCGCTTATGTAGCAGTAAAACAATCAAAACATGAGTAAGCAAACCAAGGGGCTAGAGGTACTTAAAACTGATGTGATCAGAGGAACGACCGTACGAACAGGCTGTCAGCGATGCCGGGCAAGATACGAAATGTCAAATGTCAGCGATGTTAAGTAAGGGTAAATCATAATCTGGCATAAGATTCCAGCCTCTGTGATTCGTTCAACTTAAACTTTACTGGAACAATGTCTGAACAATTTGATTCTATAAACGTTTTAGTTAAATATAAGTATAATTGCATGAATATCACTAAATGAAAGTTTAGTTAATATCAAAACTAAATTAATATTAACTGATAAACAAATGGAAGTTATTTTACTTTATATCAATAAGTTTAAGCTAATCTATATTTAAAACTAAAAAATCTAAGCAACAAAAGAAATTTAAGCATATTTACATTAAAGTTAAAAAAATTCTAAGCAACGAAAGAATTTTTAATTTTATGTTTAAAGCATGCATTATGAAATAGGCATGATAATTTTTCAACAAATATTAACAAAAATTCACATCCTTTTAATTGAGAAGTACAGATCCAGAAGTCAAAGCAGTGGATATCAATATCTTAAGTATAAGATATTGAGCTCCCTAAGATAAATTCTGGACTACCCGATTACCTACCCTATTACCAAAGTATACATGAAAAATTAAGAGTAAAAATTTCTTTGCTAAAAACTGTAAAATTAAAGAATGAAATCTTTAACTTTTAACCCGTAGCTATTTAAATATTTTAAATAGATGAATCTAATAAAAGTTCCTCAACTCTTAGAAAAACTGATGCACTTATTACCTGAAAACTCTCTCATGCACCTGCTCATAGGTCGTAAGACCTATGTGGCAGGGTATGGGAGATGCCTCCACCCATACAGGGGCACCGCCCTGCAGGGGTGGAGGTAAAAAAAAATTAGCTTATTTAGCAAAACACTAAATATACTATACCTCACCTGGTTTTTATTGGGCAAAATATGGGAGAATAAGTATTCCATTTTTGTGTTGCTTAAAACATTTTTCCCAGGATTTAGAACGTCGTCTTCTGTCATTTCTCACAACCGTAATATGTTTCACAAGCAGTTTAGAATTCACGAAAATCTGCAAGTAGTTTAAAAGTTTTCATTATAATCATTTATGTATTTGCAATAAGGACAGATTTATAGCCAGATATCTTTGAAATATTCAAGGTGTTTTAAAAGTTCGAAAAAAGGAAAGCTTCATTCGAGTCTCACAAGATTTTACGAGACATTCTAATTTCGAGGTATATTGCAGTTTGAGAATACTAATCTAATTAGACCATCAGAGATCCCCTTAATCTGAAAAATATTAGAATTGTAGTACAGTAAGGAATTACCCATAGTCTAGTCGAGTTTTATATGCTAGATATTAAATAACTGAATACGCAGTTTGAGTAAAATAGAAAAAATAAGAAATTAAGTATTCATTATTGTTCACAAATGACATTAAGTTCATATTTACATTACAATAAAAAGCGTACTTAAAAATGTAAGACAAGTCCACTGCAACAAACCATGACTTTGACCAGACCAGCGAATTATTATATATAGTAAAGGGATATAAACTAATAACGGAAGCCCCAGAAATCTAAAGTTAAAAAAAGAAAAGAAAAATAAGTGAAACTGAAACTTGATCGTAAAGAAAAATAGCCTTCGAAAAAGCTCTAGGAGACTCGCCACTTCCCGTAGAACATCCTCCGGAGCCACAAATGGTAGAATTACCCCACAAATCTCCAGCCGTAAGCACCCCGTTATTTCATTAGCACAAAAAGCTGTGAAAAGTCCAAAACCAGCACAGACGAGCAAAAGCGAAGGCACTAACACAAGACACTCGTACACAAGGATATGCCTTGCTCGTACACTTCGCCGTTCCCGATGCGAAAACTGAGAGCGTCACTGTGCGTGGCTACTTGATCATCGATGGATGATGATGGATCTGCCTGCCGAAAAACCCGTTGTGATGACGTCACAGCCAAGGACCATGGAGTCACCTTTCTTTTAAACTATAGTGCGTTTACTTTTCTAAGATCGCTAGGGTGGGGCCAGGTAGAAAAGGTTGATTTGTCATATCTACGGGTATGTAAGTCCCATTAAATGCTTCCCGCAGATATAATCCTTCTTAGGAGGATTCGCTTTAGACCTTGGGAGTCGAGGGAAAGGGTTTACTTCTTACCTGCTAACTTCTTTTTTTTTTCATTCCCGATTCTACTTAGCTATTCCTTCTTTCTCTTTCTATAATTACAGATGCGCCGAGTGGTCTGTTGGCCGGTGATTGGACTTGAAACATAAATTCATAAGTCAATCGATCTATTATGCCCTTGGAAAAGACAACCACTCATTCCTTCTCTGCAAAACATTTTCATCAAAATCCTCCAAGTCAGTCACAGGACTCACTCTCTCTTTTATTTTTGGAAACACTGGAGATTCCACTATATCTCCCGCCTCTCTTGCTTCTTAAGCTACGAATAGTCATTTCTAACACTTTTGTTGCTTCAGATGTTCTCTGGATAGCCTTCGAAACATCAGTTACAGGACCTTCAAGATGTTTTTATAAAATTTTAGTATTTCAGGAAATTATAGACTATTTCCTTGGTCTCGGGTGGTGGGTGAAGAAGTTTCCGGGAGTCACTTGGGCTGGGCTGGGCTGTCCATACTTTTCACAGTGGGTGATCGAGTGCGAGTATCCTTTAATGATATTGACCATGACCTTTTAAATCCTCTTGAAAACCATAGGTCCCCTGAACTCAGATCTGGCATCGCCGCTGAAAAAATATGCCATATCTCCATTTTCATTAAAGAAACTGAGGTTTTAACGAAGAATATACGAAATAAGATATATTCAAAATATCTGATGCAAACAAAGTATCACATTTCAAGAAATAGAAACTATTTCAATAGACTCCATGAAACTAATATGATTACCATACATGAAAATTGGCCAAGTATGATATCTGTACAAGCCACACCACAGCGATCTTAGAAAAGTAAACGCACTTTATATATATATTATATATATATATATATATATATATATATATATATATATATATATATATATATATATATAGGAAGAACTCAGGAACCATACAGAGGATCCTGGAAGAACTACACGAAAGGCCACGTCTTCCTTATTTTTGCTCTTTTTTTTCAAGGGGAAAAACTAAAAGTCTGTTAATGTTTTCATGCAAACTATTTGATGCTGCGTTTTATTATGTCTCGATTATTTGGTAAAATCCTTATAATTGTTTTTACCTGTAGCTGCTTCACATAAGTATGGCCAGTCTCTGGTTAGTCAACGTTCGAGGTTGCAGATTCAGTTTTCATAATTTTTATTCACAATTTGTTATGCAAAAGATAAAATCATTTCCAAAGTATTAGTTGACCTTTGATGAAAGTTTCTAATATTACTGCTCAAAAGTAACGTTCTTTTAACTGAGAGAGAGAGAGAGAGAGAGAGAGAGAGAGAGAGAGAGAGAGAGAGATTATATCATTCACGCATACCACTCAAAACATATTGTTACGTTATATTTTTGTTGGCTATCAATATTTAAGACGATTGATGAAAACAGACAGTGCACCACTAAGCTTAAAAACCCCAACCAAGGACGTGCTTCCTCTTTTTATTTTTATTTTATCGTCTTGCCCTTATTAAATTTTTGCACACAAATGACACAGAAAGCATTCTATAAGGAATATAAACGAAGTTCATTCGTTTATCTTCTTATGGCTGGAAAAGGTGAACATTCATGTTCCAAATGAAATATAAAAAATCAGTCCTTATTGCTACAGTAAAGATAACTCGTTTAAAATTAGAGTAAATCTCCACAAAAAAATCTATGAACTCTAAGGATCATGTTTATGGTCTTTACAGCATTGGTATAGTAACTCCGGTGGAAAGGTTCCCGTTTCCTGCAGAGTAAGTTAACTGACTTCAGAACATTGTGAAATATTGGCAATGTAAAACGTTAGGGGAAATTTCATGGAATCCAAGTCATTCGTATTGTATGATTCGGGGACTCTAGAGAGTCTAGATGAAGAGCTTTGGGTCATACTAGGGAATTTGGTCGGATAATGTATTACATTTAATTGATTTTTTATTATATGTCTTTTTATGAATTTCGTTACATATTTCAGCGCACAAACAGGGAAAAAGAACCCTTGGCAGCAAAAATTACTTTTGACTAAGTTACACTAACTAATATAACCCCAAAACTAATTTAAACTAATAAACTACAACTGGAATCGTTAAAATAGGATTTACACTAATAATAAATAAATGTTTCGATCTTATTATCAATGATACTCGCGCAAACAAAATTTTCCTCTGCGTTTAGTGTCTTGCTGAGCACGAAATAACTTTTACCCATCCTTTTCGCAGTGGAATCCTTAACTAGTCTTCATAATTGCTTACAGAAAGCGGCTGGGCAAAAGGACAAAGCCGAAAGCGGTTCCAGGAAGCGAATCAAATGAGAATCTCAATAACCAGTTTTTTGTGTCAATATGAATCATTTTACAGCCGGAAGTTTAAAGATGCCAAGAAAAGCATACAAAACTATGTAAAGTTAACTTATCAATATTATTTTAATTTGTTCAATTTCTATCATTTTCGTATTGGAGGTATTACCATTACTATTAGAATTACTAATGCCATTTGCATCGTTGTGAAGACGCAGAAAAATTACAGCGAAATATATATATACACACACACACAGACATATATAGGATATATATATATATATATATATATATATATATATATATATATATATATATATATTATATATGACTGGTAAAAATGTTCTGTAACAACAGAGTTCCATCTAATAAAAGGAGCCATAAAACACCAAATAGAGAAAAAAGTACTATATTTCAGAGACTGCTGAAGAGGGAGACACAGTCTCTGAAATATAGTACTTTTTTCTCTATTTTGGTGTTTTTTTTATGGCTCCTTTTAGATATATATATATATATATATATATATATATATATATATATATATCTATATCTATATCTATATATATAGATATATATATATATATAATATATATATATATATATATATATATATGTATATATAATATATATATTAGAATTAATTACACTACTGTTTATAATAATGTAATTTTACTTTGGAAAACTTAAATAACCTCTTCACCGTCACCTCGATACCCAAGTCTTGCCAGCGAGGTGATTGTGGATAATTACGTGGCAAAATGGGTCTAGATTTTCAGCAGAAAGAATTTTGGTTCTAAAACAAATTTCAAAGACGTGACTTACATTGCATTTAAACGGAAACCAGTTGGGATGTGTTCCTTAATAATGTGATCTTCTATTCCATTATTCTCGATGTTTAGAAGCGTCTCTTTTATCTTCGTAAGTTTAAAATCAAACAGATATAGCTTCTTTTTTCTCTTAAACCTCGGTTTTAAACTGAGGTTCGAATGAAAACGAAATTTTCTAATAAATAAATTTCTTTTTTCACTAAATTAAAGAATTATACCTGAATATGCTTTCCAGCTTCACTTTTAATGTAGTATAACAGAAAGGGCCTTTTTATTTTCCAATCTAATCTGTTTTACAGTATTTGTGTACAACGCATTCTTTGTTGTTAAATTCTCTTTTCATCCAGGGTGGGGCCGGGTAGGTAAGGGAAAGGGAGAGTAGGGGAAACCACCACCATCCTCCTGGAAACATTTTTGTACGACCCTTGTATGTAGGGGGATCAGAAGGGTAGACAGCAACTCGCGTTCAAGCATATGTAGTGCGCACCAATAAGTTCGTGTATGACGTGTCTAAGACACTTTACATTGACAAAATTATGTAACATTGGGAAATTATGGGACGAATAACTAAAAGAAGAAAAAAAAATAGAGTTGGAAGTAAGCGGTAGAGAGAGAATTGATTGAAAACGGTGAAATATCCTGGATGTTGATTATCTTTTGCAAGAAAATGATAAATGTCAGTATGAAGAGAAGTGTTTTAGGTGCTGCTGATGTGCATGATGGCTGTGGAAATTTTCTTTTGTTTCAGCAAAGGATGATGTGGGATGAGTCGCAATTTTCATCGTGACTTTCTACCAATTGCTTGTTTGTGCCCCAGTCATGCCATATGAACCACATTCCACATGTTTGACTTAAATATGAGGGACAATGCTGCAATACTAACAACTATTCTCATTTGAGATCTAGGACTTAAACGTGTAAGTTCACGCCTGTTCAGTGCTTTTCTTTCATCTCTTCTCTTGCTCTCTATGCAAATATGTGCTAGTATATCTTTTCGTGTTCTACTGGCTACTAATATTTTTGAAATTGAATAGCAGAGGTAAATTCCTTCTTACTTCATTCAGGATTATTTGTTTGATACCAAATTTCATTAATTATTTTACGTGTATGAAAACGAAAGAAATGTAATGGTGAAATATGAGAAAATGAGGTAAGAAAGACATGAAACACACAATGGAGTCGGATTGCATTGAAAGCTTGCATCAGACTGAAAGGTATTTCCCGTCAAGTACTGTTGCATGTAATGGTCGAGGTTTGGGAAATCCCGAGTATGATCTTTAATTCCACACAGGTGCGTTGGAGGCGCCGACTATTTACTCTTCTTGATTACTGCATATTCTAGCAAACAAGAGGCTCTTGTCGCCTGAGGATGAAAAATTTAATTTTGTGCACGATCCCAGAATATGAAATCTCACTATTGCGGAATTCCAAAGAATTAATTGTTGAAGGTAGAATACAGTCGTCAAACACACCTGCAAAGCTGTCGAAATTTTCTCATTTGATAGAAATATTTAACAAGAAATGTATTTTTCCCTTATATTTTTCGGTGTAATTATTGAAAATAAACAAGGAAACATGCAGACAATTCATTTCCGTTTGGTCTAAAGATCATATTATTCATTAACATTATGCTTATTCTTTTTGTTATGATATTTGTTTTATACGGCAGACCTGAAGGTAAATTTTATTTTTTCTTTAACCAAATAAATTATGATAAAATATCCGAAGTTACTTCATTGCTAGCAGGTTACCTAAACGATGGAGAGAATGGTCTTTTAGGAATTGTCAGATCGCATACATTTCATGAAGGTAAAGGGGATTCGGAATCTTATAATGTCTCTGGTGCTGAAGAAGACCATTTCCATATTTCTATTTTTGCTGTCAAGGATCAGCAGATACACATCTGCCCTTGCCGTTCTGACAGTTTGTGGTGGAATTTCACTGATGGTAAACCTCACTAAGATATCAAGTGAATAACCCTAAACTATAAGTATTTCATGATTACAATACAGTTTTTGTCAGAAATATGAATGAACGCGGAAACTGACTTATCAAATACAGCAATTCTATGTCCTCAAAAAAGAATGACTGTATTTGACAAGTGAGTTTTTCCATTCGTTCATATTTCTGACAAAAACTGTACTTTAATAATAAAATATTTACTTACAGTTTCGGGTTATTCACTGGATATCTTGGTGAGTTTTTACCATCAGTGAAGTTCCATCATAAATTGTCAGGACGGCAAGGTCAGATTTGCATTTACTAATCCTTGAAAAATTATATGTCCATGAATGTGCAGAAAAATTATGATGAATGTTTTACAAGTACAATGAAAGAGAACAAATCCTTCTCTTCAATAACTTTCTTCTACCAGATTAATATTCATTGTGATTATATTCTAATAATGTTTTAGTTGTAAGCACACACAAAAATCGGAGAACATATAAAGTCTAAAAATGGAAAAAAGATTCCCTAATGACTTTGACGTTCATCACAAGTTATTGTCACATTGTGCAGTTGCCTTATCTATAGTTAGTAAGTAACATGAATAAATTAATGCATTCCATGAAAATGTGTGCTGATGCATCGTTATAAAAAAGTTGTAGTTAAAAAGGAAATATAATAAAAACAAGGTATTCGACGAAAATATATATTTCTCAAGCTATTTATCCTAGTGATACAAACTAGGAAGCCATACTCCTTTTGGTCTTTTTAAAATATTTAGGAAAATGTGAGCTTTTATTGTTATTTTTGCTGTTGTTTTCTTTAAACCACATTTTTTCTATTCTTTGACATTTACTGATGGATATGGGATGAAGCAGTTGATATTTCTTACTAGATTCAGTGAGGAACTGAATAAATCGAATAACTGATTCCATGTAATTAAATGCAAATGTTTTAGTCCTATTGTTCTATTTGTTTATTAAGGGCATATTACGTAATTCCGTCTAACAAATGTTTCCAAATCCATTACTTTCTGTGTTTCTGTCCGTCTGTTTGTCTGTCCTAATGACTAGGCAATCTTTTTTCATAAATGAAAGTAAATCCTAACGGGAGCAATATATTTAGGTCCAATGGGTTTCAATATATATATATATATATATATATATGTATTATATATATATATATATATATATATATATACCCATCTTCAGTAATATTTTCTACACATTCCGCTCCCTTGGTCTAGTAACTATTATCTGACTTTATCAGCTGAGTTTGGTGTTAATTAACATCAAATCATCTACTTACTGTAGCTTTCCGAAGCTTCCCTTCTGTGTGGCGTTTTTGCTTCCTCAAATAATTCGATAACTTGATAACGTAGCTGTACTAATATTTGATGAATTTCCACCTTAGTTCAATTTTATCGAACATTTCTGCGTAAATCATCAGCCTACACCATGTGCTATATCATTGTATATTACCATTCCATTTTGATGACCATTTCATTTTTTTTTGTATAATACATCCATGAACCATCATTTTGAAACCCAATGGACCTTGAGATTACCCTGAATGTATTGCTCCCGTTAGGATTCACCTTCATTTATGAAAAAAGTTTGCCCAGTCATTAGGACAGACAAACAGACGGACAGAAACACAGAAAGTAATGGATTTGGAATTTTTTTTTAGACGGAATTACGCAATATGCCCTTAATAAACAAAATAGAACAATAGGACTAAAACATTTGCATCTAATTACGGGAATCAGTTATTCGATTTATTCAGTTCCTCACTGAATCTAGTAAGAAATATCAACTGCTGCATCCTATATCCATCAGTAACTTAAAGAAAACAACAGCAAAAATAACAATAAAAGCTCACATTTTCCTAAATATTTTAAAAAGACAAAAAGGAGTATGGCTTCCTAGTTTGTATCACTAGGATAAATAGCTTGATAAATATATATTTTCGTCGAATACCTTGTTTGGATTATATAGCTGCTTTTCGATGACGTTTGCCTTAGTCATTTCAGGAACATTGTGAAAAGCAGGCAGAAGCAATCTTCCTTGGATAGTTATTTTTTAAGAGTAAGCAAACAGGAAGATCCAAGTGATACTACGAAAAAACAAGAGTTGAAAAGTGGTGAAGAAATTGAAATTTTGTAAAAAAAAAAAAAAAAAAAAAAAAAAAAATCGTAAAAGTATAACAAAGTAAAACAAATGTAAAAAAAAAAAAATAAAAAAAATAAAGGAATTTAATTTCAAGTTTTTTGTAAAGTTAAGTGTTAACGTTTTGTGCCATTTGTTAATGTGTTTCGTAAAGTTTAGTGTTAATGTTTCCTGTCATTTTTTTAAGTGTTTCGTAAAGCTAAGTGTTCAAGTTTTCTGCCATTTGTCCTCCTCCTCTGTCGCGACTTTCGGAGATCACCTCACTCAAAAGGCAAGATTCCACATTTTACTACATACGTACGTATGTAGTACAGTATTTCTTGTACCATGCACACCAGTACACTTTATTTACAGATAAGTAGTACATATCAGTGGTATATGTAGTTTAAGTTAGGTATTGAATGGTCAAGATTGTTGTATTTCATTGTTTATTGGTCAATTTAGATTTATTATCAATTTACTGTAGGGCTTGGAATGAATTAGGCAATTTACATGTAAAATGTGGTTCAAGATACAAAAAAATCAGGTTATGAAGGCTGCCTAGGAACGGATTAATTTCGTATCCTGAGGTACTACTGTATGTATATATATATATATATATATATATATATGTTATATATATATATATATATATATATATATGTGTGTGTGTGTGTGTGTGTGTGTGTGTGTGTGTGTGTGTGTGTGTGTATGTGTGTGTGTGTGTGTGTATGTAGGTATATAACTTAGGATTAAATCTCTAAGCCTCGGTGAAACTACACCTTTCATAACCTTGTGGTTTGTCTTATAACCGATCTTATTGATTGAATTGTAAAAAAAAAAAAAAAAAAAATTACTGGCGCGACTGAAATATGTTTTCCAGCTTGGGTTCTCTTTTCAAGGGAACAGCGACAGAAAATCACCTCTAAGGAGAAATAAGGAGTGAACGACAGTCCTTTCCCTGTCATGATGGACGTGACAAGCGGCAGAATGGCTCGTAATTCTTCTGTAGAGCAGAGATTGGAAGTGATATACAGAAAAAAAAGAAAAAATAATAATTTCACAATTGCTTATACTCTGTTATTTTTTATTATTTTTTTTTATAACCTCTCGAGTTTTATTGATATTTGTGTCCACTATCTATTCGTATCCATATCTATCAGGTAATATTTATAGATTTTTAAACTTTTAAGATTTTTATCTCTGTCCACAGTCTGTTTTCGAAGACTGTTCCGCTCAAAATTATACAGATGTATTTTATCCTTTCGGCTGCTTATGCTAAGAAATATATCTAATAACTTTCACACAAAACCAATACTCTTGCGTTTTGGTAAGTTGACGAGTCGAAGTCTCCTGTATATTTTCATTGAATTCAGATTCTGGGAGATATTTTTTGTTCCTATTCGTCCTCCAGAACATAACTATTTTCACAAACAAATGATCGATTTAGTAATCCTGGGAAAGGTTACTTACAAAATTGTATTCATATTGTTCATGGAATATTAATTTTTCCACTATGCTAAACTGAAATATCCTTTCATTGTTTTAACACTGATATACTAATTTGTCATGCGTAATATATCACATACCATAGTACGTTCCGAGCCTTCATTCCACCTACACTAACCTTTTACCACCTCGTCTAAGTATCTCCATATTTCTCACCATTCAGTTTTTTCTTATACCAAAAATACTGCATAAACATTTCATGTCTACAGATAATTTTTTTTTTTTGCACTCAGTATCGTCTCTTCACTTCAGAAGAGGAAAACTGTTTTGTTTCCATTCACACTAATTTTTCCTCCAATCTTTTGATCAAATCCTGCTTCATTTCTTGCTTCACCAACTCTGTGACCCACTTCTTCTCCCATCCTGCATCAACCAAAATCTTTGCACCAAATTATAATAATTTACTGCTCCGATTCTTAATTAAACTTTCCTTACTAATATTCATGATAACAGAACCATCATCCTTGTTCCAATTTACGTTGCCATTTTTCATTTTTACCTAAGTTATTACAATTTAGAGCAAAGAAACAAATAAGAAACAACTAATCCAAGTCTCCTCTATTGTAATGAAGTGCAAATGCTAATTGTAAATAAAAAAGAATGTGAATAAGTAGAAATGCATCGTTTTTGCAGCATTTTAAGAATAAGAAGAAATTAGATGATGAGAAATACGGGGACACACTGAAGAGGTGGTAAAAGGATGGGTGTAGGTGGAATGAACGATCAAAGCGTAATAAGTAATGTGATACATTACATATAACGAATCAATTTTCAAAGTTCAATAAATAAGATGACGTTCTAATCGAACATAGTGAAACGACTAAGATTCCATCAGCAAAATAGATACTTTCAAGTAAATTATCTTTTCCACTATTACAAAATCTAGCTTTTGTTTGTACAATAGTGGTGTTCAGATGGACTAATAATAGAAATACACCCCCAGTCTGGATTAACATGAAAATATCTACAGACTTATCGGAAAGAAGTACATGTATTGTATTCTTTACTATGGAAGCTTAGATGATTTTCTTAGAACCGGCAGCCCAAAAACGATAAATCACATCTTTATAACAAACTTCTTAAGCATTCTCTGGGCAGAGATTAAAAACCTTTATTATAAGTAGAAGGTTCATGGTAGATATGGCCAAGAATACGCAGGAGGCCCAGAGATATCATTAACGCACAAAAGGGTATCATATAAACAAAATAACTGAGTATGAAATGCAAAGGGTACGAACATTTCTGTAATGCAAACGCTAGAAAAATAGATTCGTCGTTCGGTAAATCACTTTACTCCTTATTCAATAAAATAGGGTCAAGAATTACTGACCATCCCGCCGCTTGTCAAGGCCGTCATGACGAGGAAAGGACTCTTGTTCGCTCCTTATTTATCTTTGTCGGCAATTTCTTATCGCTGTTGCCTTGAAAGGAACACCCAGACTACTATGAGATTCAGGGCCTCTGTAACACGGTTTTTTCGCAATAACTTTTTATCGATGCATTTCATAAATATAACGCTTATTCAGAATACACATTATATCTACACATAAATGTTGACTGTATTCTGCATTACGTAGGTTGAATAAACTTGGTACTTATAATGTAAAAATGACTTTTTTTATTTTTGAAGACGGGCCAACTTTACTCAGAGAAAAGGTTTCGAACGCACTCGTTACGTAACTTATGACAACATTTCTTCCCTCTTTCGCGATGGATGATTGGCTATACGTAACGAAGGCTAGACCTCTGGCAACATGACATACAAATTTAAATACAAGCAAAGCAGTACCCACCTTTGTGTACTCTGAAGCCTCTCCACTGATAATTGTCATAATGAAAAAACCAACAAAATATGTTAATAAATACAAAAACACTTCGATTATTAGTCTAACTCCCAAAATAAGTGTCCTAAGAAATTACAGTCTTCTTTATATGGTCACAAGATGTAGGGAATAGTTGGTAATTTTCAAAAACAAGGTAGACAAAGCTTGATTTGATAACTGCTATATCCAATGTCAAGCAATTTTTATTATTGGCTATCTACCTATTTACTGAAAAAAAAAAAAAAAAAAAATAGCGGTACCGTATTTTGGCTTTAAACCTTCAATAATGTCGTCAGAATTATGACTTCACGAGGCTCCACCACTTTGGCCTCATTATAATTCAAGATAACACTGAAGGCTATCATGGGCATTGTTGGATTAGAAAATTTAACTTCTGGCTATAAAAAACTCATTTCTCGAGCTGTTGTAAGAAATGCTAAATGATCCTCAAGGATCCCAGCAGTTGGCCTAAACGTTTAATTCGTGTATATTACTGCTATTACTACAGTAGTATTGCTACGCTAGTACCCACCCACAGCTATGTATCGTTCCGCCATTCATAAAGTCTTTATATCCAACACGTCGTACGGCCTAAAAGAAGAAGAAGAAAAAAATAACGGATGATCTGTTGGTCTGCTGGAGATTTTAGCACATATAAGCTTGTATTTACTTTGGATAAAAATCTTATTTTAACAAAAAATAGTAATATAAAGTCTGATTACATACAATCTCTCTTTCTCTCTCTCTTGGTGGCATAGTGAATAGTTAATGGAAATGTTCAAAATCCTGAATGACATTACAAGTATTATAATCACGTTACGCTAATACAAATCAGACCATAAAACATTGGGTTTAAACTATAAACTGAATAATTACCTATTCAGGCTATAGTAAGTATGGCCACGGCTTTCTCTTGACTGTATAAAGTTACAAGTCGTAAGACAAATGCATTTTTGCAAACCGGGGGGAAAATTCCAAATCCTGTTAGCCATTCTTGACTGCGATGGGTTTCAGAGCCGATGGAACAAGGTGAATGAAGTTTTCTATCTGGCGGATGGGCGGGGGGCAACACTTCGTAAAACGGTGTTTACTTTGCTTACGTAATGAATGTTTTTCGACTCTTGGCTCGTAATCATTGGCCATGGCGTCGGCTAGTTCATTTTTCACTCTATAAAAATTAAAACTATCGGGTTTTAGGTTATTGATAATGCTGACCAAATCTGTGTGTGGTTGTAAAATATACATATGTCAACTTTCAGCTACATCCGATGCTTTGATAAGGAGCAACGTCCAAATCCGAGTTACAGAGGCCCTGAATTCTCATAGTAGGAAACATATTGCTGTTGCGTCAGCATTTTTTTCCCTTTTTCTTTCTTTTACGAATTTATTCATTCAAGGTCACAGCAAAATGGTTATGAAGAATATTGTGAAGTAGGTTTAGAGATTTAATCATAAGATATTTTCTACGCATGGCCATAGATACTCACACACACACACACACACACACACACACACACACCACACATATATATATATATATATATATATATATATATATATATATATATATATATATATATATTTATTACACACACACACACACACACACACCACACACACACACACACACACACACACACACACACACATATATATAGTATATATATATATATATATATAATATATATATATATATGATATATATATATATATATATATATATATATACACATATATATATATATATATATATATATATATATATATATATTATATTATATGTGTGTGTGTGTATGTG
>NC_061110.1:29877058-29904558 GCF_015104395.2 Macrobrachium nipponense | reverse complement strand
TCTTTGCTCTAAACATGAGCAAGTAAATTGGAACAAGGATGATGGTTTCTGTTATCATGAATATTAGTAAGGAAAGTTAAAGAATCGGAGCAGTAAATTATTATAATTTGGTGCAAAGATTTTGGTTGATGCAGGATGGGAGAAGAAGTGGGTCACAGAGTTGGTGAAGCAAGAAATGAAACAGGATTTGATAAAAAGATTGGAGTAAAAATTAGTGTGAATGGAAACAAAACAGTTTTCCTCTTCTGAAGTGAAGAGACGATACTGAGTGCAAATAAAAAAAAATTATCTATAGACATGAAATGTTTATGCAGTATTTTTGGTATAAGAAAAAACTGAATGGTGAGAAATATGGAGATACTTAGACGAGGTGGTAAAAGGTTAGTGTAGGTGGAATGAAGGCTCGGAATGTACTATGGTATGTGATATATTACGCATGACAAATTAGTATATCAGTGTTAAAACAATGAAAGGATATTTCAGTTTAGCATAGTGGAAAAATTAATATTCCATGAACAATATGAATACAATTTTGTAAGTAACCTTTCCCAGGATTACTAAAGCGATCATTTGTTTGTGAAAATAGTTATGTTCTGGAGGATGAATAGGAAAAATATCTCCCAGAATCTGGAATTCCATGAAAATATACAGGAGACTTCGACTCGTCAACTTACCAAAACGAAGAGTATTGGTTTTGTGTGAAAGTTATTAGATATATTTCTTAGCATAAGCAGCCGAAAGGGTAAAATACATCTGTATAATTTTGAGCGGAACAGTCTTCGAAAACAGACTGAGGACAGAGATAAAAATCTTAAAAGGTTAAAAATATATAAATATTACCTGATGGCTATGGATAAGAATAGATAGTGGACACAAATATCAATAAAACTCGAGAGGTTATAAAAAAAATAATAAAAAATAACAGAGTATAAGCAATTGTGAAAATTATTATTTTTTTCTCTTTTTTTTCTGTATATCACTTCCGATCTCTGCTCAACAGAAGAATTACGAGCCATTCTGCCGCTTGTCACGCCCATCATGACGGAAAGGACTGTCGTTCACTCCTTATTTATCCTTAGAGGTGATTTTCTGTCGCTATTCACTTGAAAAGAGAACCCAAGCTGGAAAACAGTAATTTTTTTTTTTTTTTTTTTTTTTTACAAATTCAGTCAATAAGATCGGCTATAAGACAAACCAACAAGGTTATGAAAGGTGTAGTTTCACCGATGCTTAGAGATTTAATCCTAAGTTATATCCTACACATACACACACACACACACACATATATATATATATATATATATATATATATATATATATATATATATGTATATATATATACACACACACATATATTATATATATATATATATATATATATATATATATATATATATATACATTATACTCCAAGGATACGAAATTAATCCGTTCCTATGCGGCCTTCATAACCTGATTTTTTCGTATCTTGAACCGCATTTTACATGTAAATTGCCTAATTCGTTCCAAGCCCTACAAAAACACCCCAGTAAATTTTATAATAAAGCTAAATTGACCAATAAACAATGAAATACAACAATCTTGACCATTCAATACCTAACTTAAACTACATATACTACTGATATGTACTACTTATCTGTAAATAAAGTGTATTAGTGTACATGGTACAAGAAATACTGTACTACATACGTACGTATGTAGCGAAACGTGGAATCTTACCTTTCAAATGAGGTGATCTCCGAAAGTGGCGATAGAGGAGGAGGGCAAATGGCAGAAAACTTGAACACTTAGCTTTACGAAACACTTAAAAAAAAGACTGGAAACATTAACACTAAACTTTACGAAACACATTAACAAATGGCACAAAACGTTAACACTTAACTTTACAAAAAACTTAATTAATTAATTTTTTTTTTTATTTTTTTTTATTTTTACATTTGTTTTACTTTTTTATACTTTACGTTTTTTTTTTTTTTTTTTTTTTTTTTTTTTACAAAATTTCAATTTCTTCACCACTTTCAACTTTCTGTTTTTCCGTAGTATCGCTTGGATCTTCCTGTTTGCTTACTCCTACTAAAGGCCTCTTTAAAAAATAACTATCCAAGGAAGATTGCTTCTGCCTGCTTTTCACAATGTTCCTGAAATGACTCAGACAAACGTCATCGAACTGCGCCAGCATATGACCTGTGTAAGCAGCTATATAATCAAAACAAGGTATTCGACGAAAATATATATTTATCAAGCTATTTATCCTAGTGATACAAACTAGGAAGCCATACTGCTTTTTGTCTTTTTAAAATATTTAGGAAAATGTGAGCTTTTATTTTTAGTTTTGCTGTTGTTTTCTTTAAGCCACATTTTTTCTATTCTTTGACATTTACTGATGGATATGGGATGAAGCAGTTGATATTTCTTACTAGATTCAGTGAGGAACTGAATAAATCGAATAACTGATTCCACGTAATTAGATGCAAATGTTTTAGTCTTATTGTTCTATTTGTTTATTAAGGGCATATCACGTAACTCCGGCTAACAAATGTTTCCAAATCCACGTTTCTGTCCGTCTGTTTGTCTGTCCTAATGACTGGGCAATCTTTTTTCATACATGAAGGTGAATCCTAACGGGAGCAATATATTTACGGTAATCTCATGGTCCATTGGGTTTCAAAATGACTGGTTCGGCCAACAGTGGTATAGTGAGGAATTTTTAGCGTTATGCTGATTGTTTGCCTGCCAAAAAAAAGAAATCAAGCGGCCAGAAATAATCATCAAAATGTAATGGTAATGTACAATGATGTAGCACATGGTGTAGGCAGATGATTTGCGCAGAAATGTTAGATAAACTTGAAATAAGGTGGAAATTCATCAAATATTAGTACAGCTACGTTATCAAGTTATCGAATTATTTGAGGAAACAAAATCGCCACACAGAAGGGAAGCTTCGGAAAGCTACAGTATGTAGATGATTTGATGTTAATTAACACCAAACTAGCTGATAAAGTCAGATAATAGTTACTAGACCAAGGGAGCGGAATGTGTAGAAGATATTACGAAGATAGAGATTATATATATATATATATTATATATATATATATATATATATATATATATATATATATATATATATATATATATATATAAATGTATATATATATTGTATATATATATATATATATATATATATATATATATATATATATATATATATATATTATATATATACATATATATATTAGGGCTTGTGCCTTGTATGATAAGGCGCCCTATGAGGTAATGTTAGACTAGCGATAATCTATACGCTAAGTCGGTTGGTATTGCACTTCCATCTTCAATGGAGTGTCTGGGGTTTTGTAGATCACTTACGAAGTCGGCATTATCTTTACGACGATGTGTTAAACTCATGGTTCGGTGAGGTTCTTGTAGAAAACACTAAGTATAAAAATAGATATAATTTCTTCTGAAGTTTTACATGCTGAAGATCAGATATGATTGTACAAGTCTTCTAATAACGATAGCTTGATCGCTTCTGCCAATGATAATGGCTAATTCTAATAAGAATAGCTTGATCGCTTCTGCCAATGATAATGGCTAATCCTATTCCTCTACATGATAAAGCTTAGGTAAAGAGGTACAGGTCTTCTAATGACGATAGCTAACTCTCTTCTGCTTGTCTACCATCTCTGTTACAAGTTATGAAGGAACAGACAGTAGTTCGAACATATGAACATACTATCAGATGACATAGTTACATACGAACACACAATCAATGATGACACGCTACAGATCACGTAGGCGGTAGTTGTCTCAAGCAGGGAGCTTGGACTAATGTTTATAAACAATTGAATGATTACAGGTGACGGCATGTTATCTTAGCCTACTTTTATTGTATACGTCATCTTTAGCGTCTCTAGTCTGATCACATTCCTGCAAGCAATCCGTGGTTGGACCACTCTTTAGTTTTATTCTTTTATATATATGACTAACATTCCAATATTTTTATTATGTAAACACTTACATTAGCTCGGTCAGCTACCAAAACCAACTACTGAATATTACTCAAACTTGACTTGCATTTGACTTATAGGAGTGTGATACAGACACTATGTGAATATATATATATATATATATATATATATATATATATATATATATATATAATATAAGTAAATAAAAATTCATGGTGTACATGAATTGATTCAAGTAATAAAATATAAAACAATGATATTGGTAAATAATAGTGATCACATGATATATATAATGATACAGTTTTTCACTTCATCTCATTAAGATACATATGCTACAGAAAATACTAATGTACTCTGATAATTGCCTAGAATGAAGATTAACATGATAAAAATCATATTTTAACTGATAAAAAATTTCATATATGAATTGATAAAATTATTAATGTTTATGCTGATTGATTCGTTGATTTTTATGCTAAATGTTATATATCTGATTCATTAATTCATATACTAACTGCAGATATTGGTAATGATAAAAGGTAACAGATTTATTATAGGCTACCTGATTTGTTTATACATATGTATATGGATTCATATAATTATGATTAATATATGTGCACTTTAAATAGATTCCTATTGCGTACACGCAAAGATATATTTAGATTCTGTTATTTATGATCATTTATATAAGAGATTCCTATTGCGTACACGCAAAAAATATATTTCGATTCTGTTATTTATGATCATTTATATATATAGATTCCTATTGCGTACACGCAAAAAATATATTTCGATTCTGTTATTTATGATCATTTATATATAGGATACATGATACTTTATATATATATAGGATACATGACCGAGGTTATACTACTTCACTTTTAACTAGCTTTCGAACAACTTTTCGTCCATTACACAGTTCCAGACAACCACCTATAGCCAATTGAAACGGCCTTTTTCAATGGTTAAAACAAGGGGAAAATTTGCCTGGGCGGGTCCAACGTTCTATTTTTGCGCTCATACTTATTCTCTGCATCCTAAGCTACACGATTACGTTCGCGATGAATAAAAAAAAACATCCCCAGCACGAGTCCTTCGCCAGCAAAGTAGAGTTGAATATCCTTCGGGTCGTAATTGTCGGAAGTATGTCCCTTTTGTAGTCGAATTCCGACAGCCGCTGGAGCGTTCCGCATTAAAACGAGATTAACGACGAGATACGGTGTCGGTCGAAGAAGTCCATGAAATTCCTTTCACATTGTAGGCGGTTGTTACTTGACTGTAGTCATCCGCAGCGACGAACGATTTTTTGAAGTTGCTATGTGAAACTCTCGTACTGCAGGATACTGTAACCAGGTTCCATTAATCAGCCTGCAAGTGAAATTATACTTGTCACAAGGGCAAAGTAAATTCAGACGACATCCAAATACAGGGGAGGGGAGAGAGCCATTTAGACCAGACTTAACCCACATGAATTCGCTGATATTTCGGAATTCAAAAGAGTCCGCTGTACAAACTTTTTTTTATCCATGGCATTAACAATGAGTGAACCTATCCAGGTCTATGATGACTCGTAAAAATATCCATAATTATAAAAAATAAATAGATATCAATACGAATCTCAAAGAAAATTCGATATTACTGGTAGTAAGTTACTAGACAAAGAAGTGGAAAATGGAGCTATTTGTAAGATTGCCAGGCAGCATAAGAGTCAAAGAGAATATTAATCATGATTCTATGTGCCCTAACAAAAGTTTCATATTCAATTTTCTCGTGCGCATCCTCTGAGGTTAATTTTTTTTTTTAAACTTTATTAATAGGTAGGAGATGCAACGAAAAAAACCCACTATGTAACTAATTTCTAAATAAACTTTGGGTTTTTCAAGAAAATGTGACATGTTACCCATGAAGTTTTACTTGAAAGTAAATAGGTTAATGTTGCAAGTAAATATTTCATATATACATATCTTGATACTTCTAAATGTCTATGAGGTTCAGAAAAAAAAATTAATTCATTTTGTTGTTATAGAAATTCTATTTGCTTATATTGTTCATTAATTTTAAATGATTACAAGTCCTTAACTAATTGCATTACACACACAGATAAGAATATGTTATGTGGCCTGTCATGTGACCTATGAACCACATGTGAAGTTCATGAACTAAGCATTCCTTTCTCCAGTCAATCTGCTTTTGCAAGCAGAGACGACACACAGATGAAGCCTGTGTAAGCAGATTATTGAGGTTAAAAGGAACAAATGCTGATACGGCAATGATGACGTCGTCACTTGGCAGGAGATTGCTCTCAGCCAGCTAAGAGTTACGTTACTTGCTGTAAGAGATACGACTTTAGTATTTTCAAATGATATTTTTTAGTGTTTTAATTCTCCACCCGCATGAGAAGAATGTCTGAAAAAAAAAAACAACAGTACCAAAATTGAACAATATATTAGTTTCATGTTGGCATTATGTTAAATAAATATTCCTTATTCAAACTATATGAAAAAGGTTTCCATACAAATTCTATATATATTATTAGCCCTGTATAAGATTCATATAGGATTATTTCATAGATAACATTTTCACTTCTAGACTTCCTGACTTTAAAATCTCTTTTATTTTATTTTATTTATTTATTTATTATTAGTTTATTTATTTATTTATTTATTTAATTTTTTTTTTTTTCATTGACTACGATATAAAGTCACCGGGACAGACAATATGTCAGTAGGTTTTTGGATATGTGTTTGAACTTTTAGCTTATTTGTCATTACTAAAGCGTTAAGTTAGAGTTCAAATCTTTACGCATATATATTTAGATATTTAATTAACCTATGGTTACGTTTTGCTTATTGATTTTATCGTGATTCCTTTTTATTATAATATGTAACCCTTCCGACTTCTTACGGAGTGTATTATATGACTCACTTGTATCCATTATTATTTTATTTTTTTTTTGTTTTTTTTATATTTCCTTTATATATTTTTTTTTATATATTTATTTGATAAATTAATGGTTGGCTTGAATATGTGGAAAAGTGTTCTAGCGGCGTACCGTATAAGGCTACTTGCGGCATTAATTCTATAGATACAAGATATAACTGATAAAGGTATTTAAAACCGCGAGAACCGCTATAATCCGGTCGGATCCAATATCACGAGTTGTAACTCGTAAGACATTGACACTTCCTATTTAATTATCCGTTATTCTACCAAACCGATTGACTTCTGGGTGATAAAATATATTATTGGTTTTCTTAATGGAAAGGAATTCACACACGAGTTTAAGGAGATTATTATTGATTTACACCACCCGAGTCACAGATTATTATGTGTTGAATTCCATATTTACTGATTTAGCACTCATAAATATTCCTAACGCACTCAATTGCGGTGTTTGTTTTTAGTGCTATTAATTCTATATAACGTGTCAAGGAACTATTAACACTAAGAAGTGTTTATTCCCTCTGTCAGACTCGTAATTCTGTTAATAATTCTACGTATATTCTTTCAAGGATTGATTTGGCACAGGATAGGCCCCTAAACTGACAGGTGTCTTAGTGTATCCCTTGTTTTCATGACACGTGTTACAATCAGTTATGTGCTTTTTATATCTGTAAGCACTGTAGGCCAGTAAAATAGTGATTTGGCTTTCTGTGACATAATAGGAACCCTGGATGACGGAATGCAACCAGTTTATGACGATCGGTATGAAAGAGATTATTATTACTACCTGGTCGTTAGTCATCTGCTGTGTTCTTCGGGTATTCCTCGTCACAGACCTACATATAATATTACATTTGATTCCATTATTCTGATACACATACTTTAAATATATTTTTGCTTTAAGGTTTCTGCTCGAAGTGTTTATTGGTTTGCTTAGCCACTGACCCTGTTTCCGTTTCGAAGTGTTTATTGTTTGGGTTATGTCTGTTGACGCTTGCTTTGTTCAGTTTGTAACAGTTCTGCGCTCCAACCCAGATATTCAATGCTCGCGATCTCTTGGGTTAAGGAATTTTCTTGTTTAGATACGGTTTTAACAATAGGTACGGATGTTTCTATATCTTTTAGTCCAATTAATGGTTCTTTGCTGTATGGTGCGGGATTGCGGGATAATGCGTCAGCTATGATAATTGCTTTCCCAGGTAGATATCTTAACTTGGCTCCAAAGACCTGAATGATCATTTGTCACCGAGTTCCTTTTGGACTGTGATTAAAGCCTTTGAAAAACTCGGTAAAGGACTCATGTTCAGTAAAGACTTTATCAGGATAGCCATAGATTATGAACTTAAAATGTACTAGTGTTAAAGATACCTAGCCCTTCCTTGCCTATTACTGCATATTTACTTTCAGAGGGCTTTAGTTTACGTGAATAAAAAGCTATAGGGAAGAACTGTTTATCATATTACTGAAGTAATACCCTCTTACCCCTTGGTCTGAGGCGTCTGTTGCAATAAAAAAAATTCCTTATTTAAACCAGGGATTTTTTAAGTTAGGTAAGCTGCATTTTCCGCTTTTAAGATATCGAACGCCTGTTGATGCTTTTCAGACCATAATAAATCTACGCTCTTCTTCGTAAGATCTGTTAAAGGAGCTGTCATCATTGAAGAGTTACATATTTACATACGATTGTAATACCCACTACAGCGCAAAAGTGCTGTATCCCCCTTTTACGTTAATAAGTACCCGGAAAGTTATGAATAGCCGACACCTTACCATGGACTACTTTTAAGACCTTGACCAGACACATAAAACCTAGATAAACATGTTCGGTTTAAAAAAAACTCACATTTAGATATTTTACTCTGAGATTATTTGTCTTTGTCTCTGTAGCACTAGCTCTACTTTATGTGAATGTACTTCTAAGGTATTAGAAAAGATTACAAGATCATCCATATAGGCATGTAGGGTATCCCCTAAAAGTTTCCAAACACTATATTGTAATTGGGGTGCAACGTAAGCCGGAGGCATACGTAAAAATTGATAATGTCCCCTGAGTGTGCTGAAAACGGTATATGAGGTACAATCACTTAGGTAATGGTATCAGGTAAAAGCCTTTAAGTAAGTCCAAGTAGGTGAAAAAAAAATTATTCTAACCTAACAGAGATAAGATGTCGTCGGTACATCGCACTGGAAATTATCGGGAGTCGTTTCCTTGTTTAAGCGACAGTAATCTGCGCAGATACGCCAAGTCCGATCTTTTATGGCATGACGTTTGAGGGAAAAATTATATGGGCTTATTTGATTTCCTAATGGCTCCTATTACTAACATTTTTCAACTTCGTCATTTATCTCTATTTTGAAATTTCATTGGGGTTCTACACGAAGGTACGTATATAGCTTTATGTTTGTCCTTAGACCGTATTTTGTTTTCAATGACATCCATTTTCTCCCAGAGATCACTCGCTAGTGGAGAAACTTCCTGGTATTCAGGTAGAAGATAAAAAAAAAAAAAAAAAAAAAAAAAAAATCTGCTGAATCACCTCTGCTTGAATGACTTTATTGATATTACTTTAGATAGAATATAAGAGAGATTCATCCACGACTGATTTGGCGGGATTAAAAAATAGCAACAATAAAAAATGCGATATTTATAACTTCTGTATCCACGATATGTATACTTTTAGGGCTTTGTTCGCGGAAATCGTTATATTTCAGAGTGTCGGGAAGGATTAAAATTTCATTTCCCAGCAAAGTCTTTTTACACGCACTAAGACATTCGAGGGTGCATGCTTCTCGAGATTTTGCGTGCAAAGTGCGACTGTGGTTGTGGGAGAATTCTGTTGGGTCATTTGAACAATGTTACGATTTATGAGACAAATGTATTTGTTCTTTTATATAAGTTATTAATTGATTAACTGTCTCATTTTTGTTCAAACGGATTTTAATATGTTTGAAGGTTTATAGGATTTTCCTTTGATAAACACGCCTTATTTTGCAGGATGTAAGATAATATTTTGTATACCCCTAGATGAATCTTACAATTACACTAGATACAGATCAATGTTTTTTATAACTATAGAGGTATCTGTAAACGCTCGCTTATCTGGACTTCTCATTAGGGAAGTTCGAACAACAGACGGTGAGTCCGTAAATACTGGTAATTAATCGTAATAAAGGAATAAATAAGATATTCTAATTATTACGGCGCGTACAGTTGGGCTTAATCCACCAGTATTTATTATAACTTAATGTATTAAAATTAAAACGAAAACCTGCTCTGATTACTTATACGGTCGTGTGTTTCATAGTAAAAATCCTTTTTAATTCAAAAAGATATTGGTATGAACCAACATCGCTTTTCCCCACTCTGCTAGAGTCGCTTATTGTGTGGAATTTGCTTTGCTTTGAAAACTCGGCAGATTTAACTAACCTTGACCGCTTGACTAGGTGACACAGTCACCGAGTTTGCTTGTTTGATTCTGAACGGGCTACTGTTTCTATTTCTTTTTGTAATAATTAGGATCCTTCTCTTTATTACCATCGGCAACATATTGTGTGTTTTTAGCATTACGTTGCTGGTTACGTATAAAGCAATGAATGACTAACTATTAGGAACTGAGCGATTACTAATAAGACAAGTTATCTCTACTGCATTCAATCTTAACTGTTTGTACTTCATTCTTTGCTAAAATTTGAAATAGTGAGGGATCCTGGTCAGCGCATTTAGCCTGATGAAAGTTTTTTACAGACATGTTATTCCTTGCAATCCAGCCATATTTTTAAAGTTGAGTTGAGTCATTGAGGTTCGATATTTCATATAACTCAAAAAACTCAAGGCTAAAACTGCGATCGGGACTTTGCAAGGAGCATTTATTGTCATGACCCGAAATAGTGTTACCTCTAATTTATAGATTTGTACGGGTGTTCCACTTGTTTTTTGTGTGTTTTCTAATCACTACGGTGCTTAACGACCCTATCCGTGCATCTGTATAAATACAGACGTCCACTGCGTAAACGCATATTCACTGTTTAATATGATTTGTTATGTAAGGGATTAATAATCACCCAAAATGATAAAATTAACATAGTATATGATTATGATATTTCAGTAGAACTTCTGGAAACAGACACTCAAAGATAAAAAAACTCGCAGTAGCGAAATCTCAATGATGTAGATAATTTCTGTAAAAAAGTAAGATTAAGAATGTCTCGTAACTTCAGCCACAGGAATAACGAAATTCGACCTGTAAAGGAAACACTCAAAGTTACTCCAAATGAATAAAAAATTGGTACTTAGCTTGCTTTTGTGGGAAGTCACGGTGTTCCGATAACGACACACGGCCTTGGTCCTCCTTCTCTATTTAGCGGACGACCTGGTTTGGCGTTCAGTTTCCCCCGTGCGCGTTGTTTCGATGATTCGAGCCCTTGAAAATCCGATGCTGCAGACGCGTTCGGTTTGTTTCTTGCAGTGCCGGAAACGCTCACTAACGATGTTTTCTTGAATGATTCTAATGAGAGACGAAGCTTCCGTTGCCGTAGGAAAAGGACACGTCGGTTTTGTTTCTTGAAGTTATTCACTAACGATGATACTAAGTTGCTTGACGAATCTTGTTGTTTTCCGAAGTCGCTCACTAATGATGATACTAGGTTGCTTGAAGAATCTGCTGCTTTCGTCGTCGTTGACTTCATGATTTATTATTCTGTTTTTTTCTTCGTAGGACGTTGTAGAGTTCTTCTGGTCCGCTGCCACCAATATTAGGGCTTGTGCCTTGTATGATAAGGCGCCCTATGAGGTAATGTTAGACTAGCGATAATCTATACGCTAAGTCGGTTGGTATTGCACTTCCATCTTCAATGGAGTGTCTGGGGTTTTGTAGATCACTTACGAAGTCGGCATTATCTTTACGACGATGTGTTAAACTCATGGTTCGGTGAGGTTCTTGTAGAAAACACTAAGTATAAAAATAGATATAATTTCTTCTGAAGTTTTACATGCTGAAGATCAGATATGATTGTACAAGTCTTCTAATAACGATAGCTTGATCGCTTCTGCCAATGATAATGGCTAATTCTAATAACGATAGCTTGATCGCTTCTGCCAATGATAATGGCTAATCCTATTCCTCTACATGATAAAGCTTAGGTAAAGAGGTACAGGTCTTCTAATGACGATAGCTAACTCTCTTCTGCTTGTCTACCATCTCTGTTACAAGTTATGAAGGAACAGACAGTAGTTCGAACATATGAACATACTATCAGATGACATAGTTACATACGAACACACAATCAAATGAGACACGCTACAGATCACGTAGGCGGTAGTTGTCTCAAGCAGGGAGCTTGGACTAATGTTTATAAACAATTGAATGATTACAGGTGACGGCATGTTATCTTAGCCTACTTTTATTGTATACGTCATCTTTAGCGTCTCTAGTCTGATCACATTCCTGCAAGCAATCTGGTTGACCTCTTTAGTTTTATTCTTTTATATATATGGACTAACATTCCATATTTTTATTATGTAAACACTTACATATATATATTAAAACCCATTGGACCTTGAGAATACCCTGAATATATTGCCTCCGTTAGGATTTACTTTCATTTATGAAAAAAGATTGCCTAGTCATTAGGACAGACAAACAGACGGACAGAAACACAGAAAGTAATGGATTTGGAAACATTTGTTAGAAGTGAAGTTCCATCATATATTGTCAGGACGGCATGGTCAGATTTGCATTTACTGACCCTTGAAAAATTATATATCCATGAATGTGCAGAAAAATTATGATGAATGTTTTACAAGTACAATGAAAGTGAACAAATCCTTCTCTTCAATAACTTTCTTCTACCAGATTAATATTTATTAATAAACAAATAGAACAGTAGGACTAAAACATTTGCATTTAATTACATGGAATCAGTTATTCGATTTATTCAGTTCCTCGCTGAATCTAGTAAGAAATATCAACTGCTTCATCCCATATCCATCAGTAAATGTCAAAGAATAGAAAAAATGTGGTTTAAAGAAAATAACAGCAAAAATAAAAATAAAAACTCACATTTTCCCAAATATTTAAAAAAGACAAAAAGCAGTATGGCTTCCTTGTTTGTATCACTAGGATAAATAGCTTGAGAAATATATATTTTCGTCGAATACCTTGTTTTTATTATATTTCCTTTTCAACTACAACTTTGTTTTATAACGATACATCAGCTCACATTTTCATGGAATGCATTAATTTATTCATGTTACTTACTAACTATAGATAAGGCAACTGTACAATGTGACAATAACTTGTGATTAACGTCAAAGTCATTAGGGAATCTTATTTTTGCATTTTTAGACTTTATATGTTCTATTTTTGAGTGTGCTTACAACTAAAACATTACTAGAATATAATCACAATAAATATTAATCTGGTAGAAGAAAGTTATTGAAGAGAAGGATTTGTTCACTTTCAGTGTACTTGTAAAACTTTCATCATAATTTTTCTGCATATTCATGGATATATAATTTTTCAAGGATCAGTAAATGCAAATCTGACCTTGCCGTCCTGACAATATATGATGGAACTTCACTGATGGTAAAAACTCACCAAGATATCCAGTGAATAACCCGAAACTTTAAGTAAATATTATATTATTAAAATAGAGTTTTTGTCAGAAATATGAATGAATGGAAAAACTGACTTGTCAAATACAGTCATTCTTTTTTGAGGGCAAAGAATTACTGTATTTGATAAGTCAGTTTCCGCGTTCATTCATATTTCTGACAAAAACTGTATTGTAGTCATGAAATACTGATAGTTTCAGGTTATTCACTTGATATCTTTGTGAGGTTTACCATCAGTGATATTCCACCACAAACTGTCAGAACGGCAAGAGCAGATGTGTATCTGCTGATCCTTGACAGCAAAAATAGAAATATAGAAATGGTCTTCTTCCGCACCGGAGACATTACAAAATTCCGAATCCCCTTTACCTTTATGAAATGTATGAGATATGACAATTCCTAAAAGACCATTCTCTCCATCGTTTAGGTAACATGCTAGCAATGAAGTAACTTCGGATATTCTATCATAATTTATTTGGTAAAAGAAAAAATAAAATTTACCTTCAGGTCTGCCGTATAAAACAAATATCATAACAATAAGAATAAGCATAATGTTAATGAATAATATGATCTTTAGACCAAACGAAAATGAATTCTCTGCATGTTTCCTTGTTTATTTTCAATAATTACACCGAAAAATATAAGGGAAAAATACATTTCTTGTTAAATATTTCTATCAAATGAGAAAATTTCGACAGCTTTGCAGGTGTGTTTGACGACTGTATTCTACCTTCAACAATTAATTCTTTGGAATTCCGCAATAGTGAGATTTCATATTCTGGGATCGTGCACAAAATTATATGTTTTATCCTCAGGCGACAAGAGCCTCTTGTTTGCTAGAACATGCAGTAATCAAGAAGAGTAAATAGACGGCGCCTCCAACGCACCTGTGTGGAATTAAAGATCATACTCGGTATTTCCCAAACCTCGACTATTACATGCAACAATACTTGACGGGAAATACCTTTCAGTCTGATGCAAGCTTTCAATGCAATCCGACTCCATTGTGTGTTTCATGTCTTTCTTACCTCATTTTCTCTTATTTCACCATGACGTTTCTTTCGTTTTCATACACGTAAAATAATTAATGAAATTTGGTATCAAACAAATAATCCTGAATGAAGTAAGAAGGAATTTACCTCTGCTATTCAATTTCAAAAATATTAGTAGCCAGTAGAACACGAAAAGATATACTAGCACATATTTGCATAGAGAGCAAGAGAAGAGATGAAAGAAAAGCACTGAACAGGCGTGAACTTACACGTTTAAGTCCTAGATCTCAAATGAGAATAGTTGTTAGTATTGCAGCATTGTCCCTCATATTTAAGTCAAACGTGGAATACGGTTCATATGGCATGACTGGGGCACAAACAAGCAATTGGTGGAAAGTCACGATGAAAATTGCGACTCATCCCACATCATCCTTTGCTGAAACAAAAGAAAATTTCCACAGCCATCATGCACATCAGCAGCACCTAAAACACTTCTCTTCATACTGACATTTATCATTTTCTTGCAAAAGATAATCACCATCCAGGATATTTCACCGTTTTCAATCAAGTCTCTCTCCACCGCTTACTTCCAACACTTTTTTTTTTTTTTTTAATTCTTCCTTTAGTCATTCGTCCCATAATTTCCAAATGTTACATAATTTTGTCAATGTAAGCGTCTTAGACACTTGATATACACGAACTTATTGGTGCGCACTGCCCATGCTTGAACGCGAGTTGCTGTCTACCCTTCTGATCCCCTATATACAGTGCCCGGATGAGGGGCGTACAAAAAGGTTTCCAAGAGGATGGTGGTGGTTTCCCCTGCTCTCTCGGTCCCCTCACCTACCCGGCCCCACCCTGGATGAAAAGAGAATTTAACAACAAAGAATGCGCCTTACACAAATACCGTAAAATAGATGAAAGTGTAAAATAAAAAGGCAAAACCTCTTATACTACATTCAAAATGAAGCTGGAAAACATTCAGGTATAATTCTTTAATTTAGTGAAGAAGGTATTCATGTGTTAAAAAATTTTATTTTCATTCCAACCTCTGTTTAAAACCGAGGTTTAAGAGAAAAAGGAATCTTATATCTATGATTTTAAACTTACAAAGATAAAGGATAGGCTTCTAAATATCGAGAATGATGAATATAAGATCACATTATTAAGGAGCACATCCCGACTGCTTTCCGTTTAAATGAAATGTAAGTCACGTCTTTTGAAATTTATTTTAAAACCACATTTCTTTCTTCTGAAAATCTACACCCATTTTGCCACGTAATTATCCACAATTACCTCGCTGGCAAGACTTGGGTATCTAGGTGACGGTGCAGAAGTTATTTAATTTTTTTAAAGTAAAATTACATTATTATGAAAAGAGACATCCAAAATTCATTCCTCCATGCCAGTGAAACAATATTGTAACTAATTCTAAAAATATTATATATATATGTAGATATATAGATATATATATATATATACTATAATATATAAAGTATATAATAATATATACTATATCGACTATATATATATATATATGTATATATATATATTAGATATATATATATATATTATATGTAAGAGATATATATATAGATATATTATATATATATATATAATAATAGATATATATAGATATAATATATATATAAGATATATATATATAGATTATATATAGATATATATATATATATATATAATATATATTATACTAGATATATATATATATCTAGATAGATATATATCATATTAATATATATATATATATATTATATATATCTTATATATATCTATATATAGATATATATATATATATATATATATATATAGATATATATATATATATATATCTATAATATATTATATCTATATATCATATATATCTATATATATATATATATAGATATATATATATATATATATATATATCTAGTATATATATATATATATGTCTGTATCTTTACAACGATGCAAATGACATTGGTAATTCTAATAGTAATGGTAATAACTCCAATACGATAATGTTAGAAAAGAAACAAATTAAAATAATATTAATACGTTAACTTCACATAGTTTTGTATATTTTTTTGGTATATTTAAACTTCTGGAAGTAAAATGATTCATATCAGGACAAATCCTGGTTATTGAAATTCTCATTTGATTGGCTTCCTGGAACCGCTTTCGGCTCACTGTTTTTGTCCAGTCGCTTTCTGTAAGCAATTATGAAGACTAATCAAGGATTCCACTGCAGAAAGGATGGGTCAAAGTTATTTCGGTGCTCAGCAAGACACTAAACGCAGAGGAAAATTTTGTTTGCGAGAGTATCATTGATAATAAGATCGAAACAGTTATTTATTTTTAGTCTAAATCCTATTGTAACGATTCCAGTTGTAGTTTATTAGTTTAAATGAGTTTTGGAGCCTATCTTCATAATGATATTAGGTGTTATATTAATTAGTGCCACTTATTCAAAAGTAATTTTTGCTGCCAAGGTTCTTTTTTTTTTATTAGTGCGCTGAAATATGTCAAGAAATTCAGAGAAAGACAGAATGAAAAAAAATATTAATTAAATGTGATACATTATTCGACCAAATTCCCTAGTCTGACCTAAAGCTGTTCCTCTAGACTCTCTAGAGCTCCCGAATCATACAATACGAATGACTTGGATTCCAAGAAATTTCCCCTAACGTTTTACTTTGCAAATATTTCACAATGTTCTGAAGTCAGTTAACTTTCACACTTGATGCAGAGAACGGGAACCTTTTCACCGGAGTATACCAATGCTGTAAAAACCATAAACATGATCCTTAGAGCACACAGATTTATTTGTCGAGATTTGATCGAATTTTAAACGAGTTATCTTTCCTGTTGGTAAAAGGTCCGATTTTCGATATTTCATTTGGAACATGAATGTTCGTCACCTTTTCCAGTCATAAAAAGAGAAACCAATGAACTTCGTTCACATTCCTTAAAGTATGCTTTCTGTAACATTTGTGTGAAAAAAGTTAATAGGAACAGGACGATAAAATCAAAATAAAAAGAGGAAGCACGTCCTTGGTTGGGCTTTTTAAGCTTAGTGGTGCACTGTCTGTTTTCATCAGTTGTCTTAAATATATGATAGCCAACAGAAATGTAACGTAACAATATGTTTTGAGTGGTATGCTTGAATGATACAATCTCTCTCTCTCTCTCTCTCTCTCTCTCTCTCTCTCTCTCTCTCTCTCTCTCTCTCTCAGTTAAAAGAACGTTACTTTTGAGCAGTAATATTACAAACTCTAATCAAAGGTCAACTAATACTTTGGAAATATTTTTATCTTTTGCATATCAAATTGTGAGTAAAAATTATGAAAACTGAAGCTGCAACCTCGAACGTTGACTGCCCAGAGACTGGCCATAATAAAACGTAGCATCAAATAGTTTGCATTGAAATATCAACAGACTTTAAAAATTTCCCTTTGAAAAAAAAGGAGCAAAAATAAGGACCACCTTGTCTTTCGCGTAGTTCGTCCTAGTTTAAAAGAAAGGTGACTCCATGGACCTTGGTGGTGACGTCATCACAACGGGTTTTTCAGCAGGCAGATCCATCATCATCCATCGATGATCGACTCGAGCTGCGAGTCAGCAGCCACACACTCAGTTTTCTCTTCGGGAACGGCGAAGTGTAGAAGTGTCTTTGTGTTAGTGCCTTCGCTTTTGCTCGTCCGTGCTGGGTTTGGACTTTTCTCAGCTGTTTGTGCTAATGAAATAATGAGGTGCTTACAGCTGGAGATTGGTGGTTCCGGAGGATGCTTTACGAGAAGTGGCGAGTCTCCTAGGGCTTTTTCGAGCTATTTTTCATTACGGTCAAGTTTGAGTTTCAATTTTTTTTTTTTTTTTTTTCAACTTTCGATTTCTGGGACTTCCGTTATTAGTTTATATCCGTTAACATATATAATAATTAGCTGGTCTGGCCAAAGTCATGTTTTGTTGCAGTGGACTTGTCTTACACTTTTAAGGACGCTTGTCATGTAAATATGAACTTAATGCCATTTGTGAACAATAATGAATATTTGATTTCTTTATTTTTCTATTTTACTCAAACTCTGTATTCCGTTTTTTAATATCTAGCATATAAATCTCTACTAGACCATGGGTAACTCCTTGCTGTACTACAATTTTAATATTTTTCAGGTAAAGGGGATCTCTGATGGTCTATAAGGTTATTCTCAAACTGCAATATACTTCGAAATTAGAATGTCTCGTAAAATCTTGAGACTCAAATAAAGCTCTCCTTTATTCGAACTTTTAAAACACCTTGAATATTTTATAGATGTCTGGCTATAAATTTGTCCTTAATGCAAATGCATAAATGACTGCAATGAAAACTTTTAAACTACTTTAATATTTTCGTGAATTCTAAACTGTTTGTGAAACAAATTACGTTTGTGAGAGATGACAGAAGACTAAGTTATAAATCCAGGGAAAATTTTTTAAGCTACACAAAAAAGGAGTACTTCCTCTCCCATATTTTGCCTAATGAAAACCAGGTGAGGTATAGTACGTAAATTTAGTATTTTGCTAACTAGGCTATTTTTTTTTTTTTACCTCCACCCCTGCAGGGGCGATGCCCCTGTAGGGGTGGAGGCTTCTCCCATACCCTGTCTGATAGGTCTTACGACCTATGGGCAGGTGCATGAGTGTCTTTTCAGGTGATAAGTGCATCAGTTTTTCCAAGTGTTAAGGAACCTTTATTAGATTCATATATTTAAAAGATTTAAATTGCTACGCGTTAAAAGTTAAAGATTTCATTCTTTAATTTTACAGTTTCTAGCCAAGAGATTTTTGCAATAAATTTTTCATATATACTATGGTAATAAGGTAGCCCAGAATTTATCTCAAGGAGCTCAATATCTTTTACTTAAGATCCACTGCTTGGACTTCTGTCTGTACTTCCCAATTTAAAAGGATGTGAATTTTTTTATAACATTTGTTGAAAATTATCATGCTTATTTTATAATGCATGCTTGGAACATAGGATTTAAAATTTTGTTGCTTAGAATTTATTTTAAACTTTAATGTAAATTAGCTTAAATTTCTTTTGTTGCTTAGATTTTTTAGCTTTAAATGTAAATTAGCTTAAATTTATCAACATAACGTAAAATAACTTCCATTTGTTTGTAAGTTAATATTAATTTAGTTTTGATATTAATTCAACTTTCATTTAGTGATATTCATGTAATTATACATATACTTAGCTAAGACTTTTATAGAATCAAATAGTTCAGACTTTGTTCCAGTAAAGCTTAAGTTGAACGAATCACAGAGGCCTGGAAGCTAATGCCAGATTATGATATGCCCTTGCTTAACATCACTGACAATTGACATTTCGTATCTTGCCCGGCAGCTCTGACAGCCTGTTCGTACGGTCGTTCCTTTGATCACGTCAGTTTTAAGTACCTCTAGTCCCTTGGTTTGATAACTCATGTTTAGATTGTTTTACTGCTACATAAACGGTTTTTATGTATAGGAGATAACAGTTTACAGTGAAGACTTTAGTTCATGAAAATTAATAGAACTTAACTGTAATAATGAGAATCTGACTTTTTTTTTTTTCTTAATAGCAGATTTTTTTTTTTTTTTTTTGTACCACTCCTTTTAAAAGGAAGATGAATTTTAAATACTTCCAGAATAGTTCTGGCAATGCTTATGTAAGTGGTAGATTTTGGTATTTGGTCACATTTTACTTTTAGTAAAATATCTTCCATTTGTTCGTTAAAATACCACAATGATACAATAATGAAGCCTTTGTTTTCATTTTTAATACGTTAGACAATCTAATGATTAACCTAGAAAGTTTAGACACTAATCCAGTTTTAGTTAAATCACTTTAAAAGGAATTATCAGGTTAACCTTTTACTTAATACCACTGACAAATTGACGTTTTTATATATATATTTTTTTCATGGTCTTGCCTACGGTCACTTCACTTGTGCGTCTTTGGAGCCCTTGGTTTGCTTTAACTTAAACCATGGTTTATCTTTTCTGCCATAGTCAGAGGATTAATTTGTAATTGGTTTAAATTTGGGAAAATTAACCTATTTTAACGGACATATAATTAGTTTAGATCCAAGCTTTTGGTTTAATTTCAAAATTCTGCCTCGGTTTTTATTTTATTTTGCAGGATGTTTACTGGAACAGTTAAAGACATTAAAAAAACAATGCTTCTCTTATTCAAGAAAACTTGGTTGCTCTCACTCCATTTTTTGAATGAGGTGAGAATTGCTCCCGACATTGCTGATATACACTTTAGTTAATAACTTGGATCGATGGGTCTAAAGTATAATGGAGCTTTTGTTTACTCTTAGATAAATATTAAATAATTAATGTTAATATGAATATTCTAACCCCTACTAGTATTGTCGTTACAAATGTACTGAGTTTCATAAACATAATTCTGAAAATCCGCAAAGGACCTTTTATGCTGTTTAGCTTGAATAAGTGGAAAAAGTTTTCTGTTAAAAAAGTTATTTTTAACAGAAATATCTGCCGTTAGTAGCATGCTATTTACAGACTTGACTGACTGACTGACTGACTGTTAAAAACTTTACATAAGCCTCTGTTGAAACCTTTACATAAGCCTCTGTTGAAAACTTGACATAAGCCTCCGTTGAAACCTTTACATAAACCTCTGTGGAAACCTTTACATAAGCCTCTATTGAAAACTTGACATAAGCCTCTGTTGAAAACTTACATAAGCCTCACTACTCTGAGGTAGTGCAGCAGATACTGAAAATTTATTTCATTTTAATAAATATGAAACGCTGAGATACCTATTATAAAAATAAACAGCACTGGAAAGAAAATGGAATTGCGTTCAATGGAAGGATGTTTTAGGTGGTTGTTATTTAGAGCAAATTGATGTTTCTTTGAAAATGAACAGTACATAAAGTAACACAGGCTTTTGTCACCATATTAACATATGGTTATTCACACAAAGAACTCTTACAAGTATAATTTGAAAAGTAATCTTTACAACAAAATCTCATTTAAATTGTAATAATAGTATCTTATTTTAATGAACTTAAAATGGGAATGACCCTTTGGTATTTTATGGACTCTGAGATTGCTCTCTCTCTCTCTCTCTCTCTCTCTCTCTCTCTCTCTCTCTCTCTATCTTCTCTCTCTCTCTCTTGTCTCTTGTCTCTTGTCTCTTGTCTCTTCTCTCTTTCCTTAAATTTGCCACACTGCAATAAGTTAACGATATCTTAGCCAATCGGGTGCAACGCTAAATATTGAAAGCATTGATAAGAAAAATGGTTAAAGACATTTCTTTAAAGCGACCCCATAAAAAATAAGATCTACAGAAGCCTTCATATCTAACTTGAATTCAAGTAGTTTTTGTTAGGAGACCTAACATATATAGATTTTCATGTCTTTGGAAATACTTTCCACACGGATATTGTGATCAGAAATATTGATGATTTGCCTATGTAATAATCTTGCGAGGTGTTTTTTTTTTTATCTTGAACAATCACTCAGTTAATTGTCAAGTCTTAATGAAAGCAGCTGCGGTATCCAACCAAAACATCGAAGACAAGTTCTTTCGTATTTTAAGGAAAGAAAGATAATGGATGAAAAACAGGGGGTTAACTAATCGTTACCAGCCTAACCCAACAGTATAGAACTGGAGGGCTTCACCTGCCCTTGACTCCCATGCGAAGCTGTCCAAGGCTGTTATAGCTATTTGTCGCATAATCCTTAATAACTGACATCTATATTCCAGGCATAGGGTTTGATGCAGTAGCACATGAGATGGCGATAAAGCCGTTATTAATAAGACTATACTAAAATGGTTTTAAGGACCATTTCACGTTTCAGTTCTAAAATATAAAGTATAAATTGCAATTATGCCATCAAACTTTGCCAAGATGAGTAACACTACCAAATTAAGATTGTGCGAATTAAGATGATGTTTTATCTAACCTGGCTTTCAGTAACAAAATCTTAAGTCCAAATTGGGATATGCTTGAATTTATGAAGATAGGATGAACATGGAAAATAAATTGGGCAAGCGAAGAAAAATAGTATTTATATTAATAGATGAAATTAATCTTAAAACTTGTATAACAAAACATTACAAACAACAAGAATGAAAGTAAGTGCACCTGCGATTACTAATCGGTGCTCATCTAAATATGACAGAAAATAGGTCATTGACACCTAAATAACGTAGCCTCCCGAAAAGAAATGGTTAAATAAGGATACATTAAAAATAACTGTACATAACTATGTAGTTGGCAAAGCATAGAAATTAATATGAATCGCCTCTGGCGAAGTATTTACAAGAACTGAATAGGAAATGTTTGGTCATATATTGCGATCATGGGTTTAAAAGGAAAATGTGAAGTATACATACGAACATAAATACATTACAGGAAGATATAAGAACAGATAAAAAAAAACAACTCTGACTACACGTCACCAGACTATTCAAAACAGGGTGGCAACAAATGAGGAGAGAAAACATTTAAGAGGAAAAAATTTTTAATTCAAAATCAGGCACGGTATAGAATGGCAACCTATTCAAGAAAATGTTAATTGTCACTGCCAATCTAGTAGGGTAGCCGGCTAGACGAAATAAGGAAAAAAGTAGACCATCCAAAAATGAACTAGACAATGAATATGAAGATGTAAATGTTTTGATGTTGAAGATTTTGGTTATGCGAGTGTATCTATTTGGTCTACCTAGACAGCCGGTGTAAAGTTTTATTTCCATTCCCCCAAAATTTCCACTCCCCAGTCATTATTATATGCATAAATTGGACTCCCCCAGTTACTATTATACGTGTGATATATACTCCACTTGTATTATATTTGTACTCCCCCGTTATTATCATACATGTAATTTGTACTTCCTCTTTTTCTTTTTTGTATACATAGATATATAGCATAATGATGATACACGTGTCAGCGTCACCTTTACTTTTTTACTTAAGGTAGGTTTACACCTACACACTTTCGTGTTGCGGGCTGTTACGGGGTGGGACCGCTAGAAACCGTTACAAAATTGACGCGTGGGGAGAAAAAATAACCGTTATTGGGCGGTGTGGGGCGGACCCGGGCGGTGGGTTACGGGCACCTCACGGCGAGTTCCTGCGGTGCCTAGCGGAGTGTTACGGAGTTGGCATGGTGTTATGGTCGTTGTTGCTATGCTACGCCCCGCACTCTTGCGGCTTTGTTACTCCGTGTAGCGGTGTGTTGCGGGTGGGTTGCGGTGGTGCTGCAGAGTGTGCGCACATCCGCATGAGTCACTATGTGCAAAATTGCACAATTTTTGCACTTGCACCGTGCCACATCGTACCACACCATGCCAGATATGAACCTTGGGTATATTGTATAGAGGCCTGCCAAGCACATCCTTCATTCCACGCCCAACCACATGCAATATGGACCTCAACAGCCTCTCACCCCAGGAGACCCTGAGATTTTTGGTAGCTGTCCTGTGTAAATGTGCAGTCCAGGTCATCGATGGGTTGAGAAGACGTACTAGGGTTCCACAGCCACCAGCACCACGCAGAAAGGACGGCAGGGCATGGCGGATTTGGGCTCGGGAGTGGCTGACATGGCGGCAACTACATGGGGACTACGACCAGCTGCTACAAGGACTGAACAAGGAGGACCGCAAAGGACATGAACTTTCTACGAATCTACCCTGAATTGTTCGAGGAGATGGTCGAAAGGCTGACGCCCCTGTTGAAGAAGGACATGAAGAAGCGGCGTGCACAAGAGGTGGGACTCAAATTGGCTGTCACCTTCAACACCTTCTGCAGTGCAACCGGTTCGGGCATCACCACACCAGTGGTTCGCGTCTCAACCCCAACCTGTGTTTTTTTAAGATTCGCACCTTCAACACCAGCCTCAGCCACAGCAGCAGGTAGCTCATGGGTACAAAACTCCGGCGCCAAGGCTAGGCACACCGTCATTCCTCCCCAGTGGACGTTCGACACCACTCAACTTCTCTCCTCGACTTTCCGCTTCTTCGATGTTGCCATTGGTCAAAGGTCTCTTGGCAGACTTGTGGCCCCCTACCCCTGGTACCAGTATTTCGACACCGAAACCTTCTGCCGCAGAGGGTCCACCCTCCTACGACTTGACCATCTCCCCAGGTGATAAGGAGGACATTGACCCAGAATCACTTGAGTGATTTTGTAAATATTGTAAATAAACATGTAAGTTTTTTAGAATAAATTGTATTTTAGTAATTTTAGTCTTATTCAATTATTTTTTTAATGTTTATAATTAATAATTTTTCTTTTTGCAATAAATATGTTGAAATAGTGTCTTGCATTTACATTTTCCGTATTGATGCTTAATTTATATGTCATGATAATATATATGATATGATTGGGTGAAATGAGATTGAATAAGAAAAAAGTATAACAGGAAATATAAAATGAAATATATGTGAAATATGAAATGAATAGAACTCTGAAAATAACTTGAAATATAAAATGTAATTGAATAATGAAAGAGCATGGCCAGAAAGAATAATTACATGAAGAAATATAACAGGAAATCTTAACATGAAATATAATATGTGATCTATGATATAAATACAACTCGGAAAATAACTTAAAGTATAATGTGAAATGTAACATGAAATAAATATGGCCATCAAATGATATAATAATATATAAGGTAAGAACAATAATATCATATTGAGAACATGATCAAATGAACATGAACACATTCAAATATGATAATGAAACAGTAATTAACATTGACTGGACATGGTTATTTACATGGGAACAATGAAAAATCAGTAAGATACTGAAGACATATTGGCCTCAGTTGATAATATATGATATTTGTAGTTGAACATGTTATGGTAAAACCAAGTCCCAATTTCAGTTTCTTACATTCTATGCTTTTTATGTTCATTTTATTACATTCTATGCTTTCCATGTTAATTTTCTTACATTCTATGCTTTTCATGTTTATTTTCTGATATTCTATGCTTTCCATGTTAATTTCTGTTATTCTATGCTTGTCATGTTTATTTTCTGATATTCTATGTTTTTCATGTTTATTTTCTTACTTTCTATGCTTTTCATGTTAATATTCTTTTATTCTATGCTTTTCATGTTTGTTTAGTATAAGTATTTTTTCTATGTCCATCATTTCCTTCTCATTTGTCTCATCATTATGAATTATGTTATTATAACTTTCAGTTAATTATTTTCCAACATCATTTTTTATATGTACCAATCATCATACCAATATTATTTATTGTATTAATATTGTTATTAGGACAATATCAAAGTATGGGAGTATATAACAATGAGAAATATATCATGATGTTTATTTACGATTATTTACATTTGTTTGGTTACGTTTTATTACAGAGTTCTTTGGGTCCTCTACTCGTCAGCAGCTGGTCGTTCTCGAGGCAACACCAATAGCTCTTGCCATTCCACTGCGCCTGCATCCGATGAGTAGTACTGGGCCAGGTAATCTCTGACGGCCTTCGCTCGACGTGTGTAGTTTGGTCCCCTTCTTGGCATGAGTCGTTCCATGAGGTTCAGTGACTCCTCCCTCCAAGTACCTGTTATGACGTTATGGTGTTGGTCCTCATAGTCGACATCGGTGCCAGCAAGTGGGTAGCGTTGCAGTGCCAGGTTGTGCATGACACATGCGCACAAAGTGATCTTCTTGCACACCTGTACATCCTGTTGCATCGTCGTCCCGAAGACTCTCCATCTCATCTGAAAGCAGGCCGAATGCGTTTTCCACCACACGACGAGCGCGAGGCATCGTCGGGGACTATGTGGAAGGGGATGGGTTCGTCATCGTTAGGCAGATTTCTGTCTTGTGGGAGTTCTGCTCGGTTGTTTGCAATGGCCCTGGCCAGGTTGCACTTCTGCCAGGTTCCTCCATCCCCAGCACCTCCTTCTGCACCGACGTCGACAAACGGGAACTTGTACTTTTCATCGGAGAGGGCCATGAGGACGATGCTATGAAACTTCTTGTTATTGAAATACAGTGATCTTCCACCTTTGGGTTTCTTGATCGCGACGTGCTTCCCATCCAGGGCTCCCACACAATTGAAGTAGTTCCACTTGGAGGCGAAGCGTTTTGCTACGTCATTCCATTCTTCTGGTGTCTTGGGGCACTTCATCACTTCTGGTTTGTATATGTCAATAATGGCTTGGCAGACTACTGGGATAAATCGGCATATGGAACTCTTGGAGACTGAAGCTGTATTGCAGGCTTGTATAGTCGTTCCCACTTGCCAGGTGGCGGAGAGTGACCGCCAACTTGAGTCCCACCTCTTGTGCACACCGCATCTTCGTGTCCTTCTTCTTCAACAAGGGCGTCAGCCTTTCGACCATCTCCTCGAACAATTCAGGGTAGATTCGTAGAAAGTTCTTGTGTCCTTTGCAGTCCTCCTTGTTCAGTTTTTGTAACAGCTGGTGGTAGTCCCCATGTAGTTGCCGCCGTGTCAGCCACTCCCGAGCCCAAATCCGCCATGCCCTGCCGTCCTTTCTGCGTGGTGCTAGTGGCTGTGGCACCCTAGTATGTCTTCTCAACCCATCGATGACCTGGACTGCACATAGACACAGGACAGCTACCAAAAATCTCAGGGTCTCCTGGGGTGAGAGGCTGTTGAGGTCCATATTGCATGTGGTTGGGCGTGGAATGAAGGATGTGCTTGACAGGCCTCTATACTATATACCCAAGGTTCATATCTGGCATGGTGTGGCATGATGTGGCACGGTGCAAGTGCAAAAATTGTGCAATTTTGCACATAGTGACTCATGCGGATGTGCACTCACTCCACAACACCGCAAGCCACCCGCAACACACCGCTTCACGGAGTAAGAAAGCCGCAAGAGCACATGGCCTGGCATAGCAACAACGACCATAACATAGCGCCAACTCCGTAACACTCCGCTAGGCACTGCAGGAACATGCCGTGAGGTGCCCGTAACCCATCGCCTGGGTCTG
>NC_061110.1:29862058-29864558 GCF_015104395.2 Macrobrachium nipponense | reverse complement strand
TTTTATCAGTTGTCTTAGATTTCGTTAGCGGTAGAGTAAATATTCTTTTTTACTCCTGTGCAAACTCACAAAATGCGTTACCAGTAGGGTAAGGCTTCTTAACATCTCTCTCTCTCTCTCTCTCTCTCTCTCTCTCTCTCTCTCTCTCTCTCTTGGATCCTAAAGAGACAGACGGGAAGGAATGTCCCCTCTTTATTTTGGTCATATGTATATATATATATATATATATATATATATATATATATATATATATATATATATATATATATATATATATATGACTGGTTAAAATGTTCCGTTATAACAGAATTCCATCTAATAAAAGAGCCCATAAAAGCACCAAAATATAGAGAGAGAAATACTATATTTCTGAGACTGCTGTCTCCCTATTCAGGTAGATGAATGACAAAAGTTACAGAAAAGGTGGTATATGTACCAAGAGGTCAATCCACAAGTAAGCCAATTTAGGTCAATCCCACTGACAATCTTCCTTTAATCTTCTTAAGCGTCGTTTGAATGAAAACCTTGTCGATGACATCTGCGTCCCTTGCTCCCTTTGAGATATTCATTACCTGCCTCTTTAATCAAGGCCGATTCCATCCGGCAGTTGCTGCTATAAATTATATGTGAAAAATTCCAGTTTATAATATGGTTATGTTCATTTATATGGTTGAAGATAGCTGAGTTCTGTTGTCCATACCTAACTGGGGAAGTGATTTTCCTGTAAATCCGATGTAAGATTGGTCACAGTCCAGGCATGGGAGACCGTAAACAACTGAGTCCTTGGGGGATATCTTATGTTGGACGTTAATCAGGGATTTGGCTGAGGTATTTGGGTAAGTAAATGCAAAAGGGTTAGGTTTTTCGAGAGTCTGGGTCACTGTCTTAATCCTGTCCAGGTGTGGAATTTTTATTTTACTGTTGGGTGTGTCTCTGGTCTTGTCTTCAGAGGGTCGGTAGAAAATTATGCTTCCTTTGTGAATCGCTTACTCTATTATATGGTCAGGATACCTTAAAGACGAAAGTTGCTTACGAATTAGTTCAAATTCTTTTTCTGGTGAACAAATTCGTAAGGCTCTTACCCCACTTATTATCCCAAAATGTTAGAATGACATCTACATATCTCATCCACAGCATGTTTTTGGGTTTTATTGCATTTATTACAGTAGTTTCAAAGTATGCCATGTACAGATTGGCTAAAACAGGACTTAAAGGACTACCCATACTACACCTGGATTTTTGCTTATAGAATAATTCCCCGAATGAAAATACTTTATTAGATACAAATAATTCAACTTGCTTTATTATTTTGTCTAGTGCCAATGGGAAATTATCTGAATAAGGGGATAATTTTTCCCCAAAAAACTGAAGAACGTCCTGTACTGGTACTTTTCGTAACAGGGAATCTACGTCAAGGCTTAAAAGTTTTATGTTGTGAAGTGGTATATGTGCTTCTCTGAATTTGTGACAAAAATCTTCCGAATGTTTAATGTAACTGGGAGAAAAAGTGCCTAAAAAAGGGAAAAGGAGGCCAGCTAACCATTTAGAAATTTTGTAATTAAAAGCTCCGGCACATGAAATCATGGGTCTGAATGGAAGGTTATCAAAGCCACTATGAAGTCTAGGTTGTTTTTCTGGTCTGGCATAAGGGCAAAGGATAAGCCTAGATTTAAAACTAAATGTTGGTTTACAGTAAGGGGGTTGTTCAATAAGTTTAAAACTTTGTCTTGTTACTCAAGATTATTCCTTGCGATATTGTCTATTAAGTTATTTAACTTGCGTAAAAGTCTGTTGGAATGAGTCGCGCTATTATAGACAGCAATGTCGGAACAGAATGAAATCAGATACCTGCACGTGTGGTCCGTAGTGAGGAGGCGAAGATTATATTGAGTTCCATATATCACTCTGTGTAGTACGAAAATGTCGTTTTTCGTATTGGCAGTTCTTTCTTCCAGGAAAATCTTGTGTGAGAGAGGGAAGGGGTGTGATTGTAGAGTCCATCTCCTGAAACCGTACATTTTTGGAAGTATTTGTTCCTTGAGGCATTCCTCAAGAAAGTGTTTTTGATTTTTCAGCTGGTGCAGTCCGATCAGTTCTTTTTCAAACTTGCGAAAAACTGGCTTGACTTCTGGATGTGAGCGAAGAAACATGGAAAGGCGGTTGAATTCCATAATGGGCCAAAAATGACTGGTAAAAATGTTCCATTATAACAGAATTCCATCTAATAAAAGAAGCCCATAAAAACACTAAAATATGGAGAGAGAAATACTATATTTCAGAGACTGTTGTCTCCCTTTTCTGGTAGATGAATGAGAAAAGTTACAGAAAAGGTCTTATATATACCAAGAGGTCCATCCACAGGTAAGCCAACTTAGTTCACTCCCGCTGATAATTTTCCTTTAATCTTCTTAAGCGTCAGTTGAATTAAAACATTTTCACATTAAACATTCGGAAGATTTTTGTCACAAATTCAGAGAAGCGCATATACCACTTCACAACA
>NC_061110.1:29822058-29857058 GCF_015104395.2 Macrobrachium nipponense | reverse complement strand
ATCCATTTATATATCAATTCAAGCTACAAATGTAGACGGGGTTCCATATTGATTCTAATTACGAAAGCATCCAGATCGAGGGTGATTTGTAAGGTCAGAATCGATATGAACTTATAGCGTCTCTGTTGGCTGATTGGATAGCGTCACTGACAGTCCTGATTTCGTCCCCGTCCACTTGGACGGTGGTTCGATCCCATGGGGGGACGAAAATTATTATCAATTAAAAAATTCCCTTCGGTACATATATGAAAATATATCATTTGGGAGGTAAAGTGAATTTAGATATTAAAGGACATTTGTAGCTTGAATTGATATATAAATGGATCACGGTTCGATGTGATAATTATTCATAACAAAAGGCTACGTGCTGTCAAACGCTCGAATTGGCCAACATGGTAGACGGGGTTCCATATCGATTCTAATTACGAAAGCATCCAGATCGAGGGTGATTGGAAGGTCAGAATCGATATGAACTTATAGCGTCTCTGTTGGCTGATTGGATAGCGTCACTGACAGTCCTGATTTCGTCCCCGTCCACTTGGACGGTGGTTCGATCCCATGGGGGACGAAATTATTATCAATTAAAAAATTCCCCTTCGGTACATATATGAAAATATATCATTTGGGAGGTAAAGTGAATTTAGATAGGACATTTGTAGCTTGAATTGATATATAAATGGATCACGGCTTCGATGTGATAATTATCATATATATATATATATATATAGATATATATATATATATATATATATCTATATATATATATATATATATATATATATATATATAAATCAGTGAAATAAAGATTTCAATGTGTTTCTCACTCTTATAGTAATGATTCTAATACCAGTAAAAAAAGTAGCATATGGATATTTCATTACAGTTTTATTCATCTGATCATTTTTAATTAATAACTACCGTCCCCTGTCAGTAAAGACTAGGTACAAAAAACAATGCTTGGGATTATTTCTCCAAATCTCCATTCTTGTTACCCATGTTAACCTGTCAACAGTCATATAAAAAAAGATTAACGAAGGTCTCCTTCCTTCCAGATACCATGACATTTGGACTGGAAGGTAACACCCGATGTTCAATCACTGATCAATCAGCAGAGTCGGGGGTGGAACTCCAACGTTGTATTGGCCTTCATCGTGTCCTATTGGAAGTGGTAATATTTGAGGTTGGTAAATTAAACCATATTATCATATCATTAATTGATTGAATGATTTTCCACTTATTTATATCACGTATATGACGGAGAGGCATCCTGTGTTCCTGCCAAATTCTAATATTTCCTAGCCAGCTATGATAAGTTTTCCGAAGAGGTGTAGGTCAAGATTATAGCGGTGGTCTCCTTTTATGTTACAATAATCTTGAAAAGGGCAGAATTACCTCTGATTTTTATCTATTTTGTTATAGGTTGCAATAGGTACTGTCACAGACGTATTTGTGGTATATCAATTATTGGCCTCCTCAGAAGACTCAACCGTAGCGTGCCAAACTCCACTATGTATACGGTATTATTCCCATTTATCTTGCGTGCAAACTAGTACTTCCTGAAATGTTCGGCCTTTCCATGTTTTCTTTTCCTCCTGTCTCTAAGCGCTTCTGTAAAAATAGAACATTCATCTGAAAACCATCTGATAATTTATAAAAATTCCTTTTATCATAACTTTGTATCTCCACATTTCTCATTCTTTCAAATCTCATACCTTCTACACCACATATAATTAATAGCGGCTTCAAACTTTTTTTCAGCCATTCATTTTAACAAGCATTGTTCTCTTCCATAAAACACATTTGACTGAGTAATACTCCCATGCATTCCCTCCTTACTTTCATGAAACTCAATTATTTTCCTAATCTCTTGAAATCATCCTGCTATTGTCTTTGCTTTATTTATCCTGTGATTTACTTCTTTTCTCGTCTTACTTACCATTATTAGTTAAAGATTTTTCCATAGCCCAAATCAGCATTCAATGCTCTATCTGTTTGACTTCCAACTATTTCATTAACATTCTATCAACTTTCATAGGATACAAACTTATTTCATAAATTTGTATTCAACTTTCTCCTGATGCTACCTCTATCAAATGTTTCCATAAGTTTCTGTAGTTCCTTTTTGTGCTATTTCCAACCAGCAGCATAACCTTTGCAGAAATCAAACATTCTGCAATCCGTTCGTGGAATATTATTTTTTCCCCATCTTCGATAGAGGTATTGAATAAACGAAGAGAAATAACAAACCGGTGTCTTTAGCACATTTGTGCACCAAACTAATCGTCATTCCATCAACAATACCTAACAACTGTACTTCCATCGTAAAACTGAAGAGCGCTTTCAGAAATTTTCCATTTATATGTATATAAACACCCTTAACATTTATTCGCTGTTTGTTCTGTCTTGAATATTTTCCATGGCTAGGAATAGATGGTGAAGTTTTGGCTTTTATATCATTTAAAAATAACACATAATCCACACATTTTTTTTTATCAATACTGACATTCCCCTATCACTCATTGTTTTTCAGCTATCTTACTTCCACACTCAAAATCCTATTTTAGAGCTTCCCTGGTATACCTGGTACAATTCTTTCCTAGTCATGTTGATACAATGGAATGATCATTCCTCTTACCCATTCCTTTATAATTCACCCCTCAAGTCATTACACAAAAATGCTATTTAACCGCTCTATAACACTTCATCTACTGTGCTACATCATTACTACTGAAAAACGATCAATTCCTGTTGTCTTGCAATAGAACAACTATTTTTTATAAACTTAGTCCTTAACTGTCATGGGGGAGGCAGACTGATTTCGTTTCTAAGTACAGAAACTTAATTCGGTTCGATATTTACAGCAGTCAAAATCAATCTTTAACCACCTTTGCACAGAACACAAAAGGCTCAAAGTTTGGTGGATCTAGGAACCCTTATATGGTGCAATTCTCAAGGTAATATTATTTTCATTTTTAGGGCCATGTGTGACTTAATATTTGAGGTTATATGTATATATATATATATATATATATAAATATATATATATATATATATATATATATATATATATATATATATATATATATATATCAACAACTTCCTCTTAACTCATCAAATGCTTCACACTTCTTTGGCTATATATAAATCTAATAGTAGTGAGGTGGTGAGTAATTTTTTTTATCAATTCAATCATAACGATTTTAGATATATTCCAAAAGCTGTTTGCCTATACCTATACGTACTGTATATACAACTGAAATATTCACTATAATATATATATATATATATATATATATATATATATATATATATATATATATATATATATATATATATATATATTATTAAGGATTGGTCCCTATTGAGTGTGCAACGGATATAGATGCTTACCTAATTGTACAGAAGGCCTTGATGGATAAGGGACAATCCCAAAGAATGAAAGAAGGTTGATGACGTATTTCAGAGTGAGAAATTATTATGTAAAATCTAAGGATTAGCTTGATTAATTAGATTTACATAAACAAATTTCATTAATATAATGGATAACACCTTATGGGTTTAAGGGGGACATCATGGGTACCTCATAACACAGCTAATAAAAAATGAGATAGATCTTCTAATTGATGGACAAATGACCGAAGGGGCCTGGCACGAGGTACAAGGAAGCACAAAAGGGAAGGGGAGGGGGGGGGGGGGTGTTGGGGCGGCGACTTCCGGAGCAACAAGAGGCGAGATTCTATTTTCCACAGCGACACACATCTGTAGAGTAAGGAAGGGCGTTCCTATATGAGCAAGGGTGCGATCCACACGTGAGCGGGGATCGGGGCAATCTTAAGTAAGGCACTGAATACCAGATCTCAGTAGCATAAATCTAACGTTAATAATCACTTAAGGGGGGGTGGGATTAGTTGTAGTACTGAGTGATTACAAAAGCGGGAAAGTTAGATACTGGTCACTTAGAGTAATGGAATAATGAGCGTATGGTCTCACTAGGGGCGTTGGGAATTCGTCTAAGGCTGATCTTCCTGTTGTTGTTGAAGATTAAGCTGGCTTTATGCCAGCACGGGCTCTTGCACATAAAGCAGCCCATAAGTCATCATACATTGTGAAGGTGAAGAATAGGATATGATTATGATTTCTTTATTGTGATGTATGGGTGTGCTCTGATTTCCATGCGAGAAGCCCTTTTATCCGTTCGGAGAAAGTTCATCAGCATCTGGACAGAGGGCAGGGTTGTCGGTCCTTCTGTGATCTGCTACCCTCGAGGTCGATTTGAAACAGACAGCACAATGACTGAAGTAATTACTCCAATACAATGTGAGCACAATCATGACAAGGGTGAAAAAAACTAGAAAGACAGCAAATACGTGCAACAGTGAAAAGGAAGGCAACTGACGACCTGACGGCAAGGCCTTCAAAGCTAATAAGAATTGAACTACGAAAATTCTCTGACAATGAACTTGAATCTACTGATATGAGATCGACTGCACAATCATTATACAGAGAAAGGCGAAAAGTGTATCCAGTATTACCTTAAACTCATCAGGAACTACACCAGGCTCTTAATTCTATGACTACTTCTACAACCAAAGGGGAAGATTTTATTCAAGAAAATAATCCCGAGACAGGTTTGGTTATTCTTTCATGTACAACAAATCTAGAATTGTTGACAAACACTGCTGAGGAGACCATCTGGCTAATGGAAGAGGTGAGCAATCATTATGAGCGTATGAACAATCGGACTTGGAGGTGAGTGATAAAGCAACGTTTGCCGCGCTTTTGGTATGCCAATCCGTGCTTTCGTACGTGTGGTTTCCCTGTGGTCGATTCAATATGGCGACGGTTAATCTTTCTCCCGGCCAGGTGTGTCTCCGATTTTGGTACCTGGAAGGCAAGGCGAGCGCAGTAAAAGGTGGGAGAGATGGTGATTTGAGTTAATCCCTCAAAAAGGAGTGGTGTGAGAGCATCGCCATCTTGAATTTTCAAGATGGCGTTGGTGAGAGGCGACTGGAATTATAATGAGTTATGATTAATCGTTTAATTTACGTTATTTTCAAGTGGAGGTGGTTCAAATCGTTTACGATATATATATATATATATATATATATATATATATATATATATATATATATATATATATATATATACATACGTATATATATATATATATATATATATATATATATATATATATATATATATATATATATATATATATGTATGTATATATATATCGTGAACATTTAAGGAGTTGCATATACAGTACAATTATATAAAAAGCAGCTTTTCGTTATCAGGTCACCTTGATTTCCTGAATCCTTCGTAATAATATTATTAGAAAAATGCAGGCATAACAAGATCATCCATGTCCATTTATAAGACTTCGTGAAACACTTGAAGGGTTTCTGTTCAAGGAATGATTTCGCAGTTACGATGAAGAGTTTCTGAGGCTGTTTTTTAACCTTAATTTTTAATTAAGTAACAGAGAGCTGTAAATATGCATGTGTTCCATTTCTTCTTTTATTCCTCCGATTCGGAGGATTTTATATTAAATTCTTCGGCGTCTAAATGGGACACAGTACTTGTGCTATATATTTTGCTGGAACTTTTCTCTGGCAACCATTTTAGTTCAGAAATGAAAGAATTCCATGTCCTGATGATGAAAATCCTGTGTAGGTGTATGAAGACCCTATGTCAAGTATTTCTCTGCAGAGCTTTGTTTCAATCTTCTTTAATTATTATGAATTTTATCTGATATTTGATATAGGAAGCGAAAATTATCCATTAAATGTTGTTCAAAGACAAAATCCCGTTTCTCCTTTTGCGCCCAAAGATTCTGTTTCAACAGCAGTGAAGAATCGGAAAAACCATATTAAAAATAAGAATGCGCACCACCCTCGGTGTTGCATAACCTCTTTCAATGGCATCGACAATTGAATTCAGCATGCATGTCCAACTGCAGTCTGTAGGTACTCCTGGATAGGTATGATTTTTGTCATTGCATAAAAAAGAAGAAATCTTATTAAGGGTCCAAATCTTCCCCTAAGGTACGGCTTATTCTTATTTCCATGTATTCAGCCTGCTTCATGATTGTTTTATGTTCCATTTTGTATGATTTTACGCGTTCTCTCTCATTTTCCATTTCCTCCAAGTAATGGGAAAATTTTACCACCGATAGTATTTCTGTATACGTATGGCTGTTAGTAAAATAACTAAAAAATAAATACAAAATATTATGTAATTTATGCTATATATATATATATATATATATATATATATATATATATATATATATATATATATATATATATATATATATATATATATAAATTAATTGATTCAAATAATACCTTGTATATATGTTGTCACTGAAACTTCAATTGAAAATGAATAGAAAAGGAACTATTTAATGTTGCACTGAATGTACGTTTTTCTGTAGACTATAATTTAAACAAAATCTTAATAAACTAGAAATTAATGTAAGTGAAACACGTTTTTATTAACAAAGGAAACATTTAAAAACATACAAACTGAAAGTTTCACCATATCTATCAAACCATCGCAGCAGTTTCTTCTCAGTTTCTGAAGAGAATATTTTTACCCGATATGATTTGCATAAATTAGTATGAAGACAACGTAGAGTGAAAAGGCTTCATGTATTTTCTTACTTTATTTGTCTCTATTTAAAAACAATTACTGACGCTTTCTCTCATCCCCCTATGCTTTCACACAAAGCCGAAAAAAGGTCACCCTTGTTTGTTCGACTACCGACCGAGAAGAGATTTAGAAATTCCCGTTTCGGTTTTCGGTTTGGCCACTCGACCCTTTGCTGTCTGTTCCCAATCTATGAGAGACCAGTTCATTGCAGCTACAGTCTGCGGACCAGGCTGGCAATTCCCCCTCTGTTGTGCCTCCTCCCATTAACGCGGAACTCGGCCCTCTCTGATAGAGGAAACTATTTTTCCTTTATGTAGATGTTCGGCAGAGGTCATCGTGAGGATTTAGTTTTTTCTTTTGTACAAAGAATTTTCGTGAAAAAGGAATGCGACTGGTTCCCATATGTTGATGATCTGAGAAGACTTTTCTTTTAGAAATTTGTGTAGTACGAATTATCAGTTTTCTCAGGCCAACGTAATACTCCTTAGCCATTAGTTAAGTAAATTTAAATATCAATTTACTTCTGTCTTTTCAAAAGAATAAATTCCATTTCGTGATTTAATAATGATAATGTGCTCGTTTTACCATATAATGACCTCTTACGAAGGTTTCCAAGTTTTTGCAAGAATTTTAATATTAATGTTGTTTTTAAATTTTCAAATACACTGAAAAACATACTAATAAGGAGTTCTCCCAAAATTTCTCAGGGCTGCGTTTACGGGTTCCTTGCATGAACTGCAAGTGTTTTTATATCGGACAATCTGGGAAGGGACTGGACACCACAATTAAACAACATAAATATAGTGTGAGAACGGGACAAATGTCGAATGCTTTGGTTTTACACATTAATAATTTTAATCATATGATTCATTGGGAGAGAGCAAAAGTTGTTTTATATTGTAATAATATAACTCTTAGGAATATTATTGAATCTGCTTTTATTAAATATCACGGTGACTTAATGAATGTAAGCCAGGGTATGTACAAATTGGACCCATTTGTTGTTAACGAGATTTGTAGGGATGTTTCTTTTTAATCACCTGTTTAGCTGTTCTGTACCTGCTGTACTGGTTTTAACCGGACTTTGAATACTTGTTTTTAATTTTTTTCAGTTTTTATGTTTACTTTGTTAGATGTTCTCTGTGTTTTTAGCATTGTACCTCGAAAATATCTTGAAATAACACGAAAGCGCTCGGTGCTCCTTCTTTTATTTTTCCTGTGGCCTTGGCTAAAAATATTGTCATGCGCTATTTAGTGACATGTAAGCATTATATATATATATATATATATATATATATATATATATATATATATATATAGATATATATATTATAATATATATATATGTATGTATGTATGTATGTAGTATGTATGTGTGCATAGGACAGACAACCAGTGCAGATGCGTAAACAAAACATTTCCAGTTTTCCTATTGGAGAAAGCGAGGGTTACTTTCTCATTCGTTTTGTACTGAACCCCAATTTATTTTCAGCGTTTCTGCTATACTGTTGTTATTGATAACGTACCTGTGATTGCCAATGAAGTTTATTTTTTTTTATATATAGACAGATATAGATCAGTGACTGGAATGTATTTGCCATTTATTTACCGGATTCAAATTTGATATAGATTTATAGGAGATCCCTTTTGAAAGATGAAAACGTCCTATCCAAATGCTATGACGTCACTGTATCTTCAGGAAAATAGAAAAGAAATACGTCAGCTGGCATAAAAAATGCGACCAAAATGACTGAGAGAATTTATGTCACTTCTAGATCATTTGCACAAAGAAAATACTCTTTTGTCTCCGTTGCATGCAATAATGACTAATCTGTTGATTTTGTTCTTAAACGAAGCCTCAGCACTGAATTTTTGCAATATTTTGACATTTCAGAAAAAAAACGTTATAACTTCTCAATTTAAAAATACGACATTCACGCGTTGAAAGATTATATTAAAATTTATTTTGCAATCAATTGTTAATGAATTAGGCTAAGGGCAATGAGTGAAAAATGGAAAATATTTGAAAGGCTACAATGTATCCGATAAATCATTTGTTTCAGATATCCTTATGACAACATTCCACTCTTTTATTTGAGAGATGTCCAGAGTAGAAACATTATTCTCTTTTCGGAGCTATTTTTAACCGAATATCTGAGAATAATTAATTAGAAATCAGTTATGTCAATGTAACTTTTACTTCTGGGATAATTATGCGCTTACCTCTCAATCCCTGTCAGTTACAGCAACCGGAAATGATAAATAAAAATGGATATATCTGCAGGCTAATTTTCTTTGCCGTAAGTGCACGAGTGAACAGAAGACGGGTTACGTCAATCGTTAAGAAACTTTCCAGTAAATTATACAGATCCAAAAGTAATGATGAAATGACGATTGGAAGAGCTTATTAAAGACTAATGGCAACAGGAATATATCTTCATCTAATATTCCCTTAACATAGGAATTCACGCAGTCTCCTCCTCCAACAGACCATTCACACCAACAAAATGCATTTACGAAAGAAGTACAACTCATTTTATTAAAATCTACAGTGCGATACTTATTCTTACTAAGTAATTAAAGATGAAATAAATATCAGGAGATTGTTATTTTTAATGTCAATGTCCTCTGCTTTATAATTTTTGTAAAAACTTCTTATATCTCCATTATTACCATCCCTGACTTTCTTGTTATTTTAACGATTTAAGTACCAACCTCTGTATGGAATCGCTTGTCACTACAAAGCCTGAAGATCCAAGTTCAAATTTTTTTTGAAGAAATTGTGATGTCTGGTACTGGGAAACGAACCCAGGTCCCATTATCGCAACGTGACCTATTTGTGATTATGGGACCTGGGTTTGTTTTCCCGGTAACGGACATCACAATTTCATAATATATATATATATATATATATATATATATATATATATATATATATATATATATATATATATAATATATACATTTACGAAAGAAGTACAACTCATTTTATTAAAATCTACAGTGCGATACTTATTCTTACTAAGTAATTAAAGATGAAATAAATATCAGGAGATTGTTATTTTTAATGTCAATGTCCTCTGCTTTATAATTTTTGTAAAAACTTCTTATATCTCCATTATTACCATCCCTGACTTTCTTGTTATTTTAACGATTTAAGTACCAACCTCTGTATGGAATCACTTGTCACTACAAAGCCTGAAGATCCAAGTTCAAATTTTTTTTGAAGAAATTGTGATGTCTGGTACTGGGAAACGAACCCAGGTCCCATTATCGCAACGTGACCTATTTGTGATTATGGGACCTGGGTTCGTTTCCCGGTAACGGACATCACAATTTCATTATATATATATATATATAGATATATATATATATATATATATATATATATATATATATATATATATATGTGTGTGTGTGTGTGTGTGTGTGTGTGTGTGTGTGTGTGTGTGTGTGTGCGTTAAAATACTGCGGAGCTAAAAGATCTCGACTGGACATGTATATTGGTAAAACACTTTTGGGAGACGTGCATTGCAATGGAGTGGTTTACCAATATGTTTGTCAAATGCAGAACGATAAACTTTGCAATATTTCTATATTTCCAAATAAATGACAACATTTTCTCTTCACTTCACATATCGGCTCCATCTTCCTGAAGGGTTTTCTTGTTATGAACCATAAATAGGAAAGCTGTTTGCCATCCCTGATGATATCGTCAGTCCCAGTTGAGTGTCGTTTGAGAACGCTCAAACTATTTTTTCTCTATCCGGTGGCTCTGCTGACGTTAGAATATCGAATGTGGGTCATACGTTAACTGAGGCGAATGACTATGAAACTGAAAACTGATGAGGCCTATTTCACAGTTCAGGATGCCATCCTCCAGATGTAGGCATTTGGGATCGGAGTATTCTTTCTCAATTTGGCCGTTTTGTACAAAACGGTTGATAAACGATTGAGTCTATTCAAGTTATGATAGCCACCACCAATCTTCAAAATGACAGGCGATTTCGCATATTACAAACTCGTGTTGCAAGGGAGCTGACCTTCGCAAAGAAGAACGGTTCCCAAGATAGATACTTGATGATTCTACCTTCTGGTAGTTAGGGTTTGGCTTTGGTGGAATAAACAACAGGCGATTGTTATTTTTAGTGTCATTGTCCCCTGCTTTATAATTTCTGTAAAGATTTCTTTCGATCCATGACTGCCTTGTTATTTTTTCACAATAATGATTTAGTGATTATTATTTGTCATGTAATCTATTGTTTGATTGAGGAATGTTGAACTTGTTACCAAGACAGAAATAAAAACCAATAGTTTATAACTAAGAAGGAATCATATATAGTTTCGCTACAGAATATGGTCTGTGGATAAATCCCATAATGATTTATCTACGGAACATATTCTGAAGCGAAGCTCTGTATGATTCCTACTTATTTATTTATAGAATAATGGTTTTCATTTCTATCCTGGTAACAAGGTCAACATTCCTCAATCAAGCAATAGATTACTTGACAAATAATAATCACTAAATCGTTAAAATAACAAGGAAGTCGGTGATCGTAATAATGGAGACGAAAAATGTTTTTACAGAATTTATGAAGCAAAGAACATTGACATTAAATATAACAATCTCCTGATATTTATTTCATCTTTAATTACTTGGCACGAATAAGTATCGCACTTTAGTTCTCCCCAGGTATAACTGTGGTGACTGTCCAATTTATCCAGGTAATACTGTGCTATTTGTCCCTTTTACCTAGGGATTACTGTGTTGACTATTTCTTTTATCCAGGGATTATTGCGCTGACTATTCACGTTATCCAGATCTTAATGTAATGACCGTCTCATTTACCACCCCACCACTAAACCTAAATGCACCCTCTCCGAAACCTAAACACATTCTCACTAAACCTAAATACGCACCCGCACTAAATGTAAACAGGGTTCCTCGTTGGACGAGTGGGTTACGTGCTCGCCTACCGATTCGGTAGGAATCAGAGGAATTTATTCTGCTGTGTAGAAATTCATTTCTCGATATAACGTAGTTCGGATCCTACAATAAGCTGTAGGTCCCGTTGCCTGCTCTCTTATCTAAGTTGGGCCAAATGTTGGCCATGTGCCAAGTATTGTCCATATCAGTGAGGCGGTTCGGTTTTGTGTAGCACACAAACTACAAACATACAAACAGTCCCCTTATTATAATATTATAGTCAGTGGAGCGATTTGCGGTGGGCTCCCGTAGGCCGGCATTGTTTGAACCATAACATCATCATTATTTCCATTGTAGAAGAAAAGTAAGAGCATTTTTGGAGCCCTCGAGAAAAGTTATATTCGAATAAAGCTTCTTTTTCCTCTACGAATAAGAATAAAGACGTTAGCATGGCCGGATATCCGACCGGATATTCGGATCAAAACGACACCCTGCCAAACACCAGCCCTTATATAATCTACATTATGGTCCGACTCTGGTTTAATTCGGTCCAGTAGTTTTGTTGCCCATAGCGAACAGACACACTTACATACATACATACATACGTACATAAGTACATCGTCCAATTGTCAGCTTTATATAGTATAAGATATATATATATATATATCTATTATATATATATTATATATATATATATATATATATATATATATATATTTTTTTTTTTTTTTTTTTTTTTTTTTTTTTTTACGTATATAGCGGGCCTTGAGAGAGGCTAGATACGTAAACGGAAGTAATTGAGGGATTTCAAGAGGGAATTACTTTAACTTACCGTAAACTGATAGTTATTATTAATTTCTTTAGAGGGAAGGTCGCCAGAAAACTTAGCTCGTTACTTAAAGCTATTTATTTACTAAAAGGCCCGTGCTGGGCTGGAGAAAAGGTAAATGATGGCTGCATTGAGCTGTTATAGCTGGTTTTCATACACTTGGGGTAATGCACACTTGCGGGCAGAGAGACGGCACGTGACTCATGGAATCTGGAAAAGAATCCCAGATTAAACGAGATAAAAGGAAAAATGACTTCTTGCTTTGATTAAGGCTGATTAATTCTCTAACATTGGGGAAGGTAAACTCGAATGGTTCACTCAGGTATGCACGAAAGCTTGGTCTTTAACAAGTCACAAAGGGGAGCACGTGGCCCGATGAGGACAAAGGGCTTTTGATGTAGAAGGGGTAAAAATGAGAATTGAAAATGAATTTAGCAAGAGTCGAATGGTAGTAAAAGGTGCTGGGTTAAAGATTACACTTTCAGACGTACCTTTATGCAATATTCAGTGTATCCTTGTAGAAGAATGCGGCCTGACCTCGGTTCAGGTCTGGGGTTCGTGTCCACCAGTACGTCGTGGGTAGGCCTAAGTTTGGGAGGCTGGCCGGGTGGACATCCGTCCTGGACTACCGACTGCAGTTGACTGAGAGCGATCCTGGTTGTTTTCAAATCACGGGGCTTCCAAAGACCGCCTCGGGCATTGCCTGAAAGGTGGTAAACACAACGCCAGCAAATTGGGAAGGAAAATAGGTCCTATTGTAGAAGTCCCTAAAATCCATCTCGAGGCCTAGCTACTCTTGTGACTTGCCTCTCTTACCCTAAGCTTCCGTCAGACCGGAAATATCTTCCCTACGACATACCCACTCTCCCAACAACAGTCGCTTAGGAGAAGGCATGGCTGCTACTTTTATAATTAAATATCACTAAAACTCTGCTGGGAAGGCGAGGCGTTCTATAGACGTAGCAGCTCCCCCTGTTTAGAAGGCATTCACTCCCTTTCGGGCGTGAAGGTCTTGGCTTAAATAAGTTGATCGCCTCGACTACCCAGTTCTCCTACTCTAACTTGAAGTTTTTTGAGCAGCGATACGGCTGACTACAATGGCCTACCTAACTTATAGGCAAAGATGCTAAGTGTACTAACTTAATGTAGTGATGTAATCTAGCCTAAGTAATAACTACGGGTTGTCTTGTGACGACAGTCTACTCTACCCCTAGATAAGGTTACTTGAAAATTCTACTTGCTACTAACCTAATGCCCTGGTACTAAATCATTAGCCTAACCTACTCAATACAGTTAAATGAAGACGCAATCATTCCAGAGTGTGGTACGCACAGCAGTAGTTCAGCGACGGAATTGTTAAAATACATAATGAGAGGTAATGATGCGGGGGGATGATGAGTGGTTAATTGACCAGGAGGGAAATGCAATGAGGTAATTATATTTAAGTGAGGGTTAGTATTACCCCAATGTAGGGGTTAGAGGGTTAGTGCTACTGGCAGAGATCAGGCTGGCTACCTTCTCTGGGCAGGTGCCAGGATCATTCTGCAAATGAATGCGACACTGTACCTCGGGCACAGGTGTCAAGGAGAGCATGTGGCTCTTTTGTTAATATGTTAATGATTGGTTACGTCCCTTCTTCTTCTTCTTCTTATTCCTCCAGGACCTGGCTATTCCAGTCCTAGGAGTAGACGGAGGCACAGACTCTGGGGAAAGGCCAGAAACGCCGGCAGGAGCAGAGGCAGTGGTAGCCTGAAGGATTTCAGGAGAACACCCTACTTCGGTATCTGCAGCAACCGTCGTAGAGGTGGAACCTACTTCAGGGGAGGCCCTCACTCCGGCTGCTGCGACAGCCGTCGTAAGGGGAAAACTCCAGGCTGACTCCTGGTCGGGCAGTTCCTGGCTTTCCAGAGGAGGTGAGAATGTTAGGTCTGCCGGAGGTTCATCCTCGGGCGACAGTGGTGAGGGTGAAGAAGACTCATGGACTTTGGATTGGCCATGGGCTGCGGTAAGCTCCATGCCTGTTGGAAGATCTCCTGTAGGAGGATCCTTGGTTAGGTTAGGCGCCGGCACTAGCTCGGGCCAGGCGCAGAAGTCAAGTTCGGTGGTGGCTTTACGCCCAGGCTGGACGGAGCTTGGCACTGCTCAGTGCTGCCAAGTGGCACTGGCAGAGAGTTGAGGTCGACTGGACCTGTGGCGGGTACTGGAGGTGCAATACCTCTCAGCGTGCCCTTGGAAATGGGAGACCTCAGGTCATGCCCTAGGATGAGGTCGTAACCTCCTGGAAGGTAGCTTGCAACTGCAAGTGTACATACCTTGGCAAGGTGAGGTCGTACGACTCTCAATTGGACGGTGGGAAGGATCATCTTACTATGATTGATGCCTTCAATCGTGATCAGTTGCCGTCTATCAATGGTAGCCCCCTCGGGGGATTTGATCTTCCCGTATCAGGGAGATTGAGCACCGGAGTCATCAAAGGCTCTGACATGGCTTGGTGGATAATGACCTTGGATGGGTGCAACGGTTATAGGGACCTGGAGCTGGGGTCCTAGTAACGAAGGATTGGTAACTGCCATGGCGATGGCCGGAATATTGTAATTCGCGCACCCTACGTAGTTGGCAGACATGTGACCCTTGCGGCCACAGTCTCGGCAGAACTGGTTCGAGAACTTCTTCTGTGGCATTGGACGGTTAAGGCCGAGATGGCCCCAAGGTTGCGAATCTGTGGAGTCACCAAGGCTGGCAGTGTGCTCTGGCACAGGTGAAGAGTCCTCTCTGGCCGTGATTTTGAGGTGGTGAGGTAGCTTGGCCCTGGAGTGGTGTGGGGGAGGGACATCCCCAGAGGAGGTCCCGTCCCAATAGGAAACCTACTCCATGCCGAATCGTACGCACCACACCTAGGCGGTGAGGTTTGGTGCACCAAGGAGTGGTGACCTGCAGGACGACTGTGGGAACGGTCTTGGACTGCCCTTCGACCCAAGTCATGGCCCACCTGATGTGCTCGTCAACTGTGGCACTGGCTGGCACTTGGTCCCGGTCTATAAGACACAGATCGGAGCCGGTATCTACCGTAACTGGCAGAGTCACAGGTAGGGTAGAGCCATCCAGGGGTGCCACTGTGACTGAAGAGGTCCACACCCGCTCAGGGTGAGACCTGGACTCGGGCATAATGGCCGAGGGGGTTGTGGCATTGATCAGGTGGATGTGCCGGGTCGAAGGCACGTGCTTGGGGCACCCGGGATATCCGGGGGAGTAGTGCCCTGTAGCCCCACAGGCTCTGCAGAAGTCCCTCTGCTGGGCTGGTCTCCGGAAGGCATCTGATTGGTCTTGAGAGGAGGCTGAGGCACCATTCGGTGGCCTAGGAGGGTTCTGAGGGGGTTTGTGGCTCTCAGCGCTCTTGAGGCGGCACTCTGCTGCGAGGTGACCCACTTTCTTGCAAACGTTGCAAGTCCGTGGGTGTCGTTGGTGGGCGTCCTTTGGCCGAGTGGATCCAGAGAGATGACCGGGTGGCACTATGCGTCGGTGGGCGGTGCTGTGAGAGGGGTTGAAGGTCTCCCAGTCGTCAGCCAGGCGACAAGCTTCCGCAAGTGTCTTGGGTTGCTTGTCGTTAAGGTGCACTGCGAGTGGCCCAGGTACACACTGGTAGAGGTCTTCCAGCATGATCCTGTTAAACAGGTCCTGGAACTCGGTGCACGACATGGCCTCGAGCCAGCGCTTTCCGGCTTGGATTTTGTGGTAGGAGTAATCTCCCCAGGCCCAACCAGCTTCCTTTGCCTGACCTCTGAAACGCTGCCTCCACCTCTCCTCTCTCGTAGTAGCCATCTTGCTTGGTGAGACGTACCCGCGTGAAGTCAGATTAATCAACAGATATCACAAGTCTAACATACGACTAGAATTTGAGAAATATCTAGAAGTGTTCGTGAACTATCGGTGATAAGATTAGTGTGAAAATAGTAGGATAAAGCGTCTTCTAAGTTAGTTTATCAAGTGTAATACTATAAATCAGAACAAGATGGCAGTAAGTTCCAACTGCGGGAAGAGGTGGCGTAATTTGGCGTGTTTAGCAGATTCGCAATACGATGAGGTAGCAGGAAGGGAACTGGCATTTCTCATCTATGAAATCAGCAACAGTCCTAAAAAACCAAAAGATACAAAAGCATTCATAGATATATTAGAAGGATATAATCCTTCAAACTGGAACAAATCTAATGAAAACATCTTGAAAATAATTGAAGAAGTTCCAAATAAAATCCAAGTGGTCAAGAGACTCATAAAGAAAATATACATAAACCAACATATTCCGACAAAGAAAATGAATAAGGTGAATCTTGTGAAAATCCTAATTGATGCATTTGGAAAAAGAATGCCAAAAGCATGCAAACTGTGTAAGGTTTGGTATAGCATAGTCAATCCACAAAACCTAATCAGAAAATGTGCTGCATGCAACAAATTCCGACCCATCCACAGGTGTGCTGAGGTAATACAAGATTTGAGAAAAAGATAGAATTTTTTGTTCAACCAGTCTATCATGGATAAACAATGTTATTAAATCAAGATTGAATGTACAAATAGTTGAGGATAAGAAGAAGAGGAAGAGGTAAGAAGAAGAAGAAAAAGAGAAGAGGAAAACGGAAGAGAAGTAAACAAAAATGAAATGACAGAAAAAAATAAGGAAAACAAAGAACAAGATCAAAAGTATGGATGCAGAGATACTCATTGATACTACATATGAGGCAATAAAGCAGCATACCTACGAAGAAATAAAAATTACGATATGACAACAGAAAAGCAAATCCCGAAGAGGCTCTACCCAGATCTACACAATGACGGGAAAGAGGAAAAAATAGACAAGAAAGACAAAATCTGCAACCTTTTGAAAAGAGGGAATTGCAGATTTGGAGAAAGTGGATGTTTACTACAAACATCCTAAGATATGTCAAAACTATGAAATATATGGTAAATGTGCATACTTAGATGGATATGGGATGATGATTGCAGAGATCTGCATCCAAAAATATGTAAAAACCTAAAAGAAGGAAAAGGATGTAAGTTCGACAAAAAATGCAAATATATGCACCTGTAGCCATGAATCATAATCAAATAAATAACCAACCAAGTAATAAAATCCAAAATAAGAAAGAAACAAATAAAGAGAGAAATCAAGAATATCAGGTAAAAGAGAAAAGCAAACCACCAATGAGATATGCAGAGGTGTCAGCAAAAAATTTCAAAGCATCAGCTCCTAAATTCTACTCAAGAGATAATAACTGTATTTATTATGCAAGAGGATATTGCAGAAAGGGAGAAAATTGCAGATTCAGACACAAAATGAATAATTATGATGAAGGAAGATCAAATATTATGGAAAAGTTGGATTTTTTAATGTCAGAATTTCTGGAAATGAAAAAAAGAACAACATACCAGAAAACAGGAAAGAGACATGGGAAAATCCTTATTACTACCAGTATTAAATGAAGGAGAAAACACGCAAACCATCATAGTGATGAATGCGCAGGGTTTAGTTACGAGTAACTCAAAAAGAAAAATAGAGTACTTAGAAGAACTAACCCAAAAACCCTGAAAAGAAAATAGATATAATGAATATAAGTGAAACCTGGTATTCCCAAGAGACTGGGAATGATGATCAAATAAAAGGGTTCCAAACTTATAGATCAGATAGAAAAAATAGGAATCAAGGGGGAACCGCAATATATGGGAAAGACAAAAAACAAAAGGAAAAATATATGAGAAATATAGTAACTCCAGAATGTGAACTAATAGCGGTAGAATTTGAATCTGAAAAATTGATGACATAGTAATATATAGACCTCCTCAATACTAAAGAGTTTGACTTAATAATTGAAAATTGGATGATATATGTAGAAATCACAAGGACTGGACTATTCTCCTATCTGGTGACTTCAACTTTCCTTTCGTAGAATGGAAAGAACGAATAGGAGATTGTGGTTGTACTTATACATATAAAAAAGAGAGTAATAGTAGTGCAGAAGATAAGAGGCAATTTGAAAAGCTATTAGATATGCTACTAGAATACAACATTCAACAAATAAATCACCTGCCAACAATAAAGGAAAATACATTAGACCTAGTATTTGTGAACGAGATGAATTATGTTAAAGAAATAATAGTTTATAATGCGAGTATTTCAGACCATAATGTCATAGAATTAACAGTTCATTCCAAAGCAAGTGAAAAATAGAGATAAGCAAGAAATGAAAAAAGTGGGAAGGATATGGAAAATACAACTTCTACAGTAAAAATATAAAATGGTCAGAAATTAATGAAGAATTAAACAAAGATTGGGATAACATTTTCGTAAGTGATGACATAAGGGTAAATACGGAGATATTATATAAAATATTTGGAGGAAAATAGTGGAAAATATATACCGAAGAAGAAAAGTAAACATCATTCGGCATACCAAGAAGACAGAGGATCTTGTTCCAGAAAATCAGAAAGTGGAAAAAAGGTCTTGCAAAAGAAAAAAATGCATGGAAAGTTATAGAACTAAAAAGTAAGATAGAAAATGCAGAACAAAAGATTATACAATCAAAAGAAAATGAAAAACGGACTTGGAAGAAAAAACCCTATTAAATATCAAGCAAAACCCCAAACTATTATACTCATATGCGAAGAAGATGAATAAAAGAAGAATAGAAATAGGCCCTCTGAGAATTGAAGGGAGATTAACGAATGAAAAAAAGGAAATTTGCAACATACTGGCAGAACGATATAAGAGAGAATTCACCCCTAGAATAGATAATGAAGATAATGATATAGAAGTAAGGGAAGAAAATACTAGTGAATATTTAGCTGACATAGAAATTAATGAAGCTGATATTGTGCAGGCAATTAATGAAATTAAAAATGGAGCTGCTGCAGGGCCGGATGGAGTCCCTGCTATTTTGTTAAAGAAAGTAGTTCATTCTATCGCAAAGCCACTTGCAATATTATTAAGACAAAGTGTAGATACAGGCAAGATTTATGATGAGCACAAATTAGCATATATCACCCCTACTTTCAAAAGTGGATCAAGACTAGAGGCAAGTAATTATAGGCCTGTGAGTCTAACATCACATATTATGAAAGTGTATGAAAGGGTAATGAAGAAAAATATTATGAAACATTTAATAAAAATAATTTGTTTAATAAAGGACAACACGGTTTCGTACCCGGAAAAAGTACACAAACCCAACTGTTAGTCCACCGTGAGAACATATTCAAAAATATGAAAAGCGGAAATGAAACAGATGTGGTTTATCTAGACTTTGCAAAAGCTTTTGACAAAGTAGACCATAATATATTAGCAAAGAAAATTAGAAAACACAATATCGAAGATAAAGTAGGAAGATGGTTAAAAGAATTTTTACACAACAGAAAACAGATAGTTATTGCAAACGATGAGAAATCGGATGAAACCAAGGTAATATCCGGTGTGCCACAAGGTACGGTGCTAGCTGCAATATTGTTTGTTATTATGATTGAAGACATAGACAGTAATGTTAAGGATTCGGTAGTGAGTAGTTTCGCTGATGACACAAGAATAAGTAGAGAAATTACTTGTGATGAAGATAGGAACGCTCTACAAAGAGACCTTAACAAAGTATATGATTGGGCAGAGGTAAATAGGATGGTATTTAACTCTGATAAATTTGAATCAATAAATTATGGAGACAGAGAAGGAAAGCTATATGCATATAGGGGACCTAATAATGAGACAATCACAAATAAGGAAGCAGTTAAAGACCTTGGTGTGATGATGAATAGGAACATGTTATGCAATGATCAAATAGCAATTCTGTTGGCAAAATGTAAAGCAAAATGGGAATGTTGTTACGGCACTTCAAAACAAGAAAAGCTGAACACATGATTATACTTTATAAAACATATGTTCGTAGTCCACTTGAATATTGCAATATGATATGGTACCCACACTATCAAAAGGATATTGCACAAATAGAGAGTGTACAAAGGTCCTTTACAGCTAGAATAGAAGAAGTTAAGGACCTAGACTACTGGGAAAGACTACAATCCTTAAAATTATATAGTCTAGAAAGGAGAAGAGAACGCTACATGATAATCAGGCATGGAAACAGATAGAAGGGAATAACACAGAAAATATCATGGAACTAAAAATATCAGAAAGAGCAAGCAGAGGTAGATTAATAGTGCCCAAAACTATACCAGGAAAAATAAGGAAGCACACAGGACATTAATCCACTACGTACCAGCATCGATAATGCAGCGTCTATTCAATGCGTTGCCAGCTCATCTGAGGAATATATCAGGAGTGAGCGTAGATGTGTTTAAGAATAAGCTCGACAAATATCTAAACTGCATCCCAGACCATCCAAGATTGGAAGATGCAAAATATACCGGATGATGTACTAGCAACTCTCTGGTAGACATTAGAGGCGCCTCACACTGAGGGACCTGGGGCAACCCGAACGAACTGTAAGGTCTGTAAGGTAAGGGGTGATTTCATAGGCCTTTGTAATGACCCGGCGAACTTCCACCAGGTCCCCTCGCTGACCCTGATCCAGTGAGCGGAGGGCAGTCTTAGCCTTGCCGTCCAGGTGCTTGGCAAGCAGGGCGGCCCTCTCTATCTCAGTGGTAGGGTAGTTTTCGAATAAGGCTTCCACTTCTTCCAGCCATGCCTCGGGCTCATCCTCAGTCCACTTCGGATGAGAGCGTTAATGCTGGCAATAGGGTTGGACGACACTGTAGGCGTGGGGCTGGGAGCTGGCTGCATGGCTAGGGCTTCGGCGTTCACCTGTCGTGCCTTCTCCACCTCGAGCTCCTTCTCCTTGAGAGCTAGCTCATGCTTCCTCTCTTCTTCCCTTGCCTTCCTCTCTGCTTCTTTTTCCTTCCTCTCTGCTTCTTTTTCCTTCCTCTCTTCTTCTCTGGCGGCTCTCTCTTGCAGGAGCAGATCATCCACCTGCCCCTTCACCCACTGGGTGAGTTCCTGCCCAGTGTAACCGGCGTTCGTGCCCAGAGCCATGAGGGTCTGGAGCCTTTCCAGCTCCATGGATATATGTGGTTGGGCAGCAGAAGCCATTTCCTTAGGCTGCAGTGGAGGCTTGGATGAAAAAAAATCTTAAAGGACTGGGTGCTCTGTGGCACTTTGGGGAGTGGCACCTTCTGATGAGGCGGACAAATCAAATGGAGTGTGCGGCGCACGTCACACTAAGGGGCGTTCCGCAGGACGGACACGCAGGTAGAATGGCTACCTGTACGGCCTGTACAGGTGCAATGGCACTTATGAGGAGGCGCTCCTTGTTTGGAGCACTGGTATCGTGCTGGTGTGTCCCGTCGGACGACACTAGATGCAGTATACTTAAGTATACCGAAGTGAAAGGGCACTGCTCATGGCAGAGTGTAATGGTGGAGGAGAGAAAGTAAAAGGTGGGAGTACTTCAGCAGCCAGTCGATGAACAGTGTCAAGAATTAGTGGCACTGTAAAATGATAAGACCTGACGTGCACTGGTGGTGGCCAGTCCTAAACTGGTAACGACTTCCCTGTCTGGAAGTAATGAATTTGCGTGGCACACTGTGCGAATTGTGCTTGCGGTATACGCAAGTCTTTTGTGATAAAAAATGAACAAGACCACTCGGGCAACGACAGGTAATGATAATTGAAAATGCTCAGTCCCTCGCTGAAGTACTCGGTAAATGAAATAAATAAATGTTTGCAAACTGCAATGGACACATGCGCGTACGTATCACGCTGTGTAAATGAAAGACACAAGAGACTAAAATAATGTTAATTCTGCATGCTATAATTAATGGTAAGATGTAGTACTCTTGGCTTCGTGAATACTTGGTTCTGGTTCTCTCTCTCTCTTCTCGTCTCTCTCTCTCTCTCTCTCTCCTCTCTCTCGGAGAGGGTGAAAAATGATATATGAATGAACTCCCTTATATTTGAATTGAACTACTAATGTTAGTTTAATATGACGCAACTTGCGTTAAATGATTTACTTACGTTAAAGTTTACTGGAAGAATTACTTTTGAAAACGTTTTATGAAAAATTATAACGCGGTCGCGGTGAACGATGTTTACGTCAATGTTAGCGGCTTGCGCTTATGAAATGATTTGCGTTTCAATATGAAATTTACAAAGAACGGCGTTTTACGTTTAAACAACTTTCTTGGCAAGTGACTCTACTTTTAAGATTTACGTTAACTTTACGTAAGGACAAGTGAAAAATTACGGTAAGGATTTGAAAACGATGTTAGCAAACAATTGTAAATGAGGTTACGTTAAGTGAAATGAAATTTTCGCTCAGCGCGCGAGTGAGCGATGCGAGGTGAAACACGTGAGGCGAGAAGAGCGGGTCAGCACCACGGTGTGCTAGCATTGATGGCGAATCAGCTGATTCTCTGTAAATGCGAAGGCAATTTACAACACAAAATTCTACTTTCTTATTCCAGGCGAATTACGTTAATTTCTCTGGCAGGACGATAGATACTAGTACCGAGATTGATATTATTTACGTTAAAACTTTGAGACTTACGTTACTTTGCTTAAATGGTTTAAATAATTCTGAAAGAGATAACAAACATGGCTGCCGCTGTGAGCGAAAACGAAGGCTGGTTGAGACCGCGCAGGCGCGAGAGTGCTCTAAGCTGAATTCAAGCTGAGAGGTAAGCGTTACCAACACTTGGAATGAAAACTAAGTTTAAAAATGAATATCCTCACATATCACAGACAAAAAGAATTGTACACTTCTTTTGCCGTAACTATTAGTAAAACACTCCTAACTAGCTAGGCTTTCTAATACAGCAATAAACCCTGGCAAAGCACTTCCTAGTTTGATCTGGTCCTTTCTGGCATCTATCTGCACACGTGTTCGTGTGAGCTCCTACAACAACAATGCGATTTACAAAATAACCGAACTCGCTCGGCGCTCTGGCCGTTACAATAATAAGATTTCTACCTTCACATTTGTTTTTAAAACGCTTTACAATAAAAATACTTAAACGTACCTTAAGCTAACATTGGTTATAGAATAATCATATTAATGAATGGAATACCTTACCGTGAGCCAGTGTGTCTTCTTTCCCTGCAAGTGTGCTTGATTTGCTTTTTGTAAAATAATTTACAGTTTACGTTTTACAACGGATAACGCGATTTACAAGCTTTTTTTAAGCAAGCTAGGTTCAATCCTGGCAAGGTCGCCAATTTTACGTATATAGCGGGCCTTGAGAGAGGCTAGATACGTAAACGGAAGTGATTGAGGGATTTCAAGAGGGAATTGCTTTAACTTACCGTAAACTGATAGTTATTATTAATTTCTTTAGAGGGAAGGTCGCCAGAAAACTCAGCTCGTTACTTAAAGCTATTTATTTACTAAAAGGCCCGTGCTGGCTGGAGAAAAGGTAAATGATGGCTGCATTGAGCTGTTATAGCTGGTTTTCATACACTTGGGGTAATGCACACTTGCGGGCAGAGAGACGGCACGTGACTCATGGAATCTGGAAAAGAATCCCAGATTAAACGAGATAAAAGGAAAAATGACTTCTTGCTTTGATTAAGGCTGATTAATTCTCTAACATTGGGGAAGGTAAACTCGAATGGTTCACTGAGGTATGCACGAAAGCTTGGTCTTTAACAAGTCACAAAGGGGAGCACGTGGCCCGATGAGGACAAAGGGCTTTGATGTAGAAGGGGTAAAAATGAGAATTGAAAATGAATTTAGCAAGAGTCGTATGGTAGTAAAAGGTGCTGGGTTAAAGTTTACACTTTCAGACGTACCTTTATGCAATATTCAGTGTATCCTTGTAGAAGAATGCGGCCTGACCTCGGTTCAGGTCTGGGGTTCGTGTCCACCAGTACGTCGTGGGTAGGCCTAAGTTTGGGAGGCTGGCCGGGTGGACATCCGTCCTGGACTACCGACTGCAGTTGACTGAGAGCGATCCTGGTTGTTTTCGAATCACGGGGCTTCCAAAGACCGCCTCGGGCATTGCCTGAAAGGTGGTAAACACAACGCCAGCAAAATTGGGAAGGAAAATAGGTCCTATTGTAGAAGTCCCTAAAATCCATCTCGAAGCCTAGCTACTCTTGTGACTTGCCTCTACCCTAAGCTTCCGTCAGACCGGAAATATCTTCCCTACGACATACCCACTCTCCCAACAACAGTCGCTTAGGAGAAGGCATGGCTGCTACTTTTATAATTAAATATCACTAAAACTCTGCTGGGAAGGCGAGGCGTTCTATAGACGTAGCAATATATATAATTATCTTAACAGTAATGAGTGATTAGGGATATAATAATATAAAAAATATCCTAACAATGCTTGAAGTAATGTATTTTTTTTATAATTTGGATATCATGCAACAACTTAGACTATATAAGTATAGTTAAAATAAAACAACATTTTACTACCTGTTGTTTTCCCTGGGTCACTGTATAAAATCACGGTATTAGGAAATAATAAATTAAACTCTACCAAAAAACTGATTAAGTTCGCAAAGTCAAATTTGTGTGTATATTATATATTTGTATATATATATATATATATATATAATATATATATATATATATATATATATATATATATATAATATATATATATATATATATATATATATATATATATATATATATATATATATATATATATATATATCTTATACTATATAAAGCTGACAGTTGAACGCTGTACTTATGTACGTATGTATGCATGTATGAATGTATGTATGTATGTAAGTGTGTCTGTTCGCTATAGGCAACAAAACTACTGGACCGAATTAAACCAGAGTCGGACCATAATGTAGATTAAATAAGGGCTGGTGTTTGGCAGGGTGTCGTTTTGATCCGAATATCCGGTCGGATATCCGGCTATGCTAACGTCTTTATTCTTATTCGTAGAGGATAAAGAAGCCTTATTCGAATATAACTTTTCTCGAGGGCTCCAAAAATGCTCTTACTTTTCTTCTACAATGGAAATAATGATGATGTTATGGTTCAAACAATGCCGGCCTACGGGAGCCCACCGCAAATCGCTCCACTGACTATAATATTATAATAAGGGGACTGTTTGTATGTTTGTAGTTTGTGTGCTACACAAAACCGAACCGCCTCACTGATATGGACAATACTTGGCACATGGCCAACATTTGACCCAACTTAGATAAGAGAGCAGGCAACGGGACCTACAGCTTATTGTAGGATCCGAACTACGTTATATCGAGAAATGAATTTCTACACAGCAGAATAAATTCCTCTGATTCCTATCGAATCGGTAGGCGAGCACGTAACCCACTCGTCCAACGAGGAACCCTGTTTACATTTAGTGCGGGTGCGTATTTAGGTTTAGTGAGAATGTGTTTAGGTTTCGGAGAGGGTGCATTTAGGTTTAGTGGAGTGGGTGGTAAATGAGACGGTCATTACATTAAGATCTGGATAACGTGAATAGTCAGCGCAATAATCCCTGGATAAAAGAAATAGTCAACGCAGTAATCCCTAGGTAAAAGGGACAAATAGCACAGTATTACCTGGATAAATTGGCCACGATCACCCCCAAGTTAGTTTACCTGGGGAGAACTAAAGTGCGATACTTATTCGTGCCAAGTAATTAAAGATGAAATAAATATCAGGAGATTGTTATATTTAATGTCAATGTTCTTTGCTTTATAAATTCTGTAAAAACATTTTTCGTCTCCATTATTACGATCACCGACTTCCTTGTTATTTTAACGATTTAGTGATTATTATTTGTCAAGTAATCTATTGCTTGATTGAGGAATGTTGACCTTGTTACCAGGATAGAAATGAAAACCATTATTCTATAAATAAATAAGTAGGAATCATACAGAGCTTCGCTACAGAATATGTTCCGTAGATAAATCATTATGGGATTTATCCACAGACCATACTCTGTAGCGAAACTATATATGATTCCTTCTTAGTTATAAACTATTGGTTTTTATTTCTGTCTTGGTAACAAGTTCAACATTCCTCAATCAAGCAATAGATTACATGACAAATAATAATCACTAAATCATTATTGTGAAAAAATAACAAGGCAGTCATGGATCGAAAGAAATCTTTACAGAAATTATAAAGCAGAGGACAATGACACTAAAAATAACAAACCCCTGTTGTTTATTCCACCAAAGCCAAACCCTATCTACCAGAAGGTAGAATCATTAAGTATCTATCTTGGGAACCGTTCCTCTTTGGGAAGGTCGGCTCCCTTGCAACACGAGTTTGTGATATGCGAAATCGCCTGTCATTTTGAAGATTGGTGGTGGCTATCATAACTTGAATAGACTCAATCGTTTATCAACCGTTTTGTACAAAACGGCCAAATTGAGAAAGAATACTCCGATCCCAAATGCCTATATCTGGAGGATGGCATCCTGAACTGTGAAATAGGCCTCATCAGTTTTCAGTTTCATAGTCATTCGCCTCAGTTAACGTATGACCCACATTCGATATTCTAACGTCAGCAGAGCCACCGGATAGAGAAAAAATAGTTTGAGCGTTCTCAAACGACACTCAACTGGGACTGACGATATCATCAGGGATGGCAAACAGCTTTCCTATTTATGGTTCATAACAAGAAAACCCTTCAGGAAGATGGAGCCGATATGTGAAGTGAAGAGAAAATGTCATTTATTTGGAAATATAGAAATATTGCAAAGTTTATCGTTCTGCATTTGACAAACATATTGGTAAACCACTCCATTGCAATGCACGTCTCCCAAAAGTGTTTGACCAATATACATGTCCAGTCGAGATCTTTTAGCTCCGCAGTATTTTAACGCACACACACACACACACACACACACACACACTGTGGGTCTAGTTTGTACATACCTTGGCTTACTTTCATTAAGTCACTGTGATATTTGATAAAATGAATGTAAGCCAGGGGATGTACAAACTAGACCCATTTGTTGTTAACGAGATTTGTAAGGTTGTTTCTTTTTAATCACCTGTTGAACTGTTCTGTATCTGCTGTACTAGTTTTAACCGGACTTTGAATACTTGTTTTCAATTTTTTCAGTCTTTATGTTTACTTTGTTAGATGTTCTCTGCGTTTTTAGCATTGTACCTCGAAAATGTGTTGAAATAACACGAAAGCGCTCGGTACGCCTTCTTTTATTTTTCCTGTGGCCTTGGCTGAATATGAATAATATATATATATATATATTCATATATATATATATATATACATATATATATATATATTATGACGGGACTTGAGTGAATCTTACCTGGTGGCTAGGTGTGGGGATGTTGCTGGTCTGTAATCACTCAATTATCCCTCATTAATTTAAAATATCACCACCAGCAAAAAATATTTCTTTTTGTCTGCTTCACGTATTTATTTTCACCTCTATTTTAACCACTTTTAATTACTTCTCCAATCCAGCAGGATCTTAATTAAACACTAAAGACTATCGATAATTTAATACTTAAATAAAAAAACTTAAATTCCAATATAATTACTTTCACACGTAATATCACAAAAACACTAGTAATGATAAACAAAAGAAAAAGATGCTTCCAACACTGCACTGAATAGTTCTCTAAAGAAAAATACAAATTACAAGTGTAACGAAAACTAAGGAATGCAAATATCTGTATGACTAAGTTAATGAAAAGAAACCAAGGATAATGTAGAATAGTTAACATAACTGATAACAGATGGCGTTGAACATTAAACACCCGATAATTTCATAGATACAAATAATTATTACAAATAAGAGTGAATACTTGTTTTCAATTTTTTCAGTCTTTATGTTTACTTTGTTAGATGTTCTCTGCGTTTTTAGCATTGTACCTCGAAAATGTGTTGAAATAACACGAAAGCGCTCGGTACGCCTTCTTTTATTTTTCCTCCGTGGCCTTGGCTGAATATGAATATATATATATATATATATATATATATATATATATATATATATATATATATATATATATATATATATATATATATAGGTATGTGTGTGAATGCGTTTGTAGTTAATGAGTGAGATATATGATTTGCGTGAATTTGGTACTGGGTAATTTCCATTACTGCATTTAGAAAAACTTCTTGGGATTTTTTTTACGCCTCAGTGCATTTAAATTCCAAATTATTTTATTATTATTATTATTATTATTATTATTATTATTATTATTATTATTATTATTATTATTATTATTATTATTATTTATTTATTTTTTTTTTTTTATCACAGTCCTCTAATTCGACTGGGTGGCATTTATAGTGTGGGGTTCCGTGTTGCATCCTGCCTCCTTAGGAGTCCATCACCCTTCTTACTATGTGCACCGTTTCTAGGATCACACTTCAGCGTCTAGTTTTTCCGGATTCTTTTTCAGGGATCTTGGGATCGTGCCTAGTGTTCCTATGATTATGGGTACAATTTCCACTGGCATATCCCATATCCTTCTTATTTCTATTTTCAGGTCTTTGATACTTTTATCCATTTTTTTTTTTTTTTCCCTTTCTTTCTCTTCAACTCTGATGTCCCATGGTATTGCGACATCAATGAGTGATACTTTCTTCTTGATTTTGTCAATCAACGTCACGTCTGGTCTATTTGCACGTATCCCCCTACCTGTTCTGATACCATAGTCCCAGCGGATCTTTGCCGGATCGTTTTCTATCACTCCTTCAGGTTGGTGCTCGTACCACTTATTACTGCAAGGTAGCTGGCGTTTCTTGCACAGGCTCCAGTGGAGGGTTTTTGCTACTGAATCATGCCTTTTTGTACTGGTTCTGTGCAAGTGCCGGACATTCGCTCGCTATGTGGTTTATGGTTTCATTTTTCGTATTGCACTCCCTGCATATGGGAGAGATGTTATTTCCATCTATCGTTCTTTGAACATATCTGGTTCTTAGGGCCTGATCTTGTGCCGCTGTTATCATTCCTTCAGTTTCCTTCATGAGCTCTCCCCTCTGCAACCATTGCCATGTGTCATCGCTGGCCAGTTCTTTAGTCTGTCTCATGTATTGTCCGTGCATTGGTTTGTTGTGCCATTCCTCTGTTCTGCTTGTCATTCTCCTGTCTCAGTATATTTCTGGGTCTTCATCTACTTTTATAAGTCCTTCTTCCCTTGCACTCTTGAGCCACTCGTCTTCAATGGTTTTCAGATATTGCCCCAGTGCTCTGTTCTCGATGTTGACGCAGTCCTCTATGCTTAGTAGTCCCCTCCCTCCTTCATTTCATGTTATGTATAGTCTGTCCGTATTTGCTCTTGGGTGTAGTGCTTTGTGTATTGTCATATGTTTCCTAGTTTTCTGGTCTATGCTGCGGAGTTCTGCCTTCGTCCATTCCACTATTCCTGCGCTGTATCTGATTACTGGCACTGCCCATGTGTTTATGTCTTTTATCACATTTCCGGCGTTGAGTTTTGACTTGAGTATCGCCTTGAGTCTATGCATATATTCTTTCCTGATTGTGTCCTTCATCTCTTGGTGTTTTATATCCCTTCCTTCCATTATTCCCTGGTATTTGTATCCCGTCTCATCTATGTGTTTGATGTTGCTCCCATCTGGTAGCTTTATCCCTTCAGTCCTTGTTACTTTCCCCTTTTTTATGTTGACTAAGGCGCATTTTTCTATTCCAAGCTCCATCCTGATGTCCCCAGATACAATCCTTACAGTCTGGATTAGGGTATCTATTTCCTTGATGCTCTTCCCATACAGCTTGATGTCGTCCATGAACATTAGATGGTTAATTCTGTTGCCTCTTTTCTTGAGTTGGTACCCAGCATCCATCTTCTGCAGTACTTTTGTCATGGGAATCACGGCTACTACGAAGAGTAGTGGGGACAGTGAGTCGCCCTGGAAGATCCCTCTCCTGATATTAACCTCTGCTAGTCTTATTCCAGAGCTTATAAGTATTGTATTCCAGTTGCGCATTGTATTTTTGAGGAAGCTGATGGTGTTCTCCTCTGCCCCATATATTTTCAGGCATTCTATTAGCCATGTGTGTGGTATCATGTCGAAGGCTTTCTTTTAGTCTATCCATGCCATGCTTAGGTTGGTTTTCCTTCTCTTACTGTTCTTCATTACCATTTTGCCTATCAGGAGCTGGTCTTTTGTGCCCCTACACTTCCTTCTGCAGCCTTTCTGTTGGTGGGGATGGGTGTATCCTCTAGGTAGTTGTATAGCCTTTCGCTGATGATACCTGTTAGTAACTTCCACATTATTGGTAGGCAGGTGATAGGCCTGTAGTTACTGGCTATATTTCCCTTACTCTTGTCTTTCTGGAATAAGGATGTTCTTCCTGTGGTCATCCAATTGGGCGCATGGTGATTTGTGATACAATGCTGGAGTTGTTCTGCCTATTCTTGGGTGTAGGGCCTTGAAGGTTTTTGTTTAAGCCAGTATCCAATGGACTTCATCTGGGACCTGGGCTTTCCAGTTGGGCATTTTCTTTAGTTGGTGTCTGACTGTGTCTGTCGTGATGTCAGTGAATCTTTGTTTTATTCTCCCCGTTTTTTCTGCTTTGAATTCCTGGAGCCATGTTGCATGTTTGTTGTGTGATAACCGGATTGCCTCCATATGTTTTCCGAGGTCTCTTACCCTTGGTACGGCTTCAAAGAAGGTTTCTTGGTGGTTGTCTTTCCCCTCTTAGTTGGCTTGTTTTTTTTTTAATTTTAGTCTTTTCTGGTTAGTACCGAATAGTTTGTTCTGCTGGTATCCCTTATTCCTGTTCATGTATCGTTGGATCTTATGTGCCTTGGGCTTAAGCCTCTATTTTACATCCTCTATTGTGTTGTTTAGTCCCCTCTCGTGTACTTTGTATTTCTCGTTCAGTTCCCCCCTTGTTTTCTTGCTTCATAGCCTTTTTTCTGCCATCTCTTTCAGTTTACTCAAGTCAGATGTCATCACCATGATTTGCTTTTCCAGGGCGCCTTTTCCAAGGCGGTTGCTGTTTTGGTTTCTGTTGGGTTGGTTGGTGTTGGTGGTGTTGTGGTTTATGTCCCCATCAGTTCTGCTACTAATCTTGCTCCTGCATATGGTCAAGTTATTTGTTTCTGTGATATTGGTGGTGTGTATTAGTCTCATTATTTCATTTACCTCACTTGTTTTCTACCTTAATTTATTGGTGTTGTAGGCTTTCATGGAGGGGATCTTTGTTCTCTCTGTTTCTGGTTCCATCCATTGTCTGATCTTTTCTACACATTCCGTCCTGTCTGTTACTTCGTTGGTGTTTCCTCATGTGTCGTTGTTTGGTACTTCCTCATCCCTGTCGTCTTCTGTGGCATCGTCTTTCAGTTCGTCTTCTTGTAATTCGTTGCCGTGCGTCATTTCCTTTTCGAGTTCCTCTCTTTCTGTTGGGGAGAGCCAGTTCTTTTTCTTTATGTTCCTTATTGGTCTGCCAGCCTCTGCTCTGTTTGGGGGGTGTTATTCCTCTCATTCCAGATGTTGACCAACCTTCTTCTATATCCTCTCTCCATCGGGTTGCTTATGATGTAGCATCTCCATATTTCCTTAATTTCTTCTCTTGTCCATTTCTTCCTCTGGTTTGCTTTTGTAGCTCCAGTCTCTGGTTGTTGGATACGGTCGTTGTGGTGGTCAGTTGCTGGATGACGACCTCCAAGTACCTGACCGTCTTCCCCTTCAATTGGGCTGAATACCTGGCTACCGGACGAAGCTCCTCTGTTGCCAGAGGTTTCATTTTACGTTGTTGTCGTTTAATTCTTCATTTCTTTCCATCATTGCTGAGTTTTGCTATTTTAGCCATAGCTGGACCCTACCCCATCAGGAATAGACTGAGGAAATTATGGTAAAGATTCTTTTCCAAGGAATCAACGCCGAGGAGAGCGGTCACTCATCCAACGACTGACCAGCCCCAATGTTGCTTAACCAGTCAATGACGACCTAACCCACTCTGCCACGGCACCACACATTATTATTATTATTATTATTATTATTATTATTATTATTATTATTATTATTATTATTATTATTATTATTGAAAGATGTTGTTGCATCAGCTGCATTTAATTTGTAAATAGTCTGCTCATTTTCTAATCATTTTTTATTAGAAAAAATAGGGAAGACTATCTACAAGTTAAATACCGCTGATGCAGCAATATTTTTAAATAATAATTGTATGAAAGAGGGTCTCCTTCCAATATACTATTATTATTATTATTATTATTATTATTATTATTATTATTATTATTATTATTATTATTATTATTATTTATTATTATTATTATGGATGCTTCTCTGAGAGCAGTAGGTATTAAAATAATAGCTGGTTCCACGGCATTTAATTTATAGTGTTGTCGTTATTCTTCTTGTCTTTTTTTCATTGGCATGTGGATGGTACATCAGGTTTCCTAAGGACATATAAAGATTTATGTCGTCTTAGGTTTGTATGTTTCCTTTAACGTGTCTTAAGCGCACATCAAGTCATCTATGAGAGTATGAAAGTAAGTGAATTAATAGGATACCTGATGTACAGGTATTTATAGCATGCAGGGTGTTTACGATAGGTCGAATCCTGGCAAGGAAGAAGTTTTTTTCTGATAGAATTTTTTTTCCTGAGTTATTCCCAAGGTAATGTGGTAATGTGAATTTATACTAAACGACATTTTTGGCTTTATATACATATATATATATATATATATATATATATATATATATATATATAATATATATATATATATATATATATATATAGCATGCTTAACAAATCACAGTAGATCCACGTGACTTCATTAAATAAGCGAATACCACAGGAAAATGATAGGCAGAAATCCAGGCGCTTTCTTCTTTACTAAGACATTATTAAAGAACGAATGAATTCAGTTGGAAAGAAACTTATCAGGTATACAAAAAGATCAATAATACCAGATGGTTAATTGTCAAAAGGGTAAAAATCAAAGAGATAATCCAGGATTACCGGATCACAAACTTAAACATAGATTTAACCCTAACAGAAACTACAACGTATCCATATAGCCCAAAACATGTCAAAACTGAATATATTCATTTTGTTGCAACTTTTTTCATTAGGAAGGCGTCGAGTTTAAATAAACCAATACTTAAATTTAGAACATTTCCATTATTTGATTTGATGAAAGAAGATTTAATGATATTCCTTTTAACTGTGTCATTACATGGGATTAAGGCTCTTGGTATTCGCTTATTTAATGAAGTCACGTGTATCTACTGTGATTTTTTTAACCATAACGGAAACCACACGGTTTCCAGCAGAGATTATTGAAATGGGGAATCTTCTGACAATGAATACTTATTCGTCGAAAACAAACAAAAAATAAATTAACAGCAAAACTGTATACTGCTTCGGCTCTGACGCCTTAAAGAGAGGTATATAATTTGAAAACAGTTATATAAAAGCGAAGATGACGAATAAATGAATATGTAAAATAACGATGTTAGATAAACAAGCAGACCTGTTTTCCCGATCTCGAAATATATAAACTACACCATAGAATCTGCAGATTAACATAAAGATTTTCCTTCAAATATTGTTGCCCAATCAAGCCATTTTATTGTCCATAAAATGTGCTCACGAGAGATTTAGTACGAGTATACACCAAACTTATGAAGGCTATATTATTCGTAAAAAAAATCCTCTCTTCCCAGTACAGCGGGAAATCAAGTGTTCTTACAATGGATTCTTCTATAAAAAGTTAAAGGCGCTCCAGTTTTACAGCATCTTAAAAAAAAGTTGTTCCACTAAGTTTATTATGTTTAATTTTTAATTTGACGCATGGAATAAATAACTACATTCGAGTGAATAAGTATATTCTTCTTTGCGGGCTTCTTACGCACGAGCTTTGTATTATTCCATTTATGAATAATTGAATGATAAAGTTTATCAATACATTTTAGTTCCATTTGCTATTTGGTTTCTCGATAAATTATTCTACTTATAGCGAATGACAATATCTATAGTGAACCTTATCATATTTTCTTTTTTGTTATTCCGGAAAAAATTGGTTCTGCCTAGAACTTTCAATTTTGAAATCTGTGTTAGTGTTATCTATATATATTATTCTACGTAATTACTTATATGTCTCAAAATACCTTAAGATTTCTAGTTTTCAATGCAAATATTGATATCCGCACCATATGTTTGCAGTTATCGACATTCGACTGACATATAGTATAATATCTCATGACTGATTATTATTTCCCAGGGACACAATGAATTCGGTGATTAGCTGTCATCTATTATTACACTGCACCCCATGAATAATTATGTGTTTAGGTATTTGTTATTCGTGCCCGTTAGAACAATCAGAAAATATGGATTTGCCTTAAATTCATTGTATTATCCTAAAATCAAAGAATACTAATCAATTCAGTGATTATTCTAAATGAATAAATAATCTGGCCACATTCCGAATAAAAAAACTAATTTTTAACGGACTAACTGTACGAATACTACTGACATTTACTAAAACATCTAAAATTAATGGTTTTCAATGTGCCCAGAAGTCTCTCCGTCTAGTCTCTAACATAAAAACATATATATATATATATATATATATATATATATATATATATATATATATATATATATATATATATATGTATATATATATATATATATAT